>NW_008804547.1:5572364-5640438 GCF_000145635.1 Gaeumannomyces tritici R3-111a-1 | reverse complement strand
CCCGGGAAGGCCGCGGCCGCGGCGGCCCAGCGCGCCTCGTCGCCGGGCGTGCCGTCGGCCGCGTCGCGCACCGCCTCGCAGCAGATGCTGCAATCGCGCGTCGTGTGGCGGAACGTCGGCGGCGAGCCCCCGCCGCCGCCGCCCGGGTTCGAGGACGATGGCGTCGCGCACAGGCTCTCGCGCGGCGTCGAGGGGCTGACGAGGAAGCCGGCGAATAGTGGTGCCCGCAGCGTGCTGGCGCCGTCGGCCGAGTCGAAGGGGAGGAGGCGGGGCGCCATGTCGGCGTCGCCGATGCTCGTGGTGAAGAGGTGGCGCATGCGCCCCTGCCGGACGAGCTCGGCGTGGAGCCTGGCCGCGAGCGCGAGGGCCTCGGGCGTGGGCCGGGGCGCCAGGGCCTCGAGCGAGGCGCGGAGCTTGAAGGCTCGCTCGAAGCGGAACACGTGCATCGTGAGCTCGTGGCCGCCGAGGTCCGCGAGGCGCGAGGCGATGAGGGCGCCGAGGGGTTCGCGAGGAGGGTTCGGCCCGCTCGGTTGGGGCTGCTGCTGGCTGAGCGGCCTCGAGCACGTGGGCATCGGGCACCGCAGCCAGTCCAGCCTCCCGTCCGCCGGCCGCTCGGGGCCGAGGTCGTGCCACCAGTCGGTGGCGGCGCCAACGACGAGCCCGGCGACGTAGCACTTCCTGCAGACGGCCTTTGCGCAGCACGTCGTGACCCCGGTGGCCGAGAAGAGCTCGTTGAGCTCACACGCCGTCTGCCTCCCGTGCTTGGAGGGCGACGGCGAGAACATCCAGGGGTAGGCGGGCGCGTTGAGGAACTTGGGGATGCGGCATATCCTGCAGAGCTTGACCGAGAGCGTCCCCGAAGCCCCGAGCGTTTGTCGCGCGTCGAGGGTCGCTGCATACTCGGCAGCCTGGGTGAGGGTCATGGCCGCGTCCAGGTTGGCGGGCGGCATGCCGAAGACGCCCGTGGTGACTGGGGACATGGGTTCCGATGTTATTGCCGAGGCCGGCGCGGCCGTGTCCCCCTGACGCTGGACGTACTTGAGCATCAGGATGTTGCGTTGCGTCAGCGCGCCGTCGATGGATTGGAGAAATGAGTTCGTCTCGTTCATCCGACGGCCGACTCTTGCGGCCACCGCGTGCGGCGGCTCATCGCTTCTCCAAGTCTCGTCCGTTGATCCCAAGCTGTTCACGATATCATTTACCAGTGCGTCTCTCCTCTCCAAACTGTTCGCGATATCATGTACCAGTGCATCCTTTTTCTCCAACCTATTATTCTTCTCTCTGAGCTCGGCTTCCAAACTCCTGATCCGCGCCAACAACTCTTCGACATGACCGTTCGTCGTCGAGGTGACAGGCTCGATTCCAGTTTTCGAAAGAATCGTTACCCTATTGGTATCGTCAAAAATATCCCGGCATGTTGTTTCTGGCCCACCAACTTGGGCAGGCACCGCCACCCTGCCCGTCCTATCGACCGCATGGCCTAGCTCGTCTGGGACTGGTGGAAGTGGTTTAAGAGCTTCGGCTGCTGGTTGGGAATATAGCTCGTCAGACTCCCATGGCACCTCAAGTCGATCCGAGGGTTCAGGGCAATCTGTAAAGTGACCACTGATTTGTGACAGAGGAGAATCAACCGGAGTGTCGGCGTTGCTCTCGCCAGATGTCATTGACGGGGTGGGGCTATCTGGATCTCGCTCGTATGGCCGTCTTTCTGTCTGGCCAGGAATGTTGAGTGTCGACGACGCGTTGCGAGACCTGGGTCTGTGAACGGCGTTGGACCTCGTCAGGGATATCCTCCGGGAACCGGCATCGCCCGCGGGAGACTGGCCAGCGACAGCAGGCGGGGTGGGAAGGGGTGGTTGGGTTGCATGCTTGGGGTTGTTGAACGTCTCCGAGACAAAGTGCTTCCAAGTTCGGCCCCAGTGCCAGCTCTTGGCCGCGCCTCTTCGAGCGTCGGCGAATTCGGCATCGGAGCCGGTCTCGACGAGGACTCCCCATCGCTTGTTGTGCACTGTGTCCGAAGTGTATGGTTCCTTGAGAGACATGGTGTCGCCACGAAGGCCATGCTCATTACGGACTGCCAGTGAAAGGGTTGACATTGTGGGTATATAAAACTGTAGTCGGCGCGGCCGAATAGCTTGATAGATCTCGCACTCGAGCTGCTGCGTCGCGTTGCGGTACTAGGCTGGCTGAAAGAGAAAGGAGCCGAAAGCAAGGCGTGTTGTGCAAGGATGGAACTACCCAGTTTATCAAGCTCTAGAGAGGGGTGAGCCAGAGAGCCTCAGCTAGGGATGAAAACAGACTAGTGACACCCCATGGTGGTGGGACAGGGAGTGAGACTGATTTTATTGGTCATGCCAGTCGGAGTCCGACGTAGCTCCTCAGTGATAGCCAACAGGTGCGGGAACAGGTGCTGCAGCAAGGCCGTGATTGGATGTCGACGCCGCAAGTCGCAGTTGCGGCTTGCGCCAGGCCTCCAGACGCTGGGGGGGTGTGCAGCCGTCGGGGCACCAGCTAAGGCAAGGCAGCTCGCACACAGCTGCGCTAGCAAGTGATAACAATACGGAGGAAGGACTTGAGCAGGGAGCAGCACCTGAAACGCAAAAGGAAAAAGTCCTCGGGACTGTCAGGCGACATTCCTTGTGCCACCTGGTGTTTTTACTATTCCTCCCTCATCTCCCACTAGAGATGACGATATGCACTCAAGACGGGGGAGATAATGACGTTTGTAGACATGTGCTTGTGGTGTTCGGGATAGAGTGACATGCGTGGCTTTGCTAGGCAGCACAAGGGGCACGGCGGCCGACGCCAGGAAAGGTTTGTGCGCCCGCTCGGAGCACCCTCCCGAAAAGTCTAGGGATTACCCGACCAGCAAAAAGAGGCCCTGTTAGTAGGGAAGCGGAATCAAGTCCGCACCAAATATGGGGGAGGGGGACGGTTTGTGACATGAAAGACAAGCAGGAGGGCAGCTCGTGTCAGGGAGGTGCATGGTGGCGCCAATGCGTCAAAAGCACCCCAATACCGGGAAGCAGGCCATCAGCCTTCCCAATAGCGCTGGCCAGGGATGTAACTGATCACCCCAGTGGCATCATTCTCGCCTTGCCAAGTATCAGCTCCTCGGTGTCAAGAGACGGGACCGAGAAGAAGTAGAAGAAAAACAAAAAATCTGCCGAGGTGAAACAGGCCAAAAACAATATGGCCACTGTCGGCAATGCCCGCTCAGCCATGGTCGCTAACCTGGCCAAGAGAGTGTGGGGTTTCGAGCTGAGCTAGTGCAGCAGCCAGCAGCCAGCAGCCAGCAGGCCGCTGCCGTTGTGTTTTGTATCACAGGGAGCGCACCTAGCCACCTGCAGGCGCGATCGAACATCAGCGGATTTTGAGGGCAAGCAGGCGGATGTGGTTCAAATAAGAAAGGATGGATGGGATGACAGGCATCCATTTCTGAGGCGGTTCCAGGAGGGCGGTGTTGCAAGACTGATCAGCTGGCGTGGGTTGAGGGGGAAAAACATGCACTGGGCTGAGGCAGAACCCAGAATCAGGGCGAATGGGAAGAAGCCCATTGGGCGCACGGGCCCCAGTTTGTTGCCTTAACGGGAAGGTGGGGAAACATTGATCTACGAACGCGATACTTGGTCGATCCTCCTGAAGCACCAAGCACCTTGCCACTCCTCCAGTCATCCATGCTCCGACTTGGGTCAAGCGCTGTCACCCTGCCAATAATAGCCCCCCACGAACCGGCTCGAAAGCTTCTTCCGCCTCGCGCAGTTCCTCTCAGAACCAGGGTCGCACGGCCCGCCCATAGGGGTGCCGGGCCTGCACGCTCCGTTTGGGTTTTCCCCACCAGTTCCGGGCACGTCGTCGTCGCGGCCGTGCCGACAGTTTGCGTAGGCGACGACGACCCTGTAGCCCTGGTCGGTGACGATCTGGCCCGACCCACCACGGCCCACGAAGCGGTCGGCGCGGCAGCAGTCGTACGCGACAATCTTGGCGAACCGGTCGAAGCTGTCGGCGCAAAACACCCTGATGGCGTGGGGGTTGTCGTTGCAGAGGTAGAGCCCGCTCGTGTTCCAGCACGCGAAGCGCCGACACGTGCGGGCCGGCACGGGGCACCAGCCGTCGCTGTACTCGCTGGTCCACCTGCGCCAGCTGTCGGCGAGCTGCTTCGAGTTGCCCTTGTCGGAAGTGTCGAAGCCGCCGCACGTGCGCTCTGTGACGTGCTGTGTTGGCCATTAATGTTGAGGGACTCGGACTGGCCGACCCCCGCCAAGAGGACCGGCTTGGGCGGCATGGCCTCCATTCATAGCCTGACTTACCTATCTCCGTGGCCTGGGCTGCTGCGAGGACGCCGCGGCCACCGCCAATAATGGCCGTGTAGTTCTCGCCCCCCTTGGAAAAGGCAGTGTCGTATGGTGAGGTTGCAAGAGCGAACGCCACCAAGTATGCTAGGACGAGAAGGTTGAGGACCGTCCTCGCCCAGCCAAAGGTGTGGGCTCTGACCATAGTGATCGTGGCCTAGTTGTTGTGACTTGATTATTCTGCTCCCCTTCACCCCTGCCACCACCAATAGCAGAGTTGGCAGTACCTATTCTTCAACCTACGATGGGGACATTTCGGAGTTGGCTGCCCAGCATTTTAGATTTACAACCCGCAGACCCCTGTCAATGTTTACACGGGTTGTCTTTCTGCTGAAAAATATACTCAAAGCCCGAGCCAGAGAAGAACGGATGACAGCGGGACAAGCGCCACAAATTTGGAGTATGAGGGCGGGCGAGGCTTGTCTTGGCTTGTTGAAATGATCTAAGGGGAGTCAAGGTTCGGGTGGCGCCAGCTGGTGCCGTCAAAGAGCCAGCCTATGACATAGGATTCAACCAGTCAATTCCTCCCGCTCGACCCCTTTTCTTAGCAAACCGCTCCGGGAGGCAGCCTGTGCGACGAAGTGACTCAGGTTCGGCCCTAAGCGGCCTGCGCGGGAACCTGTTTTGACCAAGATCATATACCGCCGTGGGCCGTACACTTCGTTTCTCTCGCAAAAATGAGGAAGCGATAGGCAGATAATCGGAATCTTGCAAAGGAACAAGATACCTAGGGTCAACAGGAAATCTGGCTTGCGGTCATCGCAGATCGTCGTCGGAATGGGGGCTCCCACCAACCACGAACTCAACGCTAAGCGCGAGCAGCACTGCATATCCGTCACCCCAGAAAGAAAATACGTGAGTGCCTTGTCTCGGCCGCATACTTGGCCTGCATGACCATACCTCAGCTCCATGCAGGCAGGCAGTCTGCCGCGTCATTTACCCTTTCCCTCCCGACAACCCTGCCGCCGCCCACCCGGAGGAAGGCCAAACACTAACGCCCTCCCCCACCCGCTTCAACAGTACCGGTATGGCAACACGTGGATCAAGCGGAGCCTCAGGCCGACCGAGTGGCAGAAGCACGGCGGCTTCATGTTCGTGCCCAAGTTCAACACGGAGCGCATAATCAACGAGGGCGCCTGCCTGCGCTTCGTGGCCGAGCACACCGACATACCCGTGCCGCGGCTGCACGCGTGCTTCGAGGACGACGGGGCCGCCTACCTCATCACCGAGTTCGTCGAGGGCATCGCGCTCGGCCAGCTCGAGCCGGCCCAGCAGCGCATCGTGGTGCCCGAGCTGGAGCGCCACATGGCCGCGCTCAAGGTCCTGACGTCGTCCCGCTGGGGCGGGCCCGAGGGGGTGGTCCTGCCCCCCTACCGCGTCATGCGGCGCTCAAAGGGACACCCGTGGCTCATGCGCCGCCGCGGCGACGGCGAGAGCCTCGTCTTCTGCCACAACGACCTCTCGGCCAACAACATCATCGTCGACCCCTACACGCTGCGCATCAAGGCCATCATCGACTGGGAGTACGCCGGCTTCTTCCCGCCCGAGTTCGACAAGCCGTTTTACCTGAGGCCCGGCCCGCCCGTGGCGCTGCAGGGCGAGGTCGACGATGTGCCCGCGCTCGAGGCCGCCATCGACCGCGAGAGGGTCTACGGGAACGGCCACCACTCCTCCGAGTCCACCTCGACCCGCGGGAGCCAGGCCAGCCAGACCGGCTCCCAGCCGTCCTCGGCCCGCTCGAGCCAGGAGTAGGGGAGGGCTGGCGGCGGCCGCTGCTCATGTTTTCTGTTGGGGGTGCGTTGGCGGTGCCAATGACAGAGTCAGTCACTCGCTTGGCCTTGTTTGCTTGGTAGAGATTTATTCTATGGGTTGTGTTTATCAAATTTCATCAGGGCCCCTCGTCATCGAGGGTTGACCCGTGTTCAACGTGGTATCTTGCACCTATGTGATATGACCATTCCCGAGATGCTATGTGATCCTCCTTCCAGAACCCGTTGTCCCCCGCACACCCAATAGTTCTCTGTGTATCCCCTCGGACAGGACCAAAGTACTTGGTGCATTGTGGGCTTTGTCCTAGCCTTGGTTGTTGAAGGGCTCTGAACCGATCTCGTATGCCTGCCGCCTGAGCTGCCCACATCTCCTTCCGGCGTTGGACTAGGTGGGCGCGACGGGTGGCTCGGGCGCCGCCCTGGGTTGGGGTTTCTCAGTAGCAGCACCGGCCTCCTCAATAATGCCACCAATTCGGCTCCGGTCTCTCGCTATCATAGTCCTGAGAGGCCTACGGAGCTGGGTTGGCTTTCACGAGGGCGCCCGCATGCGCCAAGAGGAGCATGTTCCAGATGCTGCTCCCAACACATTGGCTTTGGCTGCTAGACCGGCATCATATGCCGTAGCCGTTGGCGAGACTCTCCGTGACAGTTGAGACCACAGTGTGCAGCGAGCTCGCTATCGACGCCCCGGACGAGACTAGCGACGACGCGCGGCGCGGCCTACAGGCGTCCTCATCGCCCGACGCGAGGGACCTGCTGGCGCTCCTGGCCATGTCGCGCCTCCTCAGCGCCCTCGATATGCGCCTCGACAGCTTGTAGTTCTTGAGCTCGCAGTCCCTCTCGCCGTCGCCGTCGTCGTCCTCGCTCTCGTCGGACGAGGTCGCCTCGAGCTGCGCCTCGATCACGCGCGAGCACTCCATGCAGCGGAACAGCGTTCTCGGGCCGGCTTCTGACTCGCCCTCCTCGGCGGCGCCGTCCAGTCGCTTGCACAGCCCGCCGCAGTTCCAGCATCGCGTGTAGACGGCCGCCGCGGGCTGTGCCGCCGGCCAAAGAGTCCGCCAGATGGTGACTAGTGTGTACTTTTTGCTGACCATGTCATGTTCTGGCCGTCGTGGCGATTCGTCTCCCATGACTACCGTGTCCGCCTCATCTTCTTCGTCTCCTCCTTCTTCTTCCTCGTCCCATACCTCCTCCGCCTCGCCCAGGTTCGCCCACAGCCGGTAGGCCACCTCATCGCACAGGACGGGGACGCGGACCAGGCGCCGGCAGGCGCGCACGCCTTCCGTCTGCTGCATCCGGCCAACGCGGCGCAGCTGGCGCAGCGTCATTTCGCACTGGATCGTGGCTTGATCGAGCACGTACTGGCCCCAGCCGTCGAGGACAAACTGGCGGACAAAGTCCTCGGCCTCCCAGATTCGCTCTAGGCGAGTCGTACCGCCGCCGCTGCTGCTTCTTTGGTCGTCGACATCGCCCGTGGAGCGCGACCGCGCCGCCGGGTGCCCGTCTCCTGCTCGCTTCACGGGGGTTCTGGCGAGCGAGGACTTGGTGCTTGGCTCGGTTGGCTTGTCAATGGAGCTAGGGCGGCCGCTTGGTGCTGTAGGCCTCCGGAAACTGATTCGCAAACCCATCTTGTTGGCGAGGGTATTATATTGCCTGGTGTGAGGATTCAAGTATGTCGTTACGAGGCTGTAGCTGACCTTGGCTTGACGTCGAGTTTGGTAGATAGAAGTGTGGTTTGGCAAGCGAGCGAGAAAAGGCAGGCAGGAAGAAGAGAGAGCTTGTTACTCGAAAGTTCGTGGTTGACCCGTTCCATATCATACTGCGGGAGAGTTTTCTGCAAAGTTCGGATGGGCGTTACTTGTATCAATGTTCTTGTGGAAAGGGGCCTAGCTCTTTCTCCCGATGCCGCCCCGGCAGCGGCCGGCCGAGTCGAGAGCCATGGCGGATGCAGTTCCCGTGTAGAGCGATCTGGCGGAAGAACTGGCCGGGGCCGACTGTCACAACGGCGAACTGCGAGAACTGCTGGCATTGGGTGAACGTGAGGTGGAGAAGTATCAAGAACAGCCTCGCCGCCACTTCAAGATAGACTCTGGAGCAGAGTCCGCTCGGATACTAGAAATGATGGGGGAAAGCTGGCGGGAAAACAAACAACAGGAACCAAAAAAGGCGGAATGAAAAAGGCTACCAGTGAGAAAAGGCGGAGGAAGAGATATGTCGGTCTTCTGCAAGGTGTGAAAGAATTGCTTTTGAGGTGCAGCTGCCACAAAGGCGCCGGCGGTTGCCGGCTGCCGGCTGGCTGCCCTGGACGTAGCCTGACTAGTTCTACGAGATGCCATGTGCCAGCACAGCGGCAAGCACCGCAAGCGTCCGACGCAGGGCCGACGCCGGGTTCATGGAGCATCTAGGTGTAGGCTGATGATGGGACCAAAGGCTGGCTCAGTGTCCTTGGATGGCACAAGGGAGGTGGGTGAACTTCAATCTCTACGAATCCTACCAATAACCATGGTGCGGGACGTGACTTGTTCAACAGTTGGGGAGCGTCAGAACGCCAAGAAAAAGCACAGCAAATAATAAGGCCCATACACTGCTACAATATGTTGCGACATGGCAGGACAGCACTATGCTCTTCTTCGTGGCACCGCACCAGGCGATGATCACAATGAAAAGAGAGGCAGAATCAAAAATTACGCCAGGGTTGGCCCCGAAGGACAAACCAGAACGGTCAGCGCCACGGTGTGCAATGCAGGCCTCCCATTCTCTGGCCGCGCCTTCGTGATCGCGCGACTCAGCCAACAAGGTAAGTATGAAGAAGAAAGGAGAGAAAGGGTTGAAATCAGCGGGGAGGTCTGGGGCTTTTATAGAGCAGCCTGGGTGGGGCTCTGCCATATTTCCAGTATCGAATTCAGCAGGCGGTGTGGGTTCTGCCACAACACATTCTGGCCCGTGCTTGTTCCTGAAGGGCCTGTGCTCTAGTCACAGCGGCGCCCGAGCGATTGAGGGCTGAGGCTAAAGTTGGAGCTGGAGGAGGCGAGAAGGAGCAGGTTGCGTTCGTCACAACGCTGCAGCATCACAACAAGCAACCCATTTTTGATGCCCAAATTGCCAATCAACTTCTCTTCAATGCCACCACTTGACTTGACGTTCCCCGCCCGGGATGGTCTGCAAACAAACGATCATGGGTTCCGCTCTCCCACCTTCCTATCACGGAAGGATAAAGGTTGGGGAAGCAGCTGCCCCAGCCAGTGGGACTGACTGCCGAGAACATCTTGCTCTGGCCATGCAACCACTCCGGCTCTGTACGCCCTAAAAGCGTCGCCACCAATCCAAGTCTGCCGCCGACGATGAAGCCGACGGGAGTGGCGTTGGTTGCAAGGGAGCAGCAATTGACCAATTGGGCGCGCGGAATGTGCCACCCAAGCACCACGACCAAGCACAGCACTCGCTATTAGCCTGTCCAGGCTGGCAACGCACCACAATCCCACCAACAGGATACATACGTGGCCCCGGACAATGTTAGGACCGTTGTTGATGGCAGTTTTACGACCTCGGCTGTTCCATTTTCTCTGGCTTGGTCCGTGTTGCTGACCAAGTCGTGTCGTTGGCGCTCCGTTGAAGGCAAACAACGTGCCTGTGGCAACGTACAACCTCCAGGTACATCGGATGGGGGTAGTCTTGGCCGAGACCTTCCTTCATCCCAAGCACCCTACCAAGGGAAGCCCCGCTCAAGCGACGAGGCCCAAAGCACGGCCAATTCATAATGTTGAAACCCCCTTGCGCCGAACGGCCATGCGCCAGGAATTCCCTTCCCCGCAACGTTCCATTTTGTGTAGGGCGGGTTCTCGGCCTGCTTGCATGGCGCTGTCGGCCAAAGCCCGGCGCCCGTCTAGAGACGCGGGGATCAGCTGCTCGACTGGGCAGGTGCCGTTGGCTTGTCCTCCCCCGCACCACTCTGTATCCCATTCCAGAATAAATCCCATGCAGATTATCAAGGTTCCGTGCCATGCATGCAGGCTACTTCTGGCGGTGCAACCTCGTGACCGGCTGCTGTACCTCCTTCCGCCCCTTATGTATCCTCCACCCGCCCAGTTCTGTGTCGACTCGCAAGCGTCCCACGACGCCGCCGCCCCTTAGCCTCGAGCATGAAGAGGCAGCCAAACAGCCTAGCATGTCGGACCTCGACAGCAAGTCGGATGGCGTCGTCGGCGTCTACGCTGAGAAGAAGGATGAGGCCGGCCGCGACTCCCCGGCCTCGGGCCAGCTGTTCCCGCCGCCCGAGTGGCTGGAACGCCTCAAGGCCGAGTACACGGGCCAGCACGACGGCGAGGCCCTCCCCGCCGGCTGCGACCCGGACCGCATGGCGACCTCAGTCCTGACGCACCCGGCGCCCGAGGCCGTCCAGGTCCTCCGGGACCTCCTCGAGAGCCAGAAGGAGGACTTCACCATCGACCAGAAGATGATGGCGCGCTGCCGCGAGCTCGTCCGGGGGAACGAGGCCTGCGGCATGGAGCTCGGCGAGTGGTCGTACGAGGTGTCCAAGCGCGCCGGCCTCTACCACAACTGGTCCCCCTACGCCGAGGTCAGGGCCGTGACGCTGCCCTACGACGACCCTGAGGAGGCGTGCGAGAGCTTCAGGGCCTACGTGCTGGGGTACTTTTGGGTGTGCGTGTGCACGGCCATCAATACCTGTAGGTTGCTTTCCGTCCTTGCGCAATGGCGCTGGAGTGACTAACACGCTGCGCCACGTGCAGTCTTCGCTCCACGCCAGCCGGGCATCTCGATCCCGGGTTCTGTCGTCCAGTTGATGCTTGTGCCTATGGGGCGCGCAATGGCCTATATACTGCCTGACTGGGGCTTCAAGTGGCGTGGCACACGCTATACACTAAACCCGTACGCGATGTTCTTTACTCCTTATCCGATGCCGCCGCTCTCTAAATTTCGAAACTGACTGGGAGAAACGAGGAAGTGGGCCGTGGACTTCCAAGGAGCAGCTCTTCGCTACTATAATTTTTAGCGGCGCCAGCACCATCGGGAATTTCACAGGCCTCCTTGTCCTTCGGCTTCCCATTTTCTTCAACCAACGCTGGGCCGGGTTTGGCTTCAATATCCTTCTGGCACTCGCGAACCAGGTTTACGGCCTGGGCATGGCTGGGATTCTTCGTCGCCTCAGCGTGTACCCCATTGAAGCCGTGTGGCCGGCGAACTTGCCGACCCTGGCCCTGAACCGCACCCTGATAAACTACGACAACAAGCGGGAGAAGATCAACGGCTGGACTATGACGCGATACAGACTCTTTATATGGTCATCGGTCATATTCCTCATCTACTACTGGATCCCCAACCAGGTATGCCGACTTGCATTCTCGCCTCACTTTATGCTCCAGCCTATCGCGCTGTTCCTGCTTGAAGCTATTCCAAGCCCGTCACACAAGCTAAGCAACGTCATGTGTCAAACAGATCTTCGTCGGCCTTCGGCTATTCAACTGGATGACGTGGATATCTCCAACCAACTTCAACCTCGCTACTGTCACGGGCTCGTACGGCGGCATGGGCTTCAATCCGTTTTCCACCTTCGACCCAAACGTATCCGGGAACCTAGTAACCAGCGCCCCCTTTTTCGCCCAGCTTCAGCAGTACGTGATGCGCGTTATCGCCGGCATTGTTATTCTGATCCTGGTATTTGCACCTACACATCTTTCCCCGTATTCTTGGAGCTGTTGAATCCAGCGCTGATGATCAAGCGCTCAAGTACTACACCAACGCCTTCTGGTCTGCATTCATGCCCATCAACTCCAACGGCGCCTTTGACAACACGCAGCAGCAGTACAACATCTCCAGAGTGCTTGGTAGCAACAACCAGGTCGATCGCGCCAAGTATCTGGAGTACGGCCCTCCGTACTACGCCATCGCCAACCTGGTTGTGACGGGAGGGAACTTTATCTACTACACATTTTCCATCGTCTACGTCTTCATCAAGTTTTGGAAGCCCATCAAGAAGGCGTTTGTCGGCATCATCGTTAACACCATCAAGCGCCGGAGCATCTACACGGGCTTCACCGACGGCCACACTCGCATGATGCACCGGTACAAGGAAGTGCCCGAGTGGTGGTACGGCATAATCTTCGCATTCGGGTTCGCCGTGTCCATAATCAGCCTGACAGCGTTCCCGACGGGGACGCCGTGGTGGTCCATCCTGGGCGTTACGGGAATCGGCGCCGTGCTCACCATCCCCTGGGTCGTCATCGAGTCGATCGCCAACACGGGCATCCAGCTCAATGTTATCTGGCAGGTGCTGCCCGGCATCTGGTTCCCGGGCCAGCCGCTCCCGCAGCTTATTATCTTGATGCTCGGTGCCGCCTTCGAGTCGATGGCCGGCAGCTTCTCCCAAGACCTCAAGTACGCCCACTACGCCAAGATCCCGCCCCGCGCCGTCTTCCGCGGCCACGTGTCGTCCGTCGTCGTCAACTGCTTCATCTACTGCGCCATGATCGAGTTGATGGTGTTTTACTTTAACGAGGACGACACGCTTTGCAGCTGGTCCAACAAGAACGCGATGGCAAGTTTGGCAGCCTTGTTCTCCTATTTCTCGACGAGCCAGCCCCATGTATTGCCCCTGCATCTGTGCTGTGTGTATCACTAACACATATTTCGAACTTCAGGTCTGTGAATATGCAAACTCTGTCTGGTCGTGAGTGGCCTAGCCATCCTTTACTTTGCTCTGGCAACCTTGTTCCTGGTGCCCAAGCTGACCAACCGACAGATCCGTCATCTTCTTCGGCGCCTTTGGCACCAACAACATGTTCAAGCTGTACCCGGTGCTGCCCTGGTGCTTCCTCATCGGCGCGGTCCTGGGCGCCGCCTGGATGGCGGGCGAGAAGCTCCTCCCGCGGCTGCGGCCCCTCGCCGAGGCGCGCATGTCGCCCGCGCGCTTCGCCGCATTCGACCGCTGGGCCTGGCGGCCCACGGCGCGGACGCTCGAGTGCCTCAACCCGGCCATCGCGCTCTCGGGCGCGCTCGCGTGGGCGGGCAACAAGAACCTGACGTACGCGACCCTGGGCATCTACCTGGCCTGGTTCTTCCAGTACTACCTCAAGCGCCGCTACACGGCCTGGTGGGGCAAGTACGTCTACCTCGTCTTCGCGGGCCTGACGGTCGGCGTCGCCGTCTCCGGGCTTATTGTCACTCTTGTCTTTTCCTTCGGCGCCGGCAAGGGCGTCGAATGGTCCTGGTGGGGTAACGACGTGGCGCGCCAGGGCGTCGACTTTCAGCTGTACAACAACAAGGCATCTATGATGCCCCTGCCCGAGAGTGGGTTCTTTGGGCTCGCACCGGACGAGTACCCGACGGCATGGTAAAGAGCGGGAGCAGGGGTTGCGGGTACAGGAGAGGAAGCGAAGGGGGGCGACCGACGCCGCTTACATGGATGTCGGATGCGCAGAAGCTAGGAGAAGGGCGAGCTTCGACGCGCGAGCTACCCAGGGCTCTACATGTAGAGCAAAGACCCCTAGTACCTAATGGTTCTTGGTAGCATGCTTCCTATGTTGCTCTTGGAGCCGCACATACAGTTGACAAGACATCAAGGCAGGTAATGGTCTGGTTTTGGTGCTCGCTTCCAACAACCAACATGGATGGAGTGGTTGCACTTTCTTCCAACACTACCCCGCCCTGAACACGCAGGACGCAGGCTACACCAGACGCCAATGGCCAAGCACCAACAGCCAAGTTAGCCAGACGGGTTGGCGCCAGCCATGCCACACCTCAAGAAGACATGCCAGCATTAAATACGGACGCCCGTCTTCGGGGTAGGTTTGATGCTCTCAATTAAAGGATCTTTCTTTTGCTGTGATGTTCCAGGGCTTGTCGTGACTAGCAACTTTGGGCCTGGTCGCCTTTCTGAAAAGAAGGATTGAATTAACTACCTATCCATCATTGAGGGAGGAAAAATGGCCGAGCATAGCCTTTCCATCAAGGAGCAAGCCCGCTAGGCAAAGGAATGGCTGGAGGATTGCGATCAAGGACACCAAGGGTGCCAGCTCCCGCCGTTTGACAAGGTCGGTAACCATCGTTACCTGCTTCAAAGGCCTATCTCACAGCCCTGCTCCCAGCCCGCATTGCCATCAATTCGCGTTCAAATTTGGGGCTAACCTTGTACCGGCATTCTAGAAATTTGCTGAGAGTGGGCATTCAGGAAGATGTAAGAAGGGGAGTGCCCGGACCCCTGGAGCCTCACGACATTACCACCTCGGCGGACGAGGTTCTCAACAATTATCTCGGCAACTCCTCGCATAACACTAGATGCTAGACCCTTGGCGAGCTTGTGCTTTCGCGAAGGATCGTTGCTTCCACTCCCGGCGGGCACTTCTTCAGTACCCCTCCCAGGCTCCGGTCTGTTTCCCTGCCTCGAGCCCTACCTGGACCTCTCGGAAGAGTATTCCCGGCGCAGGATACGGAATGACGGCGACGCGCTCCGGGCCTTTGGCGCAATAAGCCACCCCCCTTGTGTCAGGCATGAGCGCCTCGCCGATCCAAGGACTGCCGGACGTGTTCCTGGACGCCTGCCTCCTATTTTCATCTGCCAACGGCACGCTCGGGCGGCGCCCGGGGTTCGCAAGCTACTCGTGGGCCGGGTGGGAGGGCGAGATTGCCTGGCCGCGGGAGAAGTTTCTCGAACGCACGTGGCCGTCCGAGTCCAGCAGCAGCAGAAAAAATGCCCGCCGCATCGCAAGGTGGACTCTGTCGGAAACCATTGTCGAGTAGTGGTCTTTGGAGCACCAGCCAAGGAACCCTCGAGCTCGACAGTGACGAGCAAATCAGCCTGGCAGACTACATCAGAGGAAATCCCGGAATCTTCCCCTGGAAGCTCAACGCTACCAAAAGCAAGGGTGAGTTCTGCAGACTTGTTGGCAAATTGTTTGCTGTAGACAAGAGGAGGAATAAGATGGTGGTGTCAGCACGGGCCGGTCGAACCCTTCAAGGTGGGTAGTAGTGTCAACAGTTCGTCTTCGCCCCGCCCCAAGGCCACGAAGGGGAATAGCTGACTGAAGGTGGCATCTGGGCTTGCCAACAGATATCGGCAGGCGAAAACGTGAGGAGGAGGAGGAGGCGACTTCCAAAGCCCGCCCCCGACTGGATTCGGGGCTACCATATCTCGTGCTTCAGGGGCGAACAATCCACCTGAGGCTGTGGCTGGACAAGCCTCCTCCTTCCTCCCCTCAAACTGCAGAAACGACCGGACGCTATAATGAAGAAACTCAGCCTGTCTTTTCAACCATCGCCTTGCCTATCTATTCGCCGTCGGGCAGGCTCGTCGGCTCGCTGCACCCAGACAGCCTCGCGGCGACGACGCGCCCACAGACGGCATCACCAGCCAACATTGCCGACCTCGTCGCCGTATCGCTGTCGCAAAAGCGAATGGCGGGGTCCGTGCTGCCAGAAAAAAAAAGCTCCTCGAGCGTGAGTAAGGACGGCAAGAACGACGAGAAGCTCCTCTGGGCCCTGCGCGTCGTCGACGGGGCCGAGGGGGGGGCGATGGACAGGCGCGGGATCGAGCAGGTCCGCGCGTCTGCGCTCGCCGGCGGCGTGGAGCCTGGCGCGCAGATGATGGCGATATTTCAAAGGCTCCATAGTTCCATTTCGCGACATGGTCATCTCAGCCGTCTTGGCGAAGGGGTGCGTCCACCGCGTGATAGGGTTCTGGTGGCCGATGATGTTGCCAACTTAGTGCATAATGGGCCCGTACGTCTCCTCCCGCTTCTTTGCCATGCCCTTCATGTCCGGGTCATTCCTGTACTCGGGATCCTTTGGCCAGGCTGGTGTCGACCGTAAGCATGTAGACGGCCATTTTTGTCAGGCCGTTGCGGTGCACGAGGTCTGAGAGCTCGTCGATCTGTTCGCTGAGCTTTCCCCAGCCATCCAGAACACAGGCTGAGACGCGCCAGGAAGTTGACTTGGCGGCTGCCGACGGCCTGGCCCGTGATGGTGACACCCACACACGTGCCGAGCCCGCCCGTCCAGTGCAGTAGTATAGCCGGCCATTGGGTTCTGGCTGTTTCCTGTCGAGGCCTTGGGGAAGGAAGACCGTGGGGTGCTTGACCTCACAGGCCACCGGCCCGAATTGGCGCTGTCATACTTAGCGTGACTGCCGACATAACAACCTCGAGGCGCTCGAGGCATAGCTCGGACCCTTTTTTCTCAACATCTGAAGCATATCAGGGCCGAACCGCTGATAATCCTCGCCTTGTGTTCCTACTTTCCGTGTCTCCCCGAATAGACTCGTTCTCCCCATTGCGCGCGCTGGACTTGCCAAATATGCTTTCCGTGATCATACACGTACGTCTGTTCCCCTATGTCCAACACCCTGAGGGAGCACCGGGAAGACTTTTTAGTCTTGATGTCGGGCAAAACGGAAACATTGTCAATCAAGGCTTCCATGGCAATTTCTGACATCATTCGCCTCGGAGCCTTGTATCATGTTTCAAGTTTTTTTTTCTCTTTGTTTTGTTTTTCCCCTCCCTCCACCTATGAAGCAAACGCACACCTTCCAGACTTCCAGTGAACCACAATTCCATCCGCCGTAGTAGAACAGTCTGTTAAAGTACAAAAATCCCAAACTCCTACAAGTCCCATGTGCTCTTAAATATCTCAGTGGGCGTTCTACTCGCAAGTCACATCATGATACGCAGAATCGTCAAGCCCTAGGACGTGGCACTGAACCAACAGGGGGCCAACGCCTCCTACGCGGAAATGGGCGCGGGCATGGCGTTGGCCGAGTGGGGAAACAGCGGCGCGCTGTCTCTTGGCTGCTGCTGCTGCTCCGGGTTCGGCGTAAGGCGCCGGTTGAGTGCGGCGCCGGCCTCGCCGGGGATGCGCGAGGCCATGCGGTCCGGAACCAGGTCCGGCGACACGGAGCGCACGGGGTACTCGGCGTAGGGCGCTAGGTTGTGGGCCATGCGCGGCTGGGGCGCGACGAGCGTCGGGGGCGCCGTGGGAGACGTGGGCGACTCGATGACGACTGCCTTGGGGGCGATGGGCACGGTGCCGGTCCGGATCTTGGACGGCAGGATCTGCTCAAAGCCCTGGGTGGTCGCGACTTGCTCGATGCTCTTGAAGTACTGTTTGTGCGGAACAGGGGCTGGGTCAGTTGACCTCTTTTTTTTTTTGGGTTATGGTGCCGAAGAGGGGAACGTACCTTGACGGTCTTGACCTGCAACTCCAAGGTGGCGTCCTCGTCGCAGACGATCATGGGGTGGGGGTGCAGCTGCAAGCTGGACAGGGTCCACATGTGGTTCACCTGTGCGTTTGTATTAGCAGCCAGCCTCGTCTGCGGAGGGCACTAGGAGGTGAGCGGAAGCCGGGCGGGGCCGGGAGGGCTTACCCCCTGCTCGATGCAGCGCTGGAGGGCCAGGGCCTTGCGGGCGCCCAGGATGATGACGACGACCTCGCGGGCCTCGAGCACGGTCTGGACGCCGACCGTCAGGGCCATCTTGGGGACGGCGTCGAGGTCGTTGCCGAAGAAGCGCGAGTTGGCCAGGATGGTGTCGTAGGCGAGCGTCTTGACGCGGGTGCGCGACGCCAGCGACGAGCCGGGCTCGTTGAAGGCGATGTGACCGTCCTCGCCGATGCCGGCCAGGAAGAGGTCGATGCCGCCGGCCCGCCGGATGGCCGCCTCGTACTCGACGCACTCGGCCTCGAGGTTGGGCGCGTTGCCGTCCAGGATGTGCACGTTGGCCGGGTCTACGTTGACGTGCGAGAAGAAGTGCTTCCACATGAAGGTGTGGTAGCTCTCCGGGTGGTCCCTCGGGATCCCGATGTATTCGTCCATGTTGAACGTGACCACATTCTCAAACGATACCTGTCTGCTGGTTAGGGGCGCTCATGTGTTGACTTCTCTTTTAGGCACCGGGTCGCTGCTCACCTCCCCGGCCTTATACTTCTCAACCAGTGTCCTGTAGACCCCCAACGGGCTTGAGCCTGTTGGCAGACCCAGGACAAAGGGATGTGCGGCAGTAGGCTGGAAATGGTTAATCCGATCCACTATGTAGTTGGCCACGTAGCGGCTGGCGCGCTCCTCGTCGTCCCTGATAATGAGCCTCATCTTGACTGTATGTTCTAGGACAACTAGGGCGTGGGTTGGTGCCGGCGCTGGATAGGATGCCCCACAGCAGCAAGTTCGGAGCACAGAGCAGGTGATGGGCCAAGATAAGAGACCTGGAAAGGGAGTCGAGTAGATAGGTCCTCCTTGAGGTGCAGGGTCCTGTATCAGGTCGTCTCTCCAGAAGGCAACGAGTAGGGTAATTTGAGGTCAAAGACTGGGCTACTTTTGAAAGATTTCCAGGTAGGTGGGTTGAGGAAGACGGCGAGGGGTTACTGAGGCCAGTAGGCACTGAGGTTTAGATGTATGTGTGTTCGGTCGGTGGGAGAGGGGCCAAAGTCTAGTAGTAAGAACCGGGGATCCACGCCCAGTCCCGCCACTGATAGGAGTCTCGTCTGGTACTGTCGGCTTAAGGTGCCCGACGGGGACAGCCACCCTTCCGAGCATAAGACGGAGGCAAGGATTATTTCGTCCGGACGAGGGCAGTCACCACCTCAGCCTGGCCACATACAGCATGTACATGACGGGAAAACCACGCAACCACGCAACCACTAGGCACCTGGCCCGGGCCCACGGGTAGGCAAGTCCAGAGAAGCGATAGAAAGCTTCGGCAGGTTGCCACCCTCACCTCGAAGGCTCGGCGCAAGCGTCTGGCAAAGTCAGTCAGCTGTCTCAGAAGCATGGCCATCCAGGCCCAGGCTGGGAACACAGTGGGACGCCATCGCTTGATGAGGTTCCACGCCCGGGCGATCCGCTGACCAGGTGACAAGGTGTGGAGGTTCATGGGCGCGGCCGCGAGAGCATGAGGCATATACACAGTAGACGGCCGTTGCGGGCGATGAAACGTTCACTGGAGAGCGGCACCAAGCAGAGATGGAGGTCTCCAACCTAGCGTGCCTGGCTCCCCGTGGAGGGGTCTCGCTCGGCCGCACACAGCCCACAGTGCGAACTCTATGGGCGTGGAGCAACCTGTTGTGCTTTGATGACGCCCCGAGGCCGCGACAGGCGACGTCAAGGAGCCTAAGGAGGCGCCCCGAGGGCAATGCATGGAGGAGCGATCAGATATGCGGCGGCCGTACGCTGAGGCAAAGGCTGCATCACGGGCTCGGGAAGGGCACTCGGATTGGCTGGAGGGGGCCAGCTCGCTGCCACCAACGAATCAAAGCCCAGAGCGGCTGACGCCCGCGTGTCTGTCCACGGTTTTTTTTCTTCGCGGGGAGCCGACCGAGGTTTCCACAAGCTTGTTCTTCGGTTCTCGGAGAGCTGGAGCTCCAATGGGCGGGCACTGAGGGGCACCAGCTTGCTGCTGTTGGAAACAACGTGACGCAACCTCCAATCAGGGGGGGCAGACCCCAACGCCATCAGTGGATGCTCAGTGGATGCTCACCCGCTGTGGCGTAGATCCAATCCCCGACCACGTTCCCTTGTGCGGCTTATCAGAGCCACAGGGTCCAGTGACTCCAGTTCTGCCTCGATTCGTCGCGCCTTGCAACGTTACTTTAACCTCCGCCCGCATTGTTGCCTCCTCCCAGCCCGAGGTAGCAAAACCAGCACCCATTCCCCAGCCCGGGCCCGTTCACGCCCCCATCTCCTGCGAGACTCCTGCGAGACTGGCACCTGGCTCCAGGCCCGGCTGCTCGGGAATTTGTGCGCCCGAGACGGGACGCCCTCAGGCTTGGCCAACCGCGTCGGGATGCGAGGTTGCTTCCACCCCCAGATGTGCTCCTCCCTCCCGCCCGCCAGGCGTGTTGCCATGTCCCGCAGAAAGGCCGACATCAGCTAGTTGCATGTTCCGGCCGGCGTGAATCCCTGTAACCTTGGCCGCCAGCAACCATCCGCCTGGGAACACGTCCGCCGCGCAACGCAGGCGGGCGGCCACACCGCTGGCAAGGGCGCATTGATTCAGACACAAGCCCTCCCGCCATAGTCGTCTTCTTTTATTGGGCGTCTACGGCGCTACGTAGGTCGCGAGGCTCGATGGAACGAGTGTCCTCCCTGACCCAAGAGCTAGTCTCCTTCCGATGCTACAGTACCCCCCTGTCCCGCCCGCCGGGATCCTGTCGTCCCCCAAGTCCCACCTTTGTTCTCTCCCACCTCCGCACCATCGTTCACGTCGACAACATCCAAGGCTCTGATGGCGTCACGGTCGGTTTAGAAAGAGGCTTCATTCTCGCATTCCTTTCGTCTTCTCGTCTGTTTGGCGGCGTCGATTTCCTCCGCTTTTTTCTCTTTTTTTCTTTTCTTTTTTGCATTTCGCCTCCCATCAATACGGGCGCTTTCTTCGGCCCGTAGAGCGACGCACAAGGTGGACTTCTCGTATTCTGCCAGAGGTCCAGATCCTTGTAGCCCCCCAGACGTGGTCGAGAAAGGCCAGATAGCGCAGTCTCCATGCCCAAAGGGACATGATATATAAGGTGCCACTCGCGCAAAACATATCCCCCAGTCCCCTCCCCTCCTCGATGCCATGGAGCCGCTCGCTTCCGCCATGACATCGCTACGAAGTGCCCTCATCGCCGCACTCAGGTCTCTCCTCGTGGGAAGATCTCTCATCCAGGCCATCCTAGCCTACTGGACCGGCCGCAACACGCTCAAGCAGCTCGATGGCAACCCGGCCCCGATAGGTCCCTCTGGCGGCGGCCGGCGGCAGTACGACGGCATCCTGGAGTTCCTGCAGGAAGCCGAGGAGCTCCTCCTACAACCGGTGAACCCCGCGGCCCTCCGCGAGTTCTCGCTCCAGCTGAAGGCCCAGCTGCGAGAGCGGCTCTGGTCGGACACGGCATGCATGCTTCCTTCATACAACCACCTGCTGCCCGACGGCTCCGAGCACGGACGCTACCTGGCTCTGGACGTCGGCGGCTCGACTTTGCGTGTCGCCTTGGTTGAGCTGGACGCCAAGGCCAAGGCCGGGCGTGGGGGCAAAAGCAGTATCGTGCGAATGAGCACCTTCAGGATAGACAGCGACATAAAGAACCTCGTGGGAATGGACTTCTTTGACTGGGTGGCTGCCAGGATCGTAGAGACCGTATCTTCGGCGCCCGAAGACGCACATGAAAATGGCTCCGAGAAGCCAATACCAGTGGGGCTGGCATGGAGTTTTCCCATCGAGTATGTTGATATTTTCTTTCCCTTCCCGTGCTTGTGTCAACTCGGATATGCTGACACGTGTTTGTTCGGCTTGCTTAAAGACAGACTTCGGCAAAAGGAGGGTTACTTCAGGGAATGGGCAAGGGGTTCCTTGCAGCTGATGGGCTGCTTGGGCTGGATTTGGGCGACATCATCCAAATGGCTTGCAGCAAGAGAGGCCTCAATGTAGAGCTGGCCGCCATCGTCAACGACTCTTCCGCCACACTCCTCTCCGAGACCTACCAGAGTCCGTTGACACGATTCGGTCTGATTCTCGGCACCGGCTTCAACATCTCGGCATTCCTTAGCACATCAGCTATAGATGGACCAAAATTCGGAGCCCGGCAGGCCAGCTGGCTGCAAAAGGCTAGCCATGTCATCATCAACACCGAGATGGGCATGTTCGGCAAGGGCATACTGCCCATGACGAGATGGGATCGGAGGCTTAACGATTCGCACCCCAAGCCCGAATTCCAACCACTGGAGCACTTTGTGGCCGGTTTTTATCTCGGAGAGCTCGCCAGGCTGGTCCTGGTTGAGGCGATCGAGTCGACGGGCATTTTTGGCGGGATCGTGCCGCCGAGCCTGTTGAAGCCATACTCGCTCGAGACCGAGACGATATCTGCTGTCGAAGGGTAAGACTACCCATCTCTTTCCAGGCCACTGCTTCTCTGTCCCCTGGAGACCAACGCCCAAGGTAAACTGACCTGTTCTCGCGTTCTGGCGTCAACAGTGACACAACGTCGTCCCTTTCGGGTGCCATCTCTGCATTCTCGGCCCGCCACCCGTCACCGGTCGCCCCAACGACGGAAGACATGACGGCGCTCAAGACCATCGCCTCGCTCGTGACGCAGCGGTCTGCCGCCATAGTGGCCGCTGCCGTGCACGGGCTGTGGGAGCTAAAGGCGGAGACGGAGTGCGAGTGCCTCGAATCGCTCACGGAAGCCGCAGCAGCGTCTGCCAGGAGCGATGCGCCGACAGACGCGCGAGATGGGTGCCGCTTCATGGAGCAAACAAAGGCCGAGATGGGTCTTGGACGTGTCATGGTCGCCTACAACGGATCTGTGATAGAGCAGTACCCGGGCTTTTTGAAGAACTGCCAGGGGTACATTGACGGGCTTCTGGCGTCGTCGTCGTCGTCGTCGTCGTCGTCACGCCTGTCTGGGGGAATAGAGCTGGTCCCGGCCAAGGAGAGCTCGCTTATCGGCGCGGCCGTTGCGTTGGCGTGCCGCGAGGAAGGCAAGGCGAACTAGGTGCATGGACCGGACAGGAACCGGACAGGAGGGCTGACCATAGCCAGGTGCCCAGGCGGCGCACATGCCGTGTGTCGGGGAGTAGTCGGCTTTATTCCGAACAACGAACGGACGTGTCGTCACATTTTTCAGCCTGGCAGCAGTTCTTGGGTGGGATATGTGAGGTTGACACGATTCTAACCCATCCCTTTCTTTTTGTCTTCTTTTTGTCTTTAAATTTGAGATGACTTGGCTCCACGATTGGTCTGGATCCGGCCACCTGCTTCTTTTGGCTAAACGCTGTGCGACCCACCCAACGTGGGATTTAGGGACAGCCCAAAGGGGCAGCCAAAAGAGGAACAGGAAGAGAGGCAGGAAGAAATCCCGCTAATTCTCTGCGTTCTCCCGTGTCGGAATGCATGCGGGCAATTCTGCCTTGCGCACAAGGTTGGCCGATCCCTCGTGTCGGCTGGGCAAAGCCGCCGTCGATCGTCAGCCACGTCGCTAAGAGCCGGCTAGGGCTTCGTATTTTGACATGGTCGGTGACTCCCGTCGGTATTTTTGGATTCTTTTTTGGTGAACGGCTCTCGCCCAACTGGTCGATCGGATGTGGCGCTCGCAGTCGACATCGGCATCGCGTGGGGGGCTCAATCGGATCGCTCAAATCGTGGTGCCCGGTACCTCGCCCCAGCCCCAGCCTCCCCAGCTGGGGGGCGTCAAATCCACTGCAGGAGCGCCGACCAGGTTCCCCCACAACTAGCTAGGGGGCGCCGAGTGCCACTAAACTCCACCTCCAACTGCCACCCGACTCAGCGGACGACCCTGTTGCCCTTGGATCGTCCGAAGATTCAATTGATCTACGCCAAAGCGCGCACACGGTCGCTAAACCGCCGTCCTGGGTCTATGCTGGAAAACAAACATTGATCTAGTCTCCAACGTCTCGTCTTGACAGCCAGCCCCTTATCAGCCACGACCGCCAGCCCGCTTGACCGCCGAATCTCACCACCTGCCGAGTTGCCAAGTCGCAAACCAGCGGCGAATCAAGACCAAGCCAGCTCCCCAAGGCTGACTGTGCTGCGATAGGGGCCGCGAGGACTTGGAAAAGACCGGGAAAACATTGAAATCACCCGAAAGCCCAGGAGGGAGCCGCCCAGCACAACAGCGCAGAAGGCAGACGCGATCGACCGCAACGCCGACGGCTCAACGGCCACCCCAGGACACAGCAGATCCATCCAAATAGAGTTTACAGCCAGCGCCGACGAAGCCGAGCAAGAACAGCGACGCGCGCGCGCCTGGACAAGTAGAGGGCCTTCCTCGGCGCCTAGGCGTCATCGATGCCGCGCCCTGAATGCGCAGCCTAGCATGACATGATGGCCGCCTTCAACTCCACGGCCACACCCTCGGGCCGCGACGGCATGGGCCTGAACGTCAACACCGGCGCGAACCCGCTGGGCATGGGCGTCTTCGATCCCGACATGCCCTTTGACGAATCCATCCTGTGAGTGCCTTGTTGTCTTGACCGGGGCGATGGGAGTGACGCGCCATGTCGGCTAACCAAAGGCCTGACTGGCTTGCGAACAAATCAGTGAGAACGTCCAGGGCCTCCAAAACATGCCGTACACGCCGGCGTACGACTTTGAGCAGTTCTCGGCCACATTTGAAGACCCCTTCTCGTATCCATCACGGCCCAGCTTCACGGCCGCACCACCAGGTAGCGTGGCGACGACGACGGCATCGATAGCCGCGGTCTCGGCAGGACCGTCGCATGGCGGCAGACACGTACACCACCACCACCACCACAGCACCATCGATCTCGACGCCGGTTTCGCGGACCCAGAGTCGTCGCCGCCCGACAGCGACGTGGACAACAAACTCCTAAGCTTCTCGGGCCCCATCACACACGCCACGCTCCTGGACGAAACCGGACAGTCCGTCGAAGTGGCATTGACGGCGGAGCTGTACGGCATGTTCTTCGTGGCCGAGGACGTCTTCAGCGGGGACAGCAGCATGGGCGGCAGCCGGCCGCACGAGCTGACGTGCTACCGCCGCAACCTGTGGCAGTGCTCGGGCCACGTCGCGATACCCCGGCGCGTCACACACGTTGCGCTGCCGCCTGACCAGGGCGGCGCCACGGCCCCGCTGCTCGAGCTGGCCGTGTCCATAACCGCGACCGAGTCTATCGACGGCAAGCCCACCGAGATAATATCCATACCGTGGAAGAGCAGCAACCCAAACGCCGCGGCGGGCGACGACCACTCAAAGTCGGCCGGCGCGCCCCCGCAGATATCTCTCGACATGACGGATGGCGGCGGCGGCGGGCAGGAGCCCGACGGCAGCTTCGTGTCGGCGCCCGTGTCGTGGAAGCGGCTCCAGTTCAAGCATGCCACCGCCAACAACGGCCGGCGCAAGGGGCTGCAGCAGCACTACGTCGTCCAGGTCTCGCTGCTCGGCAGGCTGGGCCTGGCGCAGCAGCAGTCGTTTGACGGCGGTGACGGGCTGCCAGCCCCCTCCTCGCCGGCCGGCGGCTTCGTCAAGCTGGCCGAGGTGCAGTCGGGCCCCGTCATCGTGCGCGGCCGCAGCCCGCGCAACTTTGATAGCAGAAAAGACGTGCAGCTCATCAGCGACAAGAAGCCGGAGCGGCGCAGCGTGTCAAACGACCCCGTCTCGGCAGCCGCGGCCGCCACCAAATCTGAATACGTCAAGGGGGAGGTGCCGCACAAGGGGCAGTCCCACCAGGCACAAGGGAACACGCAGGCAAGTAATTTGCTCTCCATGTACATGTCGGGTGTTTCCCCAACAAGCTGGGCTAACACCGACTGCCACTCCCTTCAGCAGAATGCCGACTGGACGTACAACAGCGGCGGCAATGGCGGGAACCCGCACTCGTCAAAAAGAGCAGCTGTCTCGCCGAATCCAAACAGGCCGCCGGTGCCGTCCTGGTCCGGACCGTCAGAGCCGCCGCACAGGCAGCAGCAGCAGCAGACCGCGTCCGCCATGGCGATGCGCCGTCCCTCGGCGGCACCGCCGCCGCCGACGCTGCCCATCAACCTGTCGCTGTCCGAGGATGAGCGGTCGCCGCCGAACCGGTCGAGCGTCGACTCGCTGTCGAGCCCACAGCTCGGCAAGCGCCGGACCGCTTCGGGCCACAACCCGGGCGGCAGCCCCGTCGAGAGCGCGGACTTGCTCTATGAATACTTTCCCCTCAGTCTCGACGACTTCCTCGACCCAGTCGACGCCGTCTACCGGCCGCACGTCGTCCACCACATCCGCACTGTCGAGGAGAACCCGCGCCCCGTCCGGGGCGGGACGAAGCGATACTTTGTGCCCGACTGACCTATCTGTTTTATCCTATTTTTTTTTTGGTTCAAGGCTTTTCCCAGTGGCGTTTTGGGAGCTTCAAGGGTGGAGGGTTACAAGACACGAGACAAAAGAAGGGGGGTCGGGATGCAACGACATTGATCCGATTTTTTTTGTATTTTCAGGTAGGGACGGGTGTAATATACTATGATACCCCTCGGGGCCCGCGTTTTGCGCCCGAGCTTGTGCATTAATTATGTTGAAGACTTGGAACGATCTGTTTCGGTTCTACCACGGAGGGGAGAGGAGCGGGAGCGCCATTTCAGCCGGCATGTATGCGAATAATACACTTGGACTTTTGGATTCTCCCTCTTTCAAGCTGAGCTTTTATAGCGGGCCTAGCCAGTGGCGCTGACGGCGCGCCAACCAGCATCAATTGATTCCAGCTGAACGGAGGCTGAGACATGCGGAGCGGCCCGCTCGCCCGATCTCGACGCATGCGGTGCCAATCCGAGAAGAAGGCTTAAAAAAGAAAAAAGGATGAATTCCCCAGTGGTCACCTACCTGAGGACCAGTTCGGCTCAAGTATAACTGCTTGGCGCGGGCAGGCGACCAAGGATAAGGGCTCGCACCAGGGGGCTTGGGTACGCCTTTTGAGAATTTCGATTGAGAAAAAGAATGAAGAGCGAGGAAAATATCTCGGCAAATCATCACTGTCTACGGTTACGGCTATTCCCACCCAGCAGCCAAGAACATGGCATTGCCCAGAGGCAGCCATCTAGATTAAACCAACACATGCATACGTGCCAAGCTGGAGCAGCCGGCGGTCACTCCCGACGCCCGAGTTCCATCTGATGAAGGCGACTTACCCAGGCGGAAGGTCTTGCGGTTTCCAACCATGACGGGTTGTGTCGGCGTCGGCGTGGAGACCTGAGACGACGTGTCAAGAAGGGGGGTTTGTTAGTATATCAAGGGTACAGACGCGCAGACAAAAAGGGATGGACGACGTACACCGTTGCCTCACGTGGTCGTGGTGGGAGGACGGGTGGTCTGGCTCCCCACGGCGCCGACGCAGGTGTGATGGCCCGGAATGAGGAACTGGCAAGTCGTTATCGAGAGCCGGGTTCCAAGAGAATAGCTATGCGTAATTAGGAATGCTATACGTGGACTGGATGGCGCCGCAGCTGTCGCCGCTCTGACCAGATGGAATCTATTACAGTTGCCAACCATGCCAGACTGCGTCAGCGCCGGCGTGGAGACGCCGTTGCCGGCGCTGGTCGGCCCCGCCGTCGTGGTGACGGGCGGCGGGAACCCGAAGTTCTGCTCGATGCAGTACGAGTTGCCCAGGACGAAGACGCAGCCGCTGTTGGCCAGTGATGGGTTCTGCGGCCCCGGTGTTTGTGTGTGTGTGTTAGTGGGGGGTTATCACACGCGCGTCGGGGCGGGTGTCCAGGTTTACAAACGGCTATGGCTGGCGGTTCAGAAATTGAATTGATCCGTGGATGCTTCCCTTCGCGTCTATATATGTGCGTTGGCGCTTGGCTCGGGCTGGCTGCAGGTCATGGGCTCGATTCCGGGGCTGGTTATTGGTGGGATATACGTCGACACCTAGAAACACCATAAAGTCGCGCGTATAAAGGACGGCTCGCTCCAGGTAGTCCAGGGCCTTGTTGGCTGGCCCTTCTATATTCTCGTTTAACTACCGCCGAAATTTAATCCACACACATTTCTCATCACACTTTTGCTCGCTTGCCTTGCTCAGTTTGTCTCAACACCAGCACACGCACAGCCAACATCTCGCTTCGAAAGCAAGAGCAGGCACCCGCCTCGGGCCCCCGTCGGCAGGAACCATGTCCTTCACAGCCTTCCCCAGGCTCCCGCTGGAGCTGCGCCGCCAGATCTGGGCCATGTCCATGCCCGAGCCATAGCCCGAGGTCTGCATCGTCTGGCCCCTCGTCTTGGGGCGGGAGCGGGACGGTCCGGGAAGGTGGGAGAAGCCCGCGCTGCCCCTCGTCGTCGACACGGCCTGGCCCGCCATCATGCACGCCTGCGGCGAGGGCCGGAGGGCGGCCCTCGAGTCCGGCGACCTGACCCTCAGGCGCCGCTCGGCCGCGGCCGGCGACGACATGCGCGTGCCGTACCGCGCGTTCGACCCTGCCATCGACACGCTCTACTGGGGCGAGGGCCAGGCGGACGCCATGGACGACTGGCTGGTCCACAACGGCTACAAGGGCTACGGAGGCGGAGGCGGCGTCGGCGTCGGCCGCGCCCTGCGCCACGTCGCCGTCAACGTGGCCGCGCTCGAGCCCATGGGGTTCCTGGGCGAGATTGTGCGGCAGACGGCGACGGGGCTGCGCACCCTCTCCATCGTCCTCCCCAACGGCGGCGGCAGCTGCGGCGGCGGCGGGCAGCAGCAGCAGCGTAGACACAAATTCAGGACGGGGTTCCTGCCGCCCGCGCGCCGTTGTCGGCTGCGCGAGCTGCCGCCCGACGTGTGCGGCGAGACGAGCATATCGAGCGGGTACTCGGAGAGCTATCCCGACCCCCCGCCCGAGGACCTCGCCGGCTTCGTGCAGTACGTGCTCGACGAGATGAGCAGCCACGTGCGCCGGGCGCGCGTCACGGGGCCGGAGGGAGGCACCGCGTGGATCGCCCAGGATGAATACTTCGGCGGCTTGGCGGTAAAGGTACAGACATTTGTCGAGTACGACGGTGGCGGTGGTGGTGGTGGTGGGCGCTGGGAGGAGGTCTGCGGCGCGCGCATGCTGGATCGTGACCTGGGTCGGAAGACGCGCCCGCCTCACCTGGAGGCCTCGGAACGCGGCGACCCGACCGAGTACCGCGTCATCGAGGACGACTGCCTCTGGGAGCTGCTCTCGCCGCCCCGTGACCATGGAGATTATGACCGAGACGACCCCTGGTAGATGCGGGATCTGCCAAGGCCTCTCGTCGATAATACGTGGTGTGATAGTATGGCGCTTATTTGATCCTCGGCCGGCTTGCCTGTTCTCAATGCAAGCTAACTTCGATGCTACCAAATGCCTCACGCACTCGCCAGCAGCTATCACCAATATTGTCACTACTGTGATTCCGTCTGCCTGTTGTTTAAGGCGCTATCCCCGGATAACTATATGTCCAGCTTCCTGCGGCCTAAAGGGAAGACCCTGGGCCGGGGTTTTTGAGGGGACGAGGAGGGTGAGATTATCAACTAGACTATCGAGAAACCTAGGGGTATGGCACTTGACAGTCCCTAGTTAGTGTCGTGAACTGAGAGTGGACGGCCTATATGGAAAGGCATCGGAACAAGGTTCAGTCTGCACTCTTCACGGGTTGAGTCTGACAAGAATCCAGCCGCGGCCCCAAGTGTCCAGGCCTAGTTTTGGATGCCAATATGAAATATGACGAGAGAAATCTGGCACGAGTCTCGTGTATGTAGTACTGCGGGGCTATGTAGGGGGTCGAGGGGCGATGCGGGCGATATCCAGGAACCTTGGCCGACAAGGTATTTCTAACAGATCCTGGCACGCTATTTAGATACTTATTTCAGGGGTTTTGATGATGCCATCAATAGATCAGCAAGTGTTGCTCGAATTTCTGTGTGTCAACGGTTTGAACAAATCAGGTCTCTAGTCGTACGCATGCTATACAAACTCATGCACCTGCTCGGGCATATCCATCAACTTCCAGAGCCCCTTGACCTTTCGAACAACCCTGTAGCGGCACGACTCCAAGCCAGCTGGGCTGCCGGCACCCGATCCGGCCCCATTTCCCGGCCTCGCCGTCGTCGCCTCGTCGGCCACGGATTCCGATGAGCCTCTCTGTACCTTTTTTCCCCTCGCCTTTGCCGACAACTGGCCCTCGTCCTCGTGCCCCGTCTCCTGCTTGTTGAACCCATCCTCGGCGGCGGCGTCATCGCCTGCCAAGCCACCGCCACCTTTGGCTTCTTGCCCGTCTCTTCTTCCCTCCTCATCGCTGTTCCCGCTCACGCTGGGCTCCTCCTTCACGACCACCCAGCACGTGCTCATGCTCCGCACCGCGGGCCGCGGAAGCACCTCCCAGGTGGGATTGTACGGGGTTGCCACGGTGCAGCGCCCGTTGACGTCAAACGTCGCCGCGGGGCGCCATCCGCCCCGGCCGCGTTCGTTCTTGATGGCCCCTATGATAATATCCATCGAGTGCATTAATGTCGCTAGGTTGCTCGCATTCACCCTGATCCCTTCTCGCTCGTCTTCCGGGAACATATAGGCGAACCCTATGGCCATATCCCGGGACAACCGCTCTTTGAACTGCTTTCTATGAATCATCGCCTTAGTCGCCATTTCCTTGGGCATCTCTAGCGGGCCCTCTACTTTGTCTGCTGATGGCGCGAGCTTGTCCGAGTTGTATGGCTTGCCCTTGGATATGTAATCCAGCAACCGCAGATCCGGCTTGTTCTTGGAAGCGGTCGCTTCAAACATCTCTGGGCCTTCTCCTTTTTCTGCTGATGACACGGGGTTGATTAGGATGCTTTGGAGATTCTTCATCCGCCTTATGAATTCCGCCTCTAGATCCTGCGGTGCTGCGGCGCCTTCGCCGACAATGGGCTGGGTGTACCGCCCGGCCCACAGTGTGCCCTTTTGCATGATGCGATCTACGAACCAAGTCTGGTAGTAGCCGCCGCGACTACTGTTCGAGTCCTTGTCAAGCTTTAGTGTCTGGAAAGGGGCGGCCTGGACGGCCGGGTGGGTGAAGAGCTCCTGGCAAACGATGTCTGGGAGGCGTTCCGTCCCTTTCCAACCAGGTAAGAAGCCGACACGTAGCGACTGCCAAATGCCGTTGGCCAGTTGGTAGCCATATGGGTCTTCGAGGGTGGCCAGATGGAGCAAGATGCCGAATATAATACCGCCGACGTCCATTTGACTCTCCGAGTCCCCTGCGACTCTGTCTGTATTGAAATAAAGCTGGAACTTCACAGAACCTGGTGTCAGGTCGCCCCATAAGAGAGAATCTTTCGGCAGAACGCTGTTGTGGCGTAAGAGCTCCGCCTTAAGGCTGTTTTTGAAGTCGATGTCTTTGTGCGCAAATTGTCGTTCAGCCTGGCCCACACGCCTGGACCAGTCCCCCGCAGTTTCACCCTCGACAGCATCGGGCTCAATCTTGATATCCTTCAAGTTGTTCCATATATCGCTGTATTTGGCACGGAGAATTTTGAGATTTAGCTCCTTGTCAACTGTCCATATGTGTGCGGCCAAAGGTAGGCCGGGATTTGACGGGAGCTTGGTGGGGGGTTGCCTGTATCTGTACACCGTTGGCCTGAAGCGAATAAAAGACTGCGGATTCGAATCAGATATCGCGCCGGGGTGTGTATCGAAGGGCGAGAACAGGCCGCCGGTGAAACGTACGGCGCAGCTGCATTCCGGATCATGGCAGCTATCACTTATAAACTTTTCCCTGGGGCAGGGATACATCTCGGGCACAAGCAGGGAAAAGTCTGAATTGAGGAGCGCGAGCGACAGGATTCCGGCGCGGAGGGAGCCGCAATTTGTTACAGCGTCAAGGTCGATACGGAACTCGTAGCGGCACATGTTGGCCATAATGGCTATGCGGTCCTGGGCATCGCGGCATTCGCGGGTCCTGAGCATGGCAAATGCCGTGGCGGCGCTGACGGCTCTTCCGTTGTTGCCGTACAGGGTGGGAATTGCGATGCGACAGTCTGTCCACATGTCTTCATCGAGCGTTACGGTAGAGTGGATGGCCTCGGCGGCTTCTAAAAGCCGATAGAAATCTTCAGAAACAGCGGCAACGCCGATGGAAGCCTCGGCCATTCCCGCCATCCGAAGGCCCTGGATGAGCTTGAGCGTGGTGATTTTGTTACGATCGCACAGCGACCTCATGGTCCGCAGGAGCTTGTGGAAGTCGAGTAGGCTGATGCCGACAACCTCGGACGGCATCTTGGGCTCCTGGCCGTCTAGGCTGTGGGGCGGCAGGCTTCTGTGGCCGATGGCACGTCGTCCACGGAACCGCGACCTGCCCACAATACCCGGCGCCCTACGGAACACCAGGAAAAGTTGAGCTCCGGCATTGACGGCCTCCTGCACGACCCAGGCGCGTTTATAGCCTGCAGAGGATATGCGGTCAGGCTTATGTCGAGCGGGATTTTCAACAAACAGAGGGAAAAAGGCCACTTACATTGATCGCTGACCACTGTCTTCAAGTATCTGGCAACATGAAATACGGCAACAGGCGATGTGACATCACCAATCGTAGAAAGCGAAACGCCGTTTGGTAGATCAAGGTTGATCAGCGCGTTGATGGCGTCCAACTGCTCCTGGCTATCCACCAGTCCGTTATGAAGGCCGGCCGTTGCCAACGCTCTTTGATAAACGATATCCATAGCCCGAACGCCGATCCGCTGGTAATCTTTTTCCTCCCGAGGGCTCGCTTCGGTGGGCTGTGGGAGGCATTCCTGGTCGATCCAAATCATACGGAAGCCGACGGTATTGGCAAAATCGACGGCGCGGTCGAGGACGTCATCCAGGGCGCGGGCGGCCCGAGTCGAGCCGTCAAGGTCGCGTACTTGGCAGGTCTTAACCTGCGTACTCCCCCCAGCGGCCCCGATACCGTCTGGCGGCGGCGCCGGCCAGCAGTACGAGACGGCCACGTAATGGCGGCAAATGTCGTGGTAGTCGAGCATTCCCATGGTCTCTGGAGATTCGGACTCGGCAGTCGGCCTGAAAAGGCGAAACTTGCGGGTCTTTCTGTTGTTGGGAAACTCGGGAACTCTAGCGCAGACCTTGCACTTGCGAATCAAGTCTTCCGCGGACAGCTTGTGGTGTCCTGCAGAAGCGCCGCTTGAGGGGCCCGCGTGCCCTTCGTGTCCTGCTGGAGACTCTGGGCTTGGCGGGTCGCTGGGCCAGGAGGTGGCATCCTCCATAGGAAGATCCCTCGCAATTTGAATCACCCGGCCATGACCCTCTTCTTCACGGCCATCGCCACCCCCGGAGCTGCCCCTTGGTCCCGGCTCGGGATGAGGATCCCTGAGGCGCGGCGGGCTTGACTTTTCAGAACACGATCCTGCTACAGCATCCGCAGCTCCGGAAGCCTCGTCGATATCGTCGTCGTACACCTTCGATAATATGGAGTCAGTTTTCTCCGCAGACCCAGACAGCCTCATAACCAAACATGTGCTTGGAGTTCCACTGGGTGCAATAAACCTCTGCCTAGGCAAACTCTTGAAGTGCCGCATAAAGGCAGGAGTTCGCCTGGGAGATCACTTACCAGAAACTTCATATCTCGGAGCGCCCAAAGGTCGGCCTCGGCGCGATCGACATGGAGCTTCCACAAGCCGTGCATCTCCACTTTCTCCTTTGTCGAAAAGGGCGCCAGCTTGAGCCGGCGCGTGTCGTCCTCCATCAGAGCAGAGGGTGCTCCTGCTCAGGAGGCTTGGGTCTGCCTGCTTGTTGTCAAAGGAAAGCGGGCAGGAGCCACATGGAATGTGGAAAGAAGCGGACGGGTGCAGTAATGATTGTCTGGATCGAAAAGACCAGAGCTTTTTAGTGCCAAATGATTGAAGGATCTGGTGCCTGCCTTTCTACGCCAATTGAGTTAGGTAGGTAGGTGCCTAAAATCGAAAGGGTCGAGTCCTGGCAGACCTCATTCTACGATCGAAGCAGCGCGGGCTGTGGCTTCCATGTTTTCAATTAATCCATGTCATAGGCGCCTAGGCAGACAAGCAGACAGACGAACCAGCAGACGGACCAGCAGACAACCCGGCACACAAGCTAGCGCCGTGGTGACCCCCATGCGGGTGCCCAAGCCAGACAACTAATGCAAGTAGCCGGCTGGAGCCTCCCTTTCCTTTGCATCAAGGACGATGCCTTGGGCCAATGAACGAACAAAGTGACAGCCTCGCTGTGCCCCTCTTTTTCTGGGTTCTGCAGGCTGTGGCCTGGCTGCCAGGGAATGGGCGGTTGTGCAACACATGCTAACCGAAAAGGAAGCAATAATGGATGGCTAAACTATCGTGGAACGTTGTCATTATCGGCCTGGTCTGATGGTGCTGACAGTCCCGCCATGCCCGACGCCCTTCGCCGCCGCCCTTTTGGCCGCCACACCCTGCCACAAAAAAAAGCAGGGAAACTCCAGCAAGGCAGCTGGGGAGGCCTCCCGAGACGACAAGAATATGTAGCGCGCCGTCGGTAGATGGTAGGGCACACATGTGGCCGAGGCTATATCTACTGTAGATCCTAGGCAAAGCCGGGCAATGGGTGGGGTGGCTGCCACAGCCACCGCTAGGCAGGCAAAGCGTTGATTGGGTCTTGAGAGCACCGGTGAGAGACTGTACACATATGCTGGGCAACTGCAGCTTGCAGAGCTGCAGCCTCATCCTTCTCGCAACAGTACCCAATATCGGGCGCGTGCTGCGTTGGCGCCCAAGCCTGGGCACTGTCTCTGGGAGCCGGTCAGTCTTTTCGGCAGCAAGAGGCAAGAAAAGGCACCTGCACGATGGAGAAAGCATGCTCGACAAGCCATTTCACCGTATTTTTCTGGGCAGACCTGATGGCACTCGAGATGTGCTGGAATACATATTGAGGCCTCCACCACGGTCCAGGCTCCCACGGCCCCGGATTTCGGAGGATAAGTAGCAGCACAAGTCGTTTGTAGTTTTTCTTTGCGATGGGGAACTCGACAAGATATCATCACCATTATGTATCATTAGAACTACCCCTTGTCCTATAATGGCAGTCTTCTCCAATCTCCTTCTCCTGAGGTTCCAACTATTCATGTCGTCTTCTCGCCTCGGCACCCTAAACCAGTCGCAGGTGCACAAGTGAATGTTGATATGATGCCTATTAGTCCTCGGCTTGGTCAAGACCATTTAAAGCACATAGAGGGTGGGGCGGCCGCTATTGACCAGTGGTCAAGGCCGCGGGAGCCAAATGGCTCCCTGAGTTCTAATCCAACACTCACTGGTTTGACTAGGGGAGAGCGGACGGGATCCCGTATATTCCAGTGGGTATGGTGGTATGTGTTAAATCTTGCCGGTCGTTGGACATACAAGGATTTCAGCATCTCATTGGTTCTTGTTTTGGACTGCCGTTTACTGCTGATATCTTTGAAGCGATGTCCAAATGCGGGTCTGTACCTAAAACGGGAGCCAATTTACCTACCACTTATCAAACCTAACATCCCGCCCAATCTTCCACTAGCGACATTTTTTAACCGATAGTTTTCTCTGGTGGGCTCGACGCGCCGCGCCAATTCCACTTGGACCCTCCCCCCGACGCAGGCCCGGTTGCTCTCTTCAAGCACTTTGCCGTTTCCGGAAGCCATGGCGGTCGACGAGAATTCAGGAGGTCGCATTCTTGTTTATGTTGAGCGCGAAGCGACTTTGCTCGCCGCTAGAATGTAAATCTTGTGGCCAAGCATCCAGATCACCCATTCTCGCCCAAGCCCCTTGTTCGTCTGCGGCAAGCATCGTGTCTACCATAAACTTCATCAAGTTCTAGGTTTGCTAGGGCATAACGCTTAAAAAAAAAAAAAATCTTTCGCCAGTGCATGGCTCTTTGCTACCAAACGGCCGGAGATCGGCATACCTACCCCGAGGCCATACTAACGAGGTATACACAAAACGTGATGCAGGAAAAAAAAGGGCTTAGAAGACACGGGGCTAAGTATGCTTCATCCCTTTATCAAGGTTCGGAACTTGGGTGCGCCCTGACCGAGCTGGACGCCCGTTATTTGTGGATGCTAGCCGACGTGCGTGTCATAAAGGGACACCACCTGGAGACCTCTCCTAGGGCTGCTGATCGTGGTCCTGGGCGGGCTGTTACAGGTCCCAGAGATTAGAATTATTAGTGCGGTAGGATAGCCCCTATTATAATAGGAATAAGGAATACATTTACGCTTCCTTGTCCCCCCCAGGTCCCGGAACCCCTTTGTGGATCCAGCACAGGTCGCGGTATTCTGGCCGACAACGTCCGCGCTGCGGCCACATTGACCAGACCGTCCGCCAAACCTGAGCTGTCAACCAACGCCGGCGGAGCACTGGTATCGTCAGACTTCCTCATTCCCGTCGTAGCAGACAACGCTGAGCGTAGTGTGTGCGGGCCCCTCCTGCGCGCTTGCACTACGGCCCGGCGGAGGCTGCGCGCGGCGGGCCGCGTGGAAAACGGGACGCTGCCGACTGAACCAACTGTCATCGTCGACTCAGCCCCAAGCGATGGCGCAGCTTGACTACTCCGACACGGGCCCGACGCTCGGGCCGGTATCACAGCATCTCGGGCCGAGATTTCACCCCTCACTTATCGAAGGTGAGCTCCCGGGTCCTGGCAGAGTAGGGAGTCCTCCTGAATATAACACCAGAGGGCCGGAGGCACTTTGGCAGACTTCATATAGATCCGAGATAAATCAAGTCTACAGGTCTACCCACCTTGCTCTCTTCTTTGCAATGAGGGCCACTTGGAGGTGTTTTTGATCGGGCACTAGCTGCCTAGAATCCTGTCATCAAAGCCGTTTGGTCCATCATCCGCGTTTTTACAGTCATAGCTGAAAAGAAAGGTAAGTCTCGGACCGTTACCAACACGAAAAAAAAAGAAAAAAAAACGATCGACGGTCTCCTACCTACATAGGTTTCATTGGAAGGACCATACGTATCTCACTGTTGATAATAAAGCATAAATCAACCCGTGTGAATCGCACGACGCCACCGCCTGGCCGAACTTCGGCGTTCCTCCAAGGGAGCCTTGGGCTCATCGCGTCTCGGGCTCTCAGGCCGCGAGGAAATGAAAGAGAAGGGCCCCTCGTCTGGCCCGCTGCCCATCACCTTCCACGTGTGCCCCGCCGGATGTGTCTTGTCGGCGGTCCAGCGACACTTGAAGCAGAAGTCGAAGTCGTCGCAGGCCTCGCATTTGAACCGGACGCCTTTAATATCCTGTTCGGCAAAGGTAGAGGCGTCAGCAGGGGTACTTCCTGACAAAGGGAAGAAGCAGCCACTGTAAGAGGGGCCATCGCTTACAAAACGGCACCCGTCGCACCCCACCCCCGGATGGCCCTCGCCCTCCGTGATATTTCGCACGGGCGGCGATATTTTTTTGCCCTTCCCCCCTCCCGTACCATCCACATCACCTGCATCGAGTTTTGACTCCTCACCGTCATCGGCGTCCCTCTTGCTAACTGCGGCTGCAGCATCTGGGACGTCTTCAGCTGGGAACAACTCCCCAAGCTTGCCCCAGGATCCGTGAAACTGAGCAATTAGCTTGGGCGTCCATCCCCGCGCGCAGGGGCGGTGCGGATCGGCCGAGAGGGTCAGCAGCTCGCGCACCACCTCATATCCTTCTTCGCTCTTGCACGCCCAGTGCAAAGGCGTCCAGCGGTCGAGATCCGGCACGTTGAGGTCACCATGAGCCTCAGCGGCCTGGAGTGCCGCGTCACCGTCGTCGCGTGGTGGCGTCTCTTTGCCGTCCTCAGCCGTATTGACAAATGCCGCTCTCTCTCCCCCTTCGACGGGCGCCGTCTCCTCATCGCCGGTATCGTTTTCGCCACGGGACACTTCTTCTTTCTCTGGGCTGCTGCTCTTCTCGTCTAGCGTCTCCCGCTCGCGTCCAAAGAGCTCCCGGAATTGGTCGATTCCTAGGGACCGCATGCACAGGTGCATGGCAGTGCGGCCTTGGCGGTCCCTTTTTGCAAACTCGCAAGCGGCCGTGTCGCGCAGGAACCTCAAGACCTTCGGGTGGCACCAGCGGGCCGCGTGGTGGACAGGGGCGAAACCCATGTCGTCACAGGCGTTGATGTCGACGTCCTTGCCGTGCTCTACGAAGACCCGAAGCATTTGAACGTTGTTGCGCACCACGACCCGCTCTACTGCCGTGTAGCCGTCGTAACTGCGCTCCATAATCGGCGCGCCAGCCTTGACGAACCGCGCCACGACCCCGGGGCTGAGAGCGAATTCCAGAGCAAATTGGAGCGGCGTCTGACCCTTCGAGTTGCCTGGCACGTCTACTTTGGCGTTATGGTCGAGGAGCATGTTGACAAGGGCGCCCTTATTGATCCTCCCGCACACTATGGCCATGAACAGCGGAGTGTCGCCGTCCTGGTCGCGGGTATTGGGGTTTGCACCACTTTCCAGTAACAACCTAGTTGTCTCGACGCTCTCATGTAATACAGCGTATGCCAGTGCCGTGCACCGCCAACGATTCTCAAGGTCAATGTTTGCCTTGGATTCCAAGAGGTGCTGGACCGCCTTGTTGTGTCCTTGCCTGGCCGCTTCGTGGAGAGGCGTGTTCCCACGGTCGTTCACTGCATTTGCATTTGCTCCGTGCTGCAGCAAAAACAGGAGAGCTTCGTCCCACCCAATCCCGGCGGCGGCGTGGAGAGGCGTGAGGCCGTACTTGTCTCTGGTCTCAATTTCGGCGCCGGCCGAGACGAGTGCTTCGACAATGGTGAAGTGCTTCCCGTCGACGGCTGAGCGTAGCGGTGTCCGGCCGTTGCCAACCTGCGTGTCCGGGTCCGCTTTGCTGGCGAGCAACGCCTTCACAGCAGTCAGATGGCCACTTTCCGCGGCAAGATGCAGGGCCGTGTAGTTCTCATTGTCCTTGCTGTCAGGATCTACCCGCCGAGCCAGCAGGGCTTGCAGAACAGACGCGTGGCCGTTGGCCGCAGCAAGGTGCAGAGGCGTCCGGCCACCGCTGTCCTTCTCTGAGAGGAGCGCACGCGCGTCCGCAAGCATCACCATACAGTTCAATCGGCCGAATGCAGCGGCGGCGTGGACTGCGGTTGACTCGTATTCGTTCTTTGCATTCACGTCCACCACCGATTCCTGCTGCTCGTCGGCCGTGTTGTCGGTAGTGGCCAGACTTGGTCTTCGGTCGCCGATATTATCGCTATTGTTGGCCTTTCTCAACTTGTTGTGGCTGAGGAGAGTCTCCACAACACCAGTCCGATCTTCGAATACACTTAGGTGTAGTGCAGTGTACTTCCTCCTCGTTCGGAGATTCACCTTTGCCTGTTTGGATATCAAGCACTTGGCGATCTCGGGGTTGCCCCCGTGGGCTGCCCAGTGAAGTGCCGACCAGCTGCCGTCCTCTTCTGCATCAACTTCAGGCGCGGGTTCGAAGTCGACTTGCCTATTGGGATCAAAACCGCTCTCGAGAAGCCGTTGCACAATGCTTAGCGATCCTTTCCTCGTGGCGTCGACGAGCGGCGATGAATCACCACAGTCGAGGTGGTGTGCGTCGGGCCCTTTATCAAGCAGCTTCGCCACGACTTCGACATATCCAGCCTGGATTGCAAGTTGCAACGCGCTGCCTCCGTACGGTGTGTCCGTAGGAATGCTTATGCTGCTGTGCTGTAGCAACATCCCAGCTATCTCTTCCTGGTTGTTCACTAGGGCGACAAGCAAAGGAGTGACGCTGGCCTCGTCGGCGCCGCGCCAATTGACGTCCGCTCCGCGATCCAGCAGAAGCGTTACGAGTTTTGCATAGCCATACTTGACTGCCAGGTGCAGTGATGAATCCTGGGGGATCTCAGCCTTGTCCTGCAAGTCAAGGATCTTCTCTACTAGAGCGTAATCCCCACACTTGACGGCCAGTTCCAACGAGCTTGGCAGACCCGTAGCCTGGCGATCGACAGGATCTGAATGGCCGAGAAGGTACCGAGACAGGTAAATATGACCACCTTCCAGGCTGTGGTAAAGGGCGGTACGGGACGTGCTGTCGGTTGCGTTGGGGTCCGCTCCCTTGCCAAGGAGAAATTCGACGACCTTTAGATGCCCCTGAGCAGCGGCGTAATGCAGCGGAGTCTTTCCTTCAAACGGAATGTCGGCTCGAGCGCCCGCTGCGATCAACTGTGTGACAACGCTGTGGTGACCATTCTTCGCGGCTAGGCACAGGAGCTTTGCCGGGAACAGTCCTTCTTCCGCTGTAGCCGGTGTCTCTGAACTAGTCGGCTCTTCTGATGTGTCATGTCCTTCCGATGTAACTTGTTCAAGAGCCTGGATGAGAATGCGACAAACCTCGTCGCTGCCCCTCTTGCAGGGCTCCTCCAGGGCGTCCAAGATGGGGCCTGACTTTTTGGCTCTGACTGCCGTGTCGACTAGCTGCCTTACAATGCCAGGATAGCCTTTCCGGCTGGCTATTCGGAGGGTGTAGATGGTTGCCTGATATGATTCCGGCCGCTCTTGCGCCAGAAGTAGCTCGACAATGTTGGAGAGGCCAAACTGCGTAGCAAAGTGGACGGGCTCGACCAAATCGCTCAGATACTCCGATCGCAGGTTACCGTATTGCTGGTCGAGCCGTTCCAGGAGCGCCATGTAGGATTCGTTCTTCAGGAGGTCCACGACAAGTGTCTGGAGAGTCCTGTATGTTTCGTAGCCCGCGAGACCTACGGCAAGCGCGATACCGGCCATCGGATTAGAACCTGGCTTCGGCTCAATTTGTTCAACAGCACGACGGTAATGGATGTGCCAGTGCTGAACGGCGTACTCGAGAAAGTCGTACTTGATTCCGTCGAGATTGAGGCGTCTGTCGGCGCCCCTGCCATTCTCCGGCTCTCGGTCCTTGGCCTCACTCTCGGCCGCAACAAGGAACCGGAGGGTGCTGTGAAGATAGGCTAGACACGAGTGTGTCAGTTTCAAGTTGCCTACCTCTGGCGACTCCTTCCCCATCAGTTCTGGGAGGTCATGTTGACCAAAGTGGGCGTGAGAGATGCGAACCTCGCCGAGCTCGATATCCACTAATGGGCCGAGCTCGCGGACCAGATCGTCATCTATTTGGCGTGGGATGACGCTGTCGTCTATGCCAAGCCTCAAGATGGACTCTGGCCCTGCTGCGAGTACCGCTGTGGCCACTGAGAGCTCCTTGAGCTTGAGCGGCCGCAAGGCGAACACCATCCATGCCAGTGAGTGGAGGACCCAGGACGGCGGCGAGCCTAGTATCTTCTGAATGAGATCGGGGAGGCTACAATCTAGAGACGACAGAGATTCCAAGATATGCTGCGGTGAGGAATAGCAGCTGAGGCGGTCGAGCCTGTCCATGACGAGCTCCGCATGGGGGAAACCATCCACGTTCGCAAGCTGCTTGCTGATGATCGACTCAACTGTCGCAAACTTGGGGTTGCTGGCAATCAAGCGCTCGATTTTGGACCCCAGATAACGTTCAAAGTTGACCCTATATCCTTCGCACCTATCCAGATCAATTGCCGCGACATGATGGGTTGGACTCGGCTCGTTTCCGCCATGGGATCTAATGGGATCCAAACTCTCTAGCTTGTCGTGGGCTTGTCCCTTGACCATCGAAGCAGCCGGGTAGATATCGGCCACCGACGTGCTAGCGGCCGTGCACAGCATTCGCACGTTAAAGTCCATTACACACTGCAGGAGATTCTTCAGGAAGATGGGCCGCCTTGTCGTTTGGCAGTCGTCGATGGCGTCGATGATGAACAACAGGTCTTTGCCATCGAGGAGGCGGATGACCGTCCGTAACTGTATCCAGAGGTCTTCTTCGGTCCACTGAGACGTGTCACTCGAGCTACCGCCGACCGGTAACCTGGAGAACACCGAGGGCGTCCTTGCAAGAAGTTGCCTGATGATCTTCATCAACATCGAAGAGACCGTATTCCGCCGGCAGTCTCGCTTGTCGAAAGAGAAGTATGCCACCGTCCGCGATGCGTTGTAGTCTCTCGTGAGATGCTTGAAGATCGAGTACGACAGTCTGCTTTTGCCGACACCTCTTCCGCCACTGAGAACTAGTATCGGGGCTTCGTCGCCCATGATCCAGCTGAGGTATACGTCGTGCTTGGTGATCCACTCGTCGCCTTCTCCAGCTCGCAACTTGAACGGCGTGATGGGGCTAAGTCGGGCGAACAGTTTCAAGAGCTTCTTGTGCTCCGGAGACACTACTTCCTTCGTTAGAATGTGGGAGGGGGCCCTGACGGTCCGGAGAATGGGCTGCTCACTTTCCACAGCGCTCACAAGCGCGTTCGCAATCTCCTCCGCCTGCCTATCGCCTTCATGGAATCTTGCGAGTCTCGCAAAATCAACCTTTCTCTGGACCAGAATCTCGTGAGAAACCCCCAGCGTTGCGTAGGTGTAGGGCACGACCTAGGTGAGAATGTCAGCATATGATATAAAACCGGCTATCCTTCATCCAGATATGGAGCCGGCATCGCGACTTACAGGCCATGAGCCTCCTCCCTTATCTTCTTCGATGATGCTGACCATTGCGTTCCGCAAGGCGATATCCATGAAATCGCTCGAGTTTTGCATGAGAAACTGAGTGAGCGAGGGAATGGTGGTGCAAATATCCCGTGGAATCTTCCTCCAAAGTGTTGTGACAAGCCCAGAGATGGCGTCGATCCATAGTGACGAGCCAGAAGCTTGCTGTGGGGTTCCGACGAAGATCTTGACGGCGCCTGAGGTATTAGCGAGGCACGGAAAGTGGCAGATTGCATTAATACGGAACATACGCATGCACATGTATCTTCAGTGATTCTCCGGTACTTGTCGCTCCGCTCCGCTTTGACAAACGCCTGGATTTCACACGAGGTTAGTCTTGTTGGCCAGCTATCTCAACGAGGTCAACAGACGAGCCCTACCGTCTTGAGTAGGATACCCCCTACGTCCAGGCCGATGAACAAGATGGGACGACCCTGGCCAAGTCAGTCACCACATTCAAGCGGGCTGCGGTGGGATTGTATGGACTCACGTCCGCCTTCTCGGTTACAAAGTCAAGGAGCTTGGTAGCCTGATCCTCAAAGGCCTCCTTGGATAGGGCTCCCGGGACATCTGGTCTGAATACGGAAGGAAAGTCATGCTGGCTAGAGTCAAGAAATTTTCTCTGAAGCGGACCAGAATCTTCCCATAGAAGCTTTAAGTCGGTATCATCGTCGAGGCCCCCGCTGGCGTTATCTTGGGAGGAGGGGTCTTCCAGGCCGTGAACTACAAAGATGCTGGCATCGAGGTGAGCTTCTTGTGAATTCTGACTGTGAAGGGCGCAATCTTACTTGATTTGCATCTTGCCAACACCATTCCGAATCCTGCTGAGATGGAGCTCGGGCGGCGAGGAGAGGGATGGACGACACACGCGCCGCTGCCGAGTATCGCTTTGCCGAAGTGGTGATAACCGCCGGCCACGCCTCCGATGACGGAATCAGTCGATCCCGGCGAGTACTTGTCGGAGGGAAAGAATACGCGGTTAGACATCAGCTTTTGGCCTGCTGCAAGCGGATGCAGACTTCGAAAGTCGCAACACACGGGCCACGCCGCATCGTTTGACGAGGAGGGGTTTGTGCCCAGTCGGGCCTGCGCGTAGTTGGTGACACAGCCTTGGATTGGTATCGACCCCGCTCCTCCCGCACCTATCGGCCACTTGGTCGCTTATCCGGCCTTCTGTTAGGTCAGTCGCCGGCGCCCCCGGCAGCCACAAAACCGTCTTGCCCCAATGGATGTGCACCTTTGTGGTTTGATTTGCCCGAACCCCCGCTCCTTTCCACCCTGATACATACTTGGAGACCGTGCCTTGGGGAAGGAGCCTGCCATCTTTAGCTTCCCCTCTTACCCCCCTCTCCTCCAGTTTTTCCACCTCTAGGACAACCCCAGCTCTGCAATATTGATCAGCTTGCTTGCCACAGCGTTTAGAATCACGGTCTCGGCGTCAGCAAGGTGGGCGCGCGGCTTGCTCGGCTCGTCGAAAATCCTCCACACGTGCAGGTACTTGGTAGGCTTAGCCAGGAAGTCGAGTATCCTCTTGATCTGCGTGTGCGTGCGGAGCCTGTCCTTCCTCGCAGCGCCTTTTGTGGCGCTGACGCTCTGCAGTATCACCGCCGCCAGCCCTGCTATACGCGCTGTGGCAATCGACGAACCCATCAGCAGTTCCGGCGTCGCTCCGGCCGGGACCCTGGCCGCCGTCGCGAGTTCCTTGACGGATTCCACCCCTGGCGCAATGTAGTTGACCAGGTTGTGCACGGCTGAGTCCTCGCGGCCCCAGGCCGTGGCTGCGCCGATGTAGAAGGAGCTATTGCGAGCGAGGCGCGCCGGGTAGGGCTGCTCGGTGCTTTTGTTGCCCTGGTCGTCGGACGCGCAGAAGAGCAGGATGTTATCTTTGGCGGCCGCCTCCATGGCGTCGCGCAGCGCATTCTCGCCCTCGCCGGGGCTCTCAATGGACCAGCTCATGGAGATGATATCGACGCCCTTGCTGACGGCCCATTCGATGGCGGCGGCGGCCGAGTCGGCCGTGATCTGTTCCGCCGAGTTGACCCATTCCTCGTTAAGCTTGGCCACGTAGAGCTTGACCTTGGGGCAGATCTGACAAATGATGGAGGCCATGAGCGTGCCATGACCATGCGACGACTGGTAGAAGCCCTGCCAGTGGCCGTTGTTGTTGTAGAAGGTTTCGCCCTCGACAATGTTGTTGCGCACGTCTGGGTGGTCGATGTTGACGCCGTCGTCGAGAACCGCCACCTTGATTTCACAGGTCTCCTCTAGCTTGTTATTCCGGAAATAGACCTTTAGGAAGTTGGCGAAGCTCTCCATGCAGTTGAGCCACTTCTCCCTAGATATGAGCGTCAGCAAAGTCGATCTGGCTGTGCCGAGCCTTGTTGGGATGGCACCTACTTGCGTTCCCTCCCCGCCCTTTCGGCCTCTGCTAGTGCCTTGGCAACGACTTTTTTGGTCTGGTCCGACCGGAAATCGACAGATGGCGGCGGTCGAGCGTGATTAGACACCTTCTTCCAGGCCTTGTCAAAGCCGTCCTTGAAGTTCTTTATGTTTTCCTCTGTTCTCTGAACCGATTCAATCGTCTGCCGCAGATTCACGTCAGAACCACTGCTGTCTTCGTCAAGTTCTTGTCTAGATTTGTCGTTTCTCACCCTTTGTCTGATGATGGTGACTGTTCGCAACTATAGGTAGTCATGTCAGCTCCATTCAAGGGCAGTCCAGGGTAAGGATCGAAGACTGAGGGGCGCAATTACCTGCTCGAGCTGTGGCAGTCCACCCTCAGCAGCCCAGCTCCGCAGGATAGCGTTGTTCCCGCTCCAGTACAGCGTAACGTCCCGCACACCGGGGGCGGCTTCTTTAATCACCTGGCTGCACATGTCCGATCGCATCCAGTTCCAGGACTCGACCTTGAAGCCCCTGAGCGCAAACTCAATAGCTTCGTCGCTATGGAAGTTGTGATCGTCATCTTCGACAACAATTTTGAGGATCCGCTTTACGCCAATGGCCTTGGACCTCAGCCAGTCGAATATATAGACGTAGTCCTTGCGGTTGCTGGACCACCACCCCTGCGCCCCCTCGTTGGGGTCGATAGGAAGTTCCATGCCGATGACCCGCAGGTCCGGAATCGAGACGTATTGGAGCGTGTCCTCGAAGTGAGTAATCCCTGCAAGGGCTTCGAGGAGATCTTTGGAAACCTCTCGCCGCGGGTTCAAGTCAAAATGGATCTGCCCCTAAATCGTACGAAGGCTTCGTTAGAGTACGGCTGTATTCTCGGGTAGACGTCGGGCTTCAATGAACTACTGCTTACCACATTGGATGGGAGAAGTTCTTTGATGATCTCACGTCTATCGCCGAAGTACCTCATGCAGCTGAGCTTCAGCAACGATTCGACCGCTTCAGCGACGTCTTTGAGCTCGCCAGCATTAGCCTTGGTAGCCGGCTTGGTTCTAGTTCGACGGTTCAAGGCCCCTCTCGCCCTGTTCTGCGGATCGGCTTGTACCGCCTCTCGTGCTCGAGTTTCTAGGAAGTGCTGAAACGGCGAGGAAGACAAGCCTTTTCGTCGAAATGCTTTGTCAATGCCCCTCCTGCTGTAGTGGTTGTGAAGCGGTTTGCGGGCGTGCGGAGGCTCGGCTTCAACTTCCTCCTCGAAGCGCGTGCCGCTCACCAGCGCGTCAGGGTAAGCCTCGATCAGTTCTTCGACCAACTCGTGCTGATTCGGAGTCAAGAACTCGGAGCTCACGGCGACGTGCAGTGGCGTCAGTTTATCTTGGCCGTGGTGGCTGAGAACCAGCTTTGCAGCGCCGTTCAGCTTCACCCTCTCGATGAGATACTTGGCGTAGTTTGTACGCCGAAGCTTGATGGCTTTGTGCAGCCACGTGTCTTGCCCCCCCTCGAGAAGATGTTTCCACATGAAAGGCTCTTGCACGTCCTGTTCGAAAACGCACGAGGGTGCGACGGCCAGGCTAATGGTCGCAATGGGTGCTTCGAGGTCGCTATGGGCTATGCCCGCATGCCCCTCCGTTCCGAGCGTTACTGCAATAGCAGCCTTATCCAGGCCCTCTTTGCAGAGCTGCTCGAGCAGCTCCATGCAGTCCTGATCGCTGTCTACGATTAGATCCAAAACATTCCCACCTGTTTCGGTGCCATCGCTCAGAAGAGCGGGCTCCTTCTCCAGAAGCCACGTAATCAGCGATTTTGCGGCCGCGTTGTATGATAAGGCCGATTCTGGATCCGCAATCTCCGTGACAACTTTTTGCAGGATGCTTTTCTGGCCGGCATCCAGTTCGAATGTGTCCCGCTCGCTGAGAATTTTCTCGCTGACTTCCGTGCCCAGCCTCAGCTGTATTAAAATGGCTTCGTGGTGTTTCTGTACTGCGTCCGCTTCCTCTGCGTTGCTACCGTTTGCCGGTGTCTTGGGCGTGTTCATTCCACCAAAAGCTGTGGTGTGAACAGCGATCCCACCCCCTTCCTCATGCCTTGCCTTCTTGATGTCTTTTTCACCCATCGCCGACGTCGAGAGGTTCCACGGTAGAGTGGTCTGGATTTGAGTGATGATGGAAGATTAGAGACCCTGGCAGGTGTCTTTGTCCAGAGACTGGGGATGACGATGGCAGCTTTCAGCTCAGCCCGGCGGCCAAGTCGTTGGGGTCGGGATGGGCTTGCATTTGTGGGTCGCCCACGCAGCCTTTCGCTCGGCAATAATTGCCCCTCCAAGCTGGCCCCCCTCCAAGCTGCCGCGGTGGCTTTCTTGGGCACTGCCTTGGGCAAATATGAAGAACGGCTGGCGCTACGTAATGGAGGGGGCCCTCGGAATTTGAGATACAGGTATGCCGGCACCCTCCAAGGGAATCACGCACGAAGACTCCACCGGACTTCAGCGGGCACGACAGTTGACCTCAGCATTGACGCAACCATGGACTCGGACGACCCCTATGCTCCTCTCGTTCTCGACCTCGACGGCGAGGGATCCGGCGGGTTTTATCGGGTCCGAAACCGCCCGGATGAACTCAACAGAGGCGCCGCCATCAACCGCGGCGAGAAATTCCAGGTGGTGGCCGACATTGTCGAAGTTACACATGGCTCGCTGAGCATGGAGCCCAACGGCACCGCTGGCGTCCCCGGCGTCCTCATTGTGGCCGATTTCCAGTTTGTTCCGAAACAGGGCCGGCGCTACAAGGGCGCGACCATCAAGTTCACCTTCACTAGCGATGATCCCTTGGTGGAGGTCTCGGTCGAGAGGATCGGCCCCTCCGGCCGCTGGTCCAAGTATCCGACGACACGCAACGATGCCTCCTCGTGGAAGCTCAGCCCTAGTGTCGGAGCCGCGGGGGTCGACGTAAGCCTTGGGGATGTATCCAATGCCAAGGAACAGACAAAGACCTTCCACACGTTTGTGACCGGCACCATCAGAATGGAGACGCGCGACGAGGGCGGCAAGGACACGGCCCAGTGGGTGCTCGAAGAGAACGAGGCGCAGAAAACCGGCATTGCGAGATTCTTCCGCGTGGCCATCTTGGCGAAGCTGGACGTCTCGCCAGAGAGGAAGACGCCCGAGCCACCTCAGTTCCAAGCAACGGTCGAAGCTATCACTACCGTTCCCTTCATGTCTCGGGGTTGGGCGGAAGAGAAGATTGAGGTCGTTCGGAAGAAGGTGCCCGTGGATGATCCGATCAAGTTCAAGTGTGGTGTCAATCGTGAGAGCGGGCTGTTCAAGTTTGACAAGAAGAGTCTGCGCGGCGAGGACCTGACCAAGATCATGGCCATGAACCTCTACCACAGCTTTGAGGATTTGAATAAGGCAACGCGGGAGTCGGGGTCAGGGCTATGAGCGCGTGGCCATGGTCCCACCGATCACTACGCGCGCACGGGGCCAGCCCTCGAGTCATGTATATCCAGGCATCGCCCTTAGATACCTAGGTAGCTCCTACCAACAGTTGGAGAGAAATGACAGATCTTTGAAGAGGAGATGGCTGACTTTAAGTATACGCCCACGTCAACAAAGGCAGTCGTCGTACTTCACGGAGGGCTGGCCCCTCGACCTCAGCTCAGCATGGCCTGCTGCATTTTTTCAGAAGCTCGAGCTCCTCCGGCTGCCAAGCGGCTCACTCGCCGCCGCCACCAGCTCCGGGCGCTTTTAGAGCAGCCGCCGGACCTTGCGGTCCCCAAGGCGGGGCCGCGGCCGGAGGAGGCACTCCGCCAGGCTCTCGTCCTGATGCCGCATCGCCATGTAGTAGGGCGTGGCGACACCGCCGACGCCACCGCCCGGGGGCCTCGCCTCGACGGAGAGGTCGGCGCCGGAGTCGAGCAGCAGTTTGACAGCCTAGCAGAATCCGCCCTCGACGGCGCGGTGGAGCGGGGTCTTGGACCGGGGGCCGGGCACGTTGACGACCTCCTCGCCGCCGGCGCCTAGGAGGCTAGGATAGGGTCCTTTATGGTCATCCTATTTCGAAGATAGAAGCCATGTCCGAAGTGGAGGGAGAGGCGGGGGATATAGCCGAAATCCGACCCGGGCCCGGCTATTCTCTTCAAGCACCTCGCCGTTTCAGGTCGTGTAGCTCGGGGAACTCCCTCTTGAAGTGCAGGCGGACTTGGCAGGTTGCCACCTATAAAGCGGAAAGAGTTTGATGAGGAAAAGGAAAAAGAGGAACCAAAAAAAACATACAACACCGAGGATTCCCAGTGGCCACCCACCTGAATACTAGTTCGGCCCTCATATGTTTTGGTACATGGAGATTTTGAGAGCAAATGGGATCCCAGGCCTTCACTGGTTTGGCTAGGGAAGAACGGACGGGATCCTGTATATTCCGGTGGGTATGGTCGTATATATTTATTTTGGCATGCCACGCGATTCGAGACCCAGCTGGCGGGGAAAGCGGGGCCATTCATGTGCGTGTTTGTATAAATGAGAAACAAATAGGCATCAGAACCAGGAAGTAAATAACATGGAAATTTTAAACCAAATCCAAACCCTCCTTCCGTCCTCGTTTCCGATATTCAACAAGAGGAACCGAAACGTAGTAACGCAGAAAGTCAACCCGGAATTCATGCCAACAAATCAGCCCACTGGATAAAAAGCAAATGTCAGCATATTGTCCTCGACAAATCCACACACTCACTCATCGCATGGACTCACGTGATCGGGCGAGTTGGTAATCTCCTCAAACGCCTGCAGCGCCTCAAAGTTCATGGCGAGCAGGGGCTCGTACAACTCGTCCTGGACCCAGCTGAGCACGCTGCGCGACGAGCGGTGCGCCTTGTTCTGCCGGACGCCCATGAGCGCGAGCCCCTGCAGCACGAGCGCGGCCTGCCCGCCGTGGTGGTGGTGGCTGTGGGCCAGGACGGGCGCGACGATGCCGCCGACCGACTCGGGGGCAGAACTCCCGGACCTCTGGGCCCCCGTCCGGCCCGGGCCGGCGGCGGCCAGGGCGGGCAGGTAGGTGGCCAGGGCGCTGCCCGGGCTGCAGATGACGACGGTCCCGAGGATGGCGTCGGCGGCGCCCTTTGCGCGCACGACGCCGCACGTCTTGGTCTCGTGTAGGGCGAGGCGGTAGAGCTCGCACACGTCGGCGCCGGCGTGCGCCTGCACGTGCGCCAGCACCGACTCGGCGTTCTCGTGGCCGTGGATCAGGTCGAAGCTGATGCTGGCGCGCTGGATGCTGGCGAGGAGACCCTCGGGCGCCGCCCACGACGCCAGGTCCGCGATGGCCATGTTGGTCAGTCGCTTGGGGAACTGCACGTCCCAACCGCTGCCAGCGAACCAGGCCCTGGTCCCGGCCCCGTCCCCATCCACGGGGATGCCGGGGAAGACGCCCGGGAGCGAGGTGCCGAGCTGGATCCTGCCCACGCCTCGCTTCACCAGCTCGCGCAACGCCCCGCGCTGGAGTGACCTGCCGATCGAGACGTTGCGCTTGGCCGGGTCCACGAAGATGGCGCCGATGATGCCGACGCCGCCCTGCGTGACGTAGGTAGCGCAGAAGCCGTACAACGCCTGCGTGCTGCTGTTGCGCACCACAAAGTGCGACTCCTGGATGCGCGGGTTCGACAGCTCGAAGGTCGCCGACGTCGTCTTTTCGAGGTAGCGCATGTTGGGCGTGCTGGCCCGCGCCGTCGCCTGGATGAGCGTGTCCAGCTCCGCGCCGTCCCTGTCGTGGTCGTAGTTCTCGACGAGCCACCGCTGCCGCGACTTGACAACCTTTTTGCTCTTCCGCAAAGTCCCAGGGAATGTGCCGTGCGGTGGGAACTCGCCCATGAGAGCTCGGACGAGCGCGTTCATGCCCGTCTCGGTAAAATCGTACGTGCAGATATATGTGCCCACCGTCTTGTCCATCGCAAAGTCGTAGGGCGAGCTTACCGCCACGACTATCAGCGACTTCTTCTGGCCCGTGGCTCGCAGCATGGCGCAAAGCGTCGACACGTGCTTGGTGAAGCCGGCCTGGTAAAGATTCCTGTTGGCGTCGGCCGTGACTATTATGATGGAAGATGCTCTGTTTATGAGATTCTCATGAACTGTGTATCTGTTAGCCGAAGGTCTGAATGGCGGGGACGGCCCTCCAGTCGCCCAGCTCCAACGGCGCGGCGTGGCCAAGTTGGTGGAACTGGCATCGCAGAATACAACTGACCTGGTCTAAGCCCATTTGCGGTGTACGACGTGTGCAGCAGTTTCCCGAGGCGTCCTCGCGCGAGAGATCTCCCCAGCTCTCTAAAGACTCCCTCCCCGGTCATTATGGCGCCTCTTTCTTTTTGATGAATCCACTTGTCATGGTCGTTAGGGGCCACTTCCTGCATATTCTTGGACTTGAGAAGCGCCTTGGAAGCGGCAGATGCTGGAAGCGGCTTCACCAGAGGCGTCAGCAGGAGAAGCTCCTCGTCCCGGTGCATCGACTCGTTCAGGGGAAGGAGTTTGTCCTTGTCTCGCATGACCGTGATGGAGTCGTCATACGCTTGCCTCGACAGGGCCAGGTGCGAGGGGTGGATTTTCGTCAAGAGTGAGAGGCCAGGGGGGTTGAGGGCCTTAGCCCAAGACGTGCACGACTTTTTCAGCCGTAACACGCGGTGGAGAGAGGTGAATATCCTGTCTTTTGTGAGTATTCCATTTTCGATGCCGAGCTTCAGGCCCGCAATGGCCTCCAGCTGGACGTCATAGGCGCGGCAGAGCAGTATCAGATCGCACCCTGCCTCGACCGCCATGACGGTCCCGCCCTTGACTCCTATCTCGTGGCTCAGCGCCTCCATCTCCAGGCACTCAGAGATTGCGACGCCAGAGAAACCCAGCTCATTCCTGAGCAGGTCATCAACGACCTGGTCCGAGAGGCAGGCGTGCATGACGTTCATGGAAGGGTTCGTGATGCCACACCCGCCGACAAAGATGGCGTCGAGGCGGCCAGTGGCGATGGCATTCCTGAACGGGACCAGTGCACTGAGGCTCAACTCCTCGAGAGTCTGGGTGATTATGGGGATGTCTAGGCTGGAGCCTAGAAACTCCAGGGAGCCGTACGAGGGGAAGTGCTTGCCGCACGTGGCCATACCGGCGTCCTTGTAGCCGTTCATGGACGCGATGCCGTACTGGGAAACCTCCTGAGGGTCATCGCTCGTCGCTCTGACGCCCAGGGGCTGGTAACGGGCGTTTGTGAGGACATCCAGGACGGGCCCAAGGATCAGATTGACTCCGACAGCTGAAACCTCGGTCGCGGTAGCCTTGGCGATGTTGTAGGCCAGTTCGGGGCTTCCGGCAGCGGCCACGCCCATGGCGCTGGGGAACTGGCAGATGTAGTCCTCGTCGAACAGACTGTTGACGCCGCCATTTTCCTGGTCTAGGGCTATCAGAAGCGGGAAAGGATGGCCGGCCTGGTGCGCGATGGTCTGCAGTTCCTGAACCAGCTTTGAGGTCTCATGAGCAGCTGGATAGGAGACGCAGTGAGGTCAGCTGTAGCACACTAAACACACACGCGTATGCTGCTGGCATCAGGCAACGAGATGGAGACACATCAAAGTGGACGCTTGTCATGGCAGATGAGGACTTTCACGTCACTTCGTGTCAGGTCACGTGCAGGGGAAACGGCGCGACAGACACTTGAGGTTCTTGGCCGTCAGGAGAATGCTGCCGAGATGATGGTTCTCGATCAGGTTACGGATCTGGGGCGTGACCTCGGTGCCATCCCAGCCCATAATCAGCATCTGGCCGATGGCCCTGTGGAGGAGGGGCAGCGGGAAACATGGTCAGCTCTTGGGCGGAGGTGGGATGTGGTCGGGGATGGCTTCATGGGCTTGCCCGTGATCGCTGATGGAGTCAAGAGTTCTGGGTCCTGCTGGCATCCATCAAAGCACCTACGCACGCACCAGTCAAGGTCCTGCCATAGTGGGTCCAAGTCGGCGTCGGCTTCTCGCTTCGTCATGGTCGAGGTCCGTGGTCGGATCTTGTCGGGGGCGGGAGTGGCTGTCTGGAGCGGCTGTCACGTTGTCGCAACCCTTCATGTTACGAGGAGACGTTGCTGGGCTAGGAGACAAGACCAGACTACAGTGTGCTAGGGAGCCACTGTGGTGTGGGTGCTGGTGCTGCAGATGGAGAGCAGGCTCCAGCTGTCAGCAATGTCTCGCCCCTGTGCGATCAGCCCGAGTCTGGGTCTGGAGCGGCGCTTGGAGGCTCGAGCTGGTGGAACGTGCACGTATGGGCCCGCTGATTGGCCCCCACGGCCCCGCACCATCCGTCTTATCGCTGCTAGGAGCCGTAGGGCCGCGTCTCCAGTCAATTGATGGGCTCCATTGAGTCAATTAAAGTCTCCAGCTAGCTCAGTTTGAGCACACCATCACAGTCTGGAGACACAGCCTGGCGACCCAGCCTGGAGACCCCAGTGCCGATTCGGCCTCGATCCGAGACACTGACGACGTTGGCTTCCACCTGGGAAACGTTACATGCCAGATGCCCTTTATGCTCATCCCCATCCAGTCCTGCATGGTGTCCCTGGATGAGATGCCAGGTCCCCATAAACCCGCAGCCAACAGCAGAATCACTGACAGTCCATGTTGACGGCGGCACAGCACCGATTGTCATCTGTCTGGTGGCGTGTGCGTATGGGCTGGAGCAAAGCAACCATTTACTTGTGTTGGTCGCACAGTGCTTCTGCCGACTGTGCGTGTGCAGCCTGCTCGTTTCACCAAACTGCAGCTGTCCGGTGGCTTTTGTTTCTCTTACCTCACTCTTGTCCATGTTGTATGGAATCGGTCTTGCCATTAGTAACACCTGGATGAGCCCGTCCATCCACCTCTCGGCTTGCTTCGGAGCACTGCGATGCCATGACGAGTCGGGCTTCCAGCAGGGTCCCTCCTCGACAAAGATGGGCACGACTCCAGCCTGCATTGTCTGCCTTCATGGATGCCCATTCTTTCATCTACTGCCACCCCCATCCTTTGCAGACAGAAACGATGCCCTTCGTTTTGACCAGAGCCAGTCCGGCCCCGAGGTCCTGCATCAAGTCTGCTTGGAAAATTCCCTTATCTTGGTTTCCTACGCCAACTGAAACCAGAGAAAGAATTCTGGCATTACAAAAGTAACCGCCGCCGCCGGCACTACCAAAGGCCAAGACACCGAAAATGCCTACTGCCATCCCACCGCAGGGTTCTGGGAATGGCATCACCAAGTTCACCAACTGCCGCCTTGTGCTCGGCGACTGCCTTGTCGCCCAAGACCTCTGGGTCAGCTCAGTCACGGGCAAGATCGTGCACCCTCAGGCCGCCTTCTACGATGACTTGATCGTCCCTAGCCATGTCGTCGACCTTGGCGGCCGCATCGTGTCTGCTGGCCTCATCGACATCCAGCTCAACGGCGCGTTTGGTTTCAATTTCTCCACACTCTTTCCCGACATGTCACAGTACAGGAAGAAGGTCAGGCAACTCAACAGGGAGTTGGCGACAACGGGAGTCACATCCTACGTGCCGACGGTCACGAGCCAGACGAGCACGCTCTACCGCAGCGTGCTTCCCTTTCTCGGCCCCCCTGCCGGCCCCCAGCGCGCCGAGGATGGAGCCGAGTCCCTCGGTGCCCATGTCGAGGGCCCCTTCCTCAGCCCGACCAAGAACGGCGTCCACAACGTGGACGTTCTGAGAGAGGCCAGGAGCGTCGAGGACCTTGAGGACATGTACGGCGCGGAAAACCTCAGGCCGGCAGCCTCGGGAAGGCCGCTTCCGATCCGCATGATCACCGCCGCTCCCGAGGTAGGCCGCATGGCGGAGCTGATCCCAGCGCTGCGCGAGCGAGGGGTCATTTACTCGATCGGCCACTCCGAGGCCACGTACGAGCAGGCCTCCACGGCCGTTGCCGCCGGCGCCACCATGATCACGCACCTGTTCAATGCCATGCGTCCGCTGCACCACCGCAACCCCGGCATCTTCGGCGTCCTGGGAATGGCCGAGAGCCTCCCGCGGCCGTACTTTGGCATCATCGCCGACGGAATCCACTTGCACCCAACCACCATCAAAATCGCCTTCAACGCGCACCCCGAAGGCTTCATCCTAGTCACGGATGCGATGCACCTTGTCGGCCTCCCGGACGGAACTTATGACTGGACCAATGGCGACAACTGTAGTAAGATTGTCAAGACCGGCTCCGTTTTGAAACTGGAGGGGTCAGAAACTATTGCTGGAAGGTATGGCTCTGTCACCTTGGCTCTGTCACCTGAACAATTACACTACTCCACACCCGCCGCTTCCAAGACATCCTTGATGCCGACCGTCACTGACGTTGTGGACTGACATTGTGGGCAGCTCCATAACACTCATCGAGTGCGTGTCCAACTTCCTCACATGGAGCGGCTGCACCATCCCCCAGGCCCTGAACGCAGTGACCGCCACGCCCGCGTCCCTCCTGGGGCTGCGGGGGGTAAAGGGCAGCCTGCTGCCCGGGGCCGATGCGGATCTCGTGGTTCTGTCCGAGATCACGCAGCCGGACTCTCGACAGCTTGTTGTTGACGAGGTCTGGAAATTCGGGGCGCGGGTGCACCTCCGAGAAGAATCCTCGTCAGGCTCATCAACCGCCTCGTCTTCATCAAACTCCTACATGTAGGCGATAGGCGCCCCATTTGGGCGAGCCTTTTCTTTTCTATATTGCAACCTCTCATTTGTCTTCAGATTGGCACTGCTAGAATCGAGAACCTCCATAGCCATACATTCCATTCACGGTTTGTTTCCCGATCCCCCGTGCTGCAGTTTTATCGAGTGCTGAGTGCCTAGAAAGTATCGACGACCCACATTCCAAGAGACATCGGAGAAACAAAAGGTGCGCAGCTCGGCCCTTCCTGCTGCCAAGTCCCCGGTCTGCCTCTGCAGTATTACCACTGCGTAAGCCTCCGCTTGGAGCCAATCTCGAGAACGGGTCTCGTTGGCCGACGGTCAGAGATCCCTGTCGTCTCTAACCTGGGCTCTCTAGACAATTCAGCTCCAAGCCTGGTTTCAGGTACGGCTAGAAACCAGTTGTCCCCTCCAGGTGATGGCCACCCCGGCTGCACGAACAATTAGCAACCCGGGTGGCCATCCGTACCCGCGTCGCTTGGGTAAAATCCACTGGTAGGATGCAACACCGGGCGAGGCCCTCGCCACCGAAGCCTAACCGAGCCGAGTTGGAAGTATCTGGCTCGGACTCGTGGGCCCATCCTGTTGACCGGGCTCGCTCTGGACCTTGGTTCGCATCTTGCCACGACATGGTGACTCTGTAATCTAACGTTCCTCGCGAGGAAGCACCATTAATTCGGTTCATGGTTTACGAAAATAGCACATGCAGTATCGCGCTCTGAGGCCTCGCACCATGGAATCGTCAACCACTTCTCGTCTACTTGGAGCGCCGTACCTCGGTCTTCGTCGGTCTCAGCAGGTGATTCGCCATCCACACCCGAGAACACCTTTCATCGGCCGGGCGCTTCGTCATGACAACCTTGGAAGAAGTCAACCTGGATAGGCCCTGATACCACAGCCGTCCGCGCATCACTCCAACTTCCGTTTCTTGGCCTTTCGGGAAAATCACAATAGGTCGGGACAGACGGGCTTGGAAGCCGGCGCCGGCACGGCGCCTCCGCGTGAGAGGCCAAACCCCCCTGGCCATGGAGGTGCGGCTCGAGCTACTGTCGGGCAGATATATACCCGGGGTCAATATGGGTTGGGGAATCCTAGCCTCCCCACATTTCATCCAAGGCCCCGGCTCAACTCTACTCTGGGCTTCCTCGAATCTTTTCCACCAAGGACAGGCCGGGGAGCCGCCAAGAGTGGAAGCGCATATCCCCTTGGCTTGCCACTATTCTCCATATTTCCCGACGCAGCGGCCGCCCGCCGGCACCTGGACGGCAGACGCTGCATGCCGCCGGCTGATTTCACAGAGGCCCACTCGCTTGTTGTTCCTCCCCCAGCACAGCTGCACCAGAGGCTCGGTGACTGGCCCCAGAGCGAATGCGACCCCCGTTGCAACTTCCAGGGCAGATACTCGGCAGTCCAGCTCTATCGCTAGGTGCGGCGGGTCAGGAACAGGCCCTTGGTTGGAGCCCAACCGGACTGCCCAGTCCATTCCGTCAAGCGAGTGCTTGGTCTCCGGGCCGGCACCCAGGTTCAGTAGCGGGTTGGAAGCGGCGTGGGGAAGCCGTGAGGTGCCACCCAGAGGCCGCCGAGGCAGGGCAGAGCTAAAATAGACTTCAGTTCCTGGCGAAGGCGCGCGGCATATGGGCGATGGGCCCCTTACATGACTGCCCCTGGTGAGTGTGGAAGCCCCAGGTTTTCTTTCCGTCGGTCATTTTCCTGATCTGAAAATACCCATACTCGGCCGCTGCAGCCAGCCAGTCTGCCTTCTTCTCTGTCAACCCCTCTGGCGATCGGTCAGATACGACACCATCTATCGCCCCTGTCGGGCAAAGCCGTCGGTTGAGACGTGCAGGAACACCAGCCACATACCTACCCCTCTCTGCATCGTCGATGCGGCTGCGGCCCAGTGCTCGGGCGGCCAGGGCGAATCGCACACCTGCGAACGCTGGGCTTGCTCATCATGGCTTCGCAATTTCTGGTATTAGCCGCGCTATCATCCAAAGGAGCTGGTGCACTCTCTCACGCGCCGGCGAGATATGAATGATCTAATCCCGCACTCAAATGGCGGCATCGCCATCGCGTCCTGCAGAGTCTCGATATTCGGCCACGCGTAAGCAGTCGTCTGTACCACACCCACCATTTTCGAGGACTGCAGTCAAAGGCCGCAAGACAGACTCCCGCTTATACACTGCTTGAAAGCTAGCTAAGGAATACTGACAAGGCCCGACTGCTTAGTCTAAGAGTGAACTACAAGTGATGCTCCCATCACTTCCAATCGCCTACCGAGAGCACACGGGCGCGTGTGGGCTCCCACATTCCGACGGTACTTGGAGCTCGACCCTATATCCGCCCGGAAGGTGCAATATCCATGCCGCCCTGCCCCGAAATACCCAATGCAACAGACTCTATATTCCATATAGCCCTCATGTACCATGCCATCATCTCCAGCTCGCCGCTACCTCCCCGCATCGCCCTCACTTCACCCGGGTCGCTGGCGCCCAGGACAACGGATGCAATGCAGCTTGCCATCGCCCTCTAGAGTGCCTGCAGCCGGGCGGTTCGCTCGCCATCTGTGCAATACATTCAGAACGACGAACCCCTCGTGCCCCGCAAGCCGGTGTGCCACTCCCGCCAGCTTTCGAGGCCGTCCCCCATGCAAACATCGTCTTTATCCATATTGCGTTGCAAGATGCTATCGATCTAGCCCGACCTGGGCGGCCCGCGACGTACGCGTTTTTGGGAGGTCTTGCGAGGTTTTTGCGAGACCGGCAACGGGCATGGGGATGGAAGAGACGCCGATCCGGAGATTTCTACACATCTTCTTTCCTCTTCTTCGATATGACTTGGCCTATATAAAGCCGACGACGGCGCGACAAATGCTCAATCTCAATAGCCCTCTCCTCAGGCCGCTCTGGTGATCTCCTACTCGCCTCCTTCGCCCTTTGTTCCGAGAAGTTCCCAGCTTCTTCTGCTCTCCCCCAACCAGTCAAGTCACACAAGGCACACACGGTCTTACCGGAACTGCCCGCCATGCAGACCCCAAGCTTCCTGCAGCTGGTCCTCACGGGCCTGCTCGCCACCTCCTCGGTCGCCTCGCTGAACCTGCCGGCCGCCAACGGGCCCGCCGGCCTCGTCCGCTATGTCGTATGTTGTTCCCGGCTTCGCTCCGACACGAGGGGTAGCTTGAGTCTGTTGTCGTTGCCACGAGGAGTGACGGCGTCAATCCCCGGATTCTGAACCGCAAACTAACATGCCCTCTCCTCGCGCAGGGAGCTCTGGCCGTCATGGCGGTCCCCGCCGTCTCGAGCCCGGTCGCCGTCTCGGTAGGTAACCCACATGTTCTACGTTCGCCGGTATCTGCCGTGTCGCCGTATCTGCGACCCTTCGGCTGTTCCTTTGCTTGCTGCTCGAATGGCATGCTAACAGCACGACTAGATGAGCGAGGAGCTGGTTGAGCGCGACGAGACTGAGATCGAGGATGCGGACAAGAAGAAGAAGAAGAAGGGGAAGAAGGGAAAGGGAAAGAAGCACGGCAAGGGCAAGCACGGCAAGGGTAAGCCCGGAAAGCCCGGGAAGCCCGAGAAGCCCAGCAAGCCTGAGAAGCCTGAGAAGCCTGAGAAGCCAACCAAGCCTGAGATGCCAACCAAGCCCGAGAAGCCTGAGATGCCTAAGGTGCCAACCAAGCCTGAGATGCCAACCAAGCCCGAGAAGCCTGAGATGCCTAAGATGCCAACCAAGCCTGAGATGCCAACCAAGCCCGACATGCCCAAGGTGCCCGACCCGATCTTCAAGATTGGCGGCCGCGACATCGCCGAGAGGGACGAGGCCACGCCCGAGCCGGCTGCCGACGCCGAGGTCGAGGACGCCGACAAGAAGAAGAAGAAGAAGAAGCACGGCAAGGGAAAGAAGGGCAAGGGCAAGAAGGGCAAGGGCAAGCACGGCAAGGGCAAGCACGGCAAGGGTAAGGGCAAGGGCAAGGGCAAGCCCGAGTAGGCTGAGAAGCCGGACGCCCGTCAAGCCGGCCCCGCCACGACCTCCCGCCGAGCTGCCCGAGTACGGTCAAGCCGTGCTCGAGACCAGCGATCTCGCATCGCGTGCACCTCTTTTTACGGGTGGCTAGTTGGCGTCCTTGGATTAGGAGGGCGGATGCCGGTTTAGGGAGGCGGTTGAGAGTCGCAGAGATGATACAGGCGGACACCAGCAACCTCACATTCTCTCTTTCGATTCTCGGCTTTCGCGGGACTCTTGCTTCCAACATTTCTTTTCTTGCTCGTATTACTTTCACTAGCCCCTTTTATCCGGCTGACAGTCATCACAGACGCTCACTCGTGTGTAAATATCTCCTTAACCTGTAGTCAAAAATCCAACAGTCGATGAGCATATGCCTATTTCCCTGGGGTTGACATGTGTACGTGGGGCTTCTTTTGGGCAGCAAAGGCGGTGTGCATCTTCAGAGTTTATTCGAAACAGTGGCCCCCGTACCGACATCTGGTTAGGCCAAGGTTTCCCCCCGGCCAGACTCCCGGAAGCTGGCACCGAGACTGGTGCCGGCAAGGACAGGAATAGAGATCAAGAACCCTGCACCCCTTGTTCCATGTCCAAGATTCCATTCCCATGGCTCAGTAGGCCTGCCCCATATTACCGCTATATATCGGACAATGGAGTTCAGAACCCAGGCAGGAGTGCGGGTCTTGTTGAAACAAACAAAGTCTCAATGGCCTTGACATGGAAAGCTACCACTGGCTTGGGCAAGCCTGGTTGTCTCTCTACCTAGACTTAGTATGGCTTGATCCGGTATCGGCGGCCGATATGTGTGCCAAGCAAGACGAGGGAATAATTGGAGAGCCAAAAGGACAAAAAAAACGTGAGAAAGGATGCGATACCACACCACCGGCGGCAGGCATCCTCCATGACAGAAACGACGCTGAAGGAAAGGAAACCACAAACGGCTACGTAGCTCCACATCCTCTGCCGACCCGGGTCAGTTGCCGCCCTGAGGGCTGCTCGGGACATGGCGAGATGGAGGCGGAGAAGAGACTCTGTTTGGAAGCGTCAGATGGACAAGGCTCGTCTTGGCTAATTATGAAGCGTAGCCATTCCCTCCAACCCCCCGCTCTGGATGAACAGATGCACAAAACGATTTCTTGATTCGTCATGACGCCCGAGATTTGCACCGGGGTGTCCTTGGGGGGAGTGTGGGGGTGGGTGGGAGTGTTGGCAGGAGAGAAAAGCGGCGAAGGGCGACGAAATGAACGATGGACCTGTGCGAGATGGGCAGCCCCACGGGGTCTCGACCGAAGCCGGCTGGCGGTGACGGACTGTATTGCAGAAGCGAGGCAACCAGGAAGACAGACAGGCAATAGCAGCACAAAAGTCGGGTTTGTGACGGTTGCAACCAAACGCGGACATTTGGATGGAATGTTGAATAAAATCAAATCGGGATTTGGATGGCGGGATTCGATTCAGCTCCAAGTGGGAAAGCCCCAGCGCCAGCCAGTCAAGACCCCTTCCCCACCCATCAGGCCACCCACTGCCGCAACCCCAAGCACGGGCTACTGAGGCACCTAATTGGGACAATGACCTCCCCCGCCATCCATTGGCTCTACAGCGCATATGCAATGCAGCAGGCAGCACGAGGGGGGGGGACAAGACGTGACCCAACACCCCGCGTGCGGAATGTTTTTTTTTTTGTCTGCGACCCGTCCATGCGGCCCAACCGGGACGGCAATCTACCCTTGATGTGTGCACAAAGCCACAGCCCTCGGATACTTTCGGCTGCCTTCCGAGACGGAGGAGAGGCCTGGATGTGGGTGGGTAGCGGGGGACAAGGTACAGTACATGCGCCTAGAGGCATGCAGACCAAACGGACACGCCGCCGCCGACCTCGACTCTGGCACATGGGAGAGGGGAAGCGGGGAGGAGGGGATATTGGGGAAGCGACGGGTAAAAGCAGCCTTGATGCAGGTGCCCAAGAGGAGGATGAGGGAGAGGAAGGGCTTCCCATGGTTCGAAGGAGCCAGGTACGGAACTCGGCCGACCTCGACTCTGGTAGAGGCCTGACCCATCGTCTAGCCCGCTTCAGGTCTGCTCTGGGAGGATTCGAGGCAAATCATGGTTGCAACCCAATGGGCAATTCGCAATTCCACCACGCCGAGGTTTCACTGGGAGCAAGCAGGAAAGAGTGGTTGGCAGAGAAGGGAGCGAGAACTGCGTGTGTGCCCTTCTCCGCACGACGGGCTGCATTGGCGACGGCTGTTTGCTCGCTCGCTTAGGCATTTTGGAGCAAGAGGTGAGTGTGGAGGCCCAACACGAACGTACAATGGGGGTGTGATGCAGGCAATTAACCACGCGGGGCCCTGCCATGGAGGCCATGACTTGATGTACCACCGCTCCTCGTCGACGTTGTGGGAAGGAGGCACCCTCGCATCCTCCAGTGAGGAAGGAGCTGGGCAAAAGCCGTTGGCAGGGAAGGCCCATGCTTTGCAGCGAACCAGCCCCACCTACGTGCCGTCGTGACATCGCGTGCGTGCAGGGATTTCGGGCCAATCAACAAAATCGACTGCCGGACAGCGCCCCCATGTTCACGTCAATCCCAGCACCAATGATGCTCTGTGTGCTCCAATACATGCCCGCCTCCTCTGCCTCCCCTGCCACCGCCACCAAACAGCTGCCACCCAAATCCTGATCGCGTCAAAATTGCACCGTTTCTTCGCTGCTGGGCCGTTATTTTACTGTTTCTTGTTTGGTGTCTGGTGGCTGGTTCGGGCTGGCGGCAAGGCAATTCTCGAACTGTATTCCTTGTCCATCAAAAAAAGGGCTCAGTCTTCCCCAATTTTGTTGCCACACCTCCTCAATGTCCTTGATGTGTCCCTTTTCGGCCGCCTGCAGCCCCAACACCACCGCAAGAGCCGCCCGAGGTGCTCCTATTTTTTTTTCTCCTCACGCGCCCAGTGCCGGTCACCTTTCCGAAGGTTGCCACTCGCCCTATTGAGCGTGCTTTGGAATCCTCTGGCCGAATTAGGCAACGCTAGCTTGCCTCCATTGCCCATCATCTGCCTTTGTTAGAGCAAAGTTGTATCAAAGACTGTTTACCAAATTAGGCCATCAATACTCACTCACCATGAGGAATTTTGCAGCTCCGCGGGACTGGGAGTTGGGCGGCCTCGACTTCACACCTACCACCCTGGATCACTATTGCTCGCCGGGTGTGACTTTGATGTCGCCAGAGTGTGGCTCCGGTGAGGTCGACAAGGCTCCGAAGCTGTTGGTACGACTCCCTCGCGGCGACCAGAAGTAGTGAGACATATCGTCTGCTGAAAACGATAGGTTTAAAGTTTCTGGTCTTGTCGAGGTTGATCTCTATATGGCTAGTGAGACTCGGCAACATATTGGAGTGAGCTAATCGCAATCAAGTAACACAACCCCAAACACCTATTTTGTGTATAAAGCGTACACGTAAAGTGCCTTTTCGCCTGGTGAGGCCAAGCCATGCACCCCCAAGGCTCGGATCAACACAACACAAGTCTACAAGTAAGCAGATCTACTGGTTCATGCCACGTGTTGCTACGTGACAGCTGGCAATGGCAGCCAGCCGCCAGAAACATCCGTACTGAGCCAAGAACCCCCGCTCTGCAAGCCTGGTTGCTCGTCAGCTCGTCTAGACACAATGCAGTTGCACCAGAGCTCGCAGCGTCTATTAAAAGACACCACGAGCGTCCTCGGCCCTCTCGGCAAGCCATCACGGTAGTTTACCTTGCTCTCAGCGTTGCATTCTCAACACCAGCTCCAACGCCGGGGCAGAAAACGCTTCGTGATAGTGGAACAGGTCGAGATGTTTGAGCATCCAAGAGTGGCCACCTAATTACCCGGAACTCCTCACCAACATGGTAGCCGAGCCGGCCAATGCGAGGGCGGATGCCCGTCCAGCCGGGCCCAAGCCTAGCGTTGGACAGATCGCGGCTGTGACGGGCGTCGACCAGGACCGGAGCTTTCTCTCTTTCGACGACAGACCGCAACCGACGATGTCACGCTGGGGTGAACCCTCGTCTCTTCAGCCGCCCCGAAAGAGGAATAATGGGAGACTGCAACCTGGGAGGGGCCCCAGACCCGTCACACACGCACGCGCACGCACACAAGCATACACACACCTCCCCAGAACAATGAGACATGTCGCAAAAACGAAATAATGAGAGAAATAAAGCCCCTTCCGTGCCCTCGACTCCCGGGACTGTGCTCCGTACCCTCCGTCCCTTCTCATCACGCCCCCCTCCCCCCGCCTGCCATGCACGACAGTCACGGTGCCGATGGACGGCGAGGCGGGTCCTGACGTCCATCGCTTGACCGGCCCCACTCGGTGTGGTTGTCTTGCCAAAGGATGAGTGATATCACCACGTTATATAAGGCAGGCATCCTACGGGGCAGCCTGGGAGGGAGGTACGAGCACCAGGCAAAAGTGGTCTTGCTACTCCAGGCAGGGCCTGGAGGGAGGGGTGTAGATACGGGCGGAGGAGCAGCACATGGCTGGTGGGAGCACACCTGGTGGCTGCTCGGCCGTAATTTGTGCACACATGGCACACGCGCACGCACACGCGCGTGGTCTGGCCTCTGGTACCGCTGCCGCCGTCAAATGCAATGCGACGGGCGGGCGGGCAGGCCAAGGCACGGGTGGGGAGGAAGAATGGCAACGGAGGAATGGGTGAGTGCGCGCGTGGCACTTTGCGTCTGCATTGCCATGTGCCCGTCTGAATCCAGGACCGGTCGGGGAAAGGGACATGTGATGTTGCCATATCCGGACTCTGTCGAGACTGATTATCTGTCCTTTTTCTCGCTTTCATCTCCCCATCATTCTCTGGCCATTGTCTCCCGTTCCTCCCTACCTGCTGCTTTCTCGGCCTTTCTCCCGAACCGGAAACATGGGGGGGCAGGCCAGCTCTCCAGACACCCCCGTATTATCCTGAACCCGGCCATTATCAGACGCCTGATATTACTTTAACTGAGCAGCCCACCCCTGCCACCGCGTACGCGATGTGGGCGCGCGCCGCAGCGCGTCGTGGCGAGGTTACAGCGCCTGTACGCACACCTGACAGTTGTCTCTTTTTTTCTCCCCATGAATGGATTTATGCATGTTTGCATGTCCGGGACAATGTGTTGTATTCATGGTTTATACGCTCGGCTTGTTGTCCGCAGCAATCGGCACCTAAATTCACACAGCTATACGTAATCGTTTTCTGCACGTATCCCCTGCATCAAGCATGAGCCTAGTCCGCGTCTACAGCTTCCGGTTTGGTCTCGTAAAGACGCAGCAGACACATTGGGCCCTGACCCAAATCGGGACGCTGATATTGGCTGTGACCAGGACAAGGCTTCCGGACACTAGCACGAAAAGAGAAGGCAAAATTGCAGATGGCATGGATTCTGATGGTCTCCATGACACGCGCCGGCGCTGTCTTGCGTTCTGACGGAAGAAGAGAGAAAGAAAAAGCCAAAAAAAGACTCCGAGAAAGGGGGCGTCTGGGGGAAGCCTGGCGTGCCTGGCACGGCACGACGCATTAGGACTTGTCTAGATTGGTCCTGGTGGCCAAAAGCGCTAGATTCGGAACCTCCCAGAAAGGGAATGGTATCGCTCGCTTGGTCCATCATCACCCCAGTCTGTCATGACCTCAGCGCGCCGCCAAAAAGGCAAAAGCCTGAGAAAAAGGGTGAAGTTACAACAGAATCAACAGCTAGCTCCGGGCCCTTGTAGAAGCCCGCTGGCGCCGTTCTTGTGTGCGTTTTTGGCGCGCACGGGCGTGTCAAGTGATGCTAACGGCAGTGGTCGGGAGGGCAAGGCCGGCCGGCCGGCCACGACCCCTGGCCCTTGCACACACACCCGACTACCGGCCCGAGGATCCCGAACGCGTGCTGCGGATCAACATCCCAGCCCCCCCCATGCTCTACTGACTGCCGACCTCAGCCGGACGCCCAGGGGCCAGCCCGCCGCGTCAGCCCGCCGAAGCGTGACTGACGGTGGGTGTCGTGTGCACGGGTGTCGCGAGGTTTTCGAGAGCAAAAATACGAGAAGGCCCATCAACACCCGTTTCGCGACACGACAAGCCTTTTGTCAGGGAGACGGCGATCCATGTACGGGAGATCTGGGCTTGATACATCGAGCGATGGGTGCTGTCGGTTTCAGACAAAAGCAGAGACACGAGCAGGAGGAATCAGGGGCAAAGGGGCCCCTATCAGTATATAGGGATAGCAGTTCGTAGGCTCCTTGATTAGCCTCCCAATCAGACGTCTTAGCGAAACTCTGATTCGGTCAGCTATATAGGATGGGCGCCGGCTCGCGGGGCTCCTCAGCCCGGACAGGCGTTTGTTTCTAGCCAAAAGTCTGATTTCCCTCAGCTCGCCCTTTTCTTCCTTTGCCTGACATATCCTTGGTCTGTCGCTCACTTTCCCTAGCGCCACAACGCACCACACTAGCCTCTAGCAGCGGGAGCCGAACGCCAGGAAAGCGACGCGACGACAAAGGCCAGCAACCCAACCCGTTTTTTCTTGCCCCATGCGGACTGGCTCAGGGCGACCTATCACAAAAGCCCCCCTCTCCACGAAAAGGCAACAAGCCGCTGGTGGGGGAGACGGGAGAGGCGCAGGTCGTGCGTCGAGTAACGGCCTCTCTCTCTCTCTCTCTCTCTCTCTCTCTCTCTCTCTCTCTCTCTCTCTCTCTCTCTCTCTCATGGCTCCACCTAACATCCGTGTTTTTTGAGACTGCTGCGACGGCCGAGGAGGGGCTCTCCTTCATCATCGCCGGCTGGCAAAAACGCCTTCTCTTTCCCTCCCCCGCTCCGCCTGCAGAGGGGGGGCCCTTGTGCCGCGAGCCCGCGCCCTATGTCTTGCCTTGTGGGATGGAGGAAGCCAGTCAGCCGGCCGGCCAGCGCACAGCCCCGTGCCAATATAGATGGTACACGGAGCCCCCCATGGGCAGGGCGGCATGATATGGGACAAAATGGCACTCCAGCCGGGGCGGCCCACACTGCCTCCCACCCCAAAAGGTACACATATCCATGAGCCTTGGGGATCCTGATTGGGACAGGCGGGCTGGATTTGCTCTGGTTTGTTGTCGGGCATGACTGGGGGGGAGGTCAACCTGGCAGTTGCCTGCCGGCCCTTCTGGTCGATGTTGGTGCTGGCACCCCTCAGAGTCCGTGGAGGGCTCTGGAGGACTGGTGCGACGCTCCATCAGCGGGATCACGTCCGAACAGCTTCCCTCCCTCTCTCCTTGAGCGTTCACATGCTGCTGCTCCTTGTCATTCCCCTTGGTGACAAGACAGTATGATGGAGACGCAGTCCCGTCAGCAATGCGCGACCTGGCGCGTGGGCTCACTAGTTCCCTCTGCACCCCCTTGCAGCCGGCAGCCCGTGGGAAGTCGCCAGCTGATCACTGAGCAGCCCGGGCAAGCAGTCCGACGCAGAGGGGAATGGGCTCGGAGGTGCGTTCTAGCTCTTTTTCTTTTTGCCCGCTGTCCCTCCCACTCCATTAGGGATCGTCGGCCGCCAGTCGTCTCCCCCACTCCCGCCCTGTCGATCCTGGCATCCCTGGCTCGCCCATGCCCATCGAAGGCTCCTAGCCGGCCAGCCCTAACTCTCCCCCGTACATCATCTCTCCCACTGTTGATCCCGCCATGGGCTTAGGCATCCCGACTTGGGTGAGAAGAAACTCATGTCATATCATGCACTAACCAATGGCAGCAGGGAGACGAATGAAGAAGCAAGGAGAACCGAGCAGATGATTTTGGAGCAGACGCTAGACAGGACTCAGAAGGCTTGGCTGCCGTAACTCGGTTTCTATGTACGACCTGCCACAAAGGGAAGTACTACCGTCGCAATTGGAACTTTGCCATTTCATCTGGACCCCCAAAAAAAAGCGAAAAAAAAGAGAAAAAAAGGAACAACAAAAAGAGTTGCAGCGACGTTACTCTGGCTAGCGCGGCCGCGGGCGGGATAGAAATTGCCAGCCACACTTGGCGTGGCCCGGTCTGTCTCTTGCTCAGTCGCTGACAAGGACGTTGGCTCATGCGTCTGTGCTGACAGGCTCCCGGGTGCTCTACTCTCCGCCTACCGAGCCTCGACTCGGCCTTCAGATGCAGTGTCGGGAGCCGATATGGGTCCCCTTTTGCCACGAGGGACAGCGCGTGCAGAGAAGGCATCGGTGATACAATCCCCTGGTCTTTACCTTTGTAAGATGGCCCACACACCCACGCCGCTAATACCGTCTTAACCGATCTCACAAACTATCCAGACGACTTATGAAATGTGACCGCCGGTACGATCTTGTGGGGAGAGAGAGACCCTCGCCTGCGAATCAAGCGTCCATGGTGTTGGACTAATACCGTGTGGCACTTTAGAGAGCATCATGGGAGAATCGAACAGAAGGAAGTAGAAGCGAAGCAAAAGGCCTTATCGAAGTACACACAGCGCCCGGGGGGAGAGGTGCAGGGGGCCCAGCAAGGCAAGAGGACAGGGGGGAGGGGGTGTGTTGGGGCACCTGTCAGTGGCAGAGGCCGCTCCTTAGTCCAACAAGAGAAGAGAGAGAGAGAAGGACGACGAAGAAGAAGAGAAAGAAGAGAGAGTGAGCAACACGAGAGGCGAACGGGCATCCTTGCAGGTTTGGACCCTCCCAGCGGGGGGAGCGGGATTGTGACCGAACTGGTCTTGCTGGGCCAATGGGCGGCGCCCAACAAGCCCAGCGCAAAGACGCGAACCGAACTTGTCAAAAGTCCGGTTCGACGACGAGGGGCCCGCTTGCTGCTTGATGCCCAGGCCCGGGAGAGAGAGAAAAGAGCGCTCTAGCACACCACGGCCGCCTGGGTCGCGTCGTAAGAGATTGCCTTTTTTTTATTTTTTTTTTTTTTTGGACGGGTGAGTCCCGGGCTACCAGTCAACATCCAATCCCCTTTTTTGTTTCTCTTTCCCCTGACAGGAGCGCACGACTC
>NW_008804547.1:5504054-5568219 GCF_000145635.1 Gaeumannomyces tritici R3-111a-1 | reverse complement strand
CACAGTCTGATCTGCTTTGCCGGTAGCTTGGCTCGTTCGTGGGGCCCTGGCGTCCTCATCGTCGTGGGCAGCGTAGCAGCTCAAGAGCTTGAGGCTGGAGCGAGGTTAAACGAGCGATGGCGGGCTGGGATATTTGTCATTTGTCGTCCCCTCCATCAGTAGTCTGCCATGTGTTGGTGTCCCCCCCCTAGCAGCAGCCGACCTAACTCATGGGCGGTGTCCAACTTGGCAAACACGAAGCACAGCACCCAAGCTCCCCCATCAGAAAATGCAGCGGCCCGATTCGGAAAGGGGAAGGCGTGGGTGTGGACACACAGCTGCAGCCCGTTTCTCAGGGATTGACCAAAAAAGGGTAAAGGGTTGTCGTAACCCCACCCCCTTCTCCCCTTTCCCCTCTCTGATGCCCAGCCCGGCTCCTGGTCTGCCGAAAGAAGGGAAGCAAGAGAAGAAGAAGAAGAAGAAAAGAAAAAAAAAAAAAACAGCTGGAGCCCAGATGAGCGAAAACGGCGCCCCACCAGCGAAGGAACAACCCAATCTACTAATCGAATCAGGTTTCCACTGATGAGAAGATTTGGTAGAGGTCTTCCAGTAGGTTTTGTGTCTTTTCGTTTGGTGGTACGGCGAGATGGCAGGATCCTTCCGCTAAGGAACGGGCTGGGGAATATGTGATTGAAGACCCAAGATTGGGAAATGTCCAGGCCGGCATCTTGGCTGTCAGCCTGATTCGCGTGAGGGGTTGTTGAAATGTCTCAGCCCACACCTATTGTCACGTATCCTGCAGGGACGACAGGTACGCATTGAATGCTTGTCATGATATAGGTATAAACACCATGTGCCAGCATATTCCCAGCGCAAGCACAAGACGCCCTGGTGCTAAGCGACTAATCGGGCTATTAGCGCGTGTCCGTCTCGGCCGGGTTTTGTGCTGTACTCCGTGGCAGGCATATCAACGATGCATGTCCTGGTTCCTTGCCGCGGGGGTGGCTTGAGCCGGAACCGCCCTCTTGCCGGCCCGTGACCCAGGCCCTGGGCCCGACCAGGTCAGGGCCGTTAGTTAGCACCGCGCCGAAGCTCGCTAGACGAGAAACACACGCGACCGCAAATGACGGCGGACAAATTATGTGCGAGGCGCCTTCTCTGCCTCTCCCTCCTCGTCATCTCTTCATCTCTTCAATAAGAACCGAGTGGGATTATCTGCCTGGCTGTCCCGCTGTGGAGATCTCCTCCGGGCAGAACTCCCGCATCTGGCTTGCGCCCCCGAATCCAGCTGGCCCGAGAAGCTTGGAAATCCCTTCCTTGTGATATATCACGTGAGTTTCCAACCACTTGATTTTTTTTTTCTTGTCTCTAGCCGACTTCCCCGGTGAATGCTCGGGCCACCCTCTGACCGCCAAAAACAAGTGGATGCTGGGAAAACAACCCCCACAGACAAGTCATAAACGATAATGTCTCGATGGTGCCGAATTATGCCGCCAATGGACTTTCTTCCTTTTGCTGGAGACCGTGAGGGATCTCCGTTCAGCCTGGCGCGTGTGGCCAGAACATTTCCATTTCCGCATGGGTGGGCGCCCATGTTTTGATGGCGCCAACGTGGGCGGGCGAATCCGAGACCATGGACGGGGCGACCTGCCTTCCCGGCTGAGTGCCGAACCACTCGACCTCCCCAAGGGTCTTTTGGGGTCAAGAGATCCTTCCCTAAACCGGCGATTCCAACGCGAACAGCTGTCATCGGAACGCCCACAACGTTGCTACGGCAAGGGGCCCTTGTCAGAGATTCGGCCTAACCAACAAGCGGAAGGCGCCGTATTTTTTGCTCTTTTTATTTATTTATTTTTCATTATGCTCTTTCTGCTCCCTTGTCTCATCGAACTCTTGTTGCGTTCCCATCTTGACTTGCGCGTCTCCCTCATGGAGACCCCTTTGTTCTCCTTCCCCGACTTATCCATATCGTTGGCAAATTTGAAACAAGAACACCCATCTCATCTCCATGTGTGCAAGCGACCGGCAGTGGAATATTAGAAACTGGCTGGGCACAGACACCGGGCAATTTGGCCGGGGTTGGGAGGCAGGGGGCCCAGGCACCCTTTTAAAAATATCATTGTGCATCCGGCTGTGCTTGCAATGGCAGCCCGGGCAGTCTAAAATAAATTGACCTGGCTGCAGAATTGGACTGATGGCTTCTCGGGTGTCTCCCAATATCGGGAAGGCCTCCCGATATGGACAACTGCCTTTTCTTGCACTTCTTTTTTTGGACTCCGGCTGGCGGCAGAGAGGCGGTCTCGCAGCACTGCAGCCCGCGCGCCCTATTTTGATACTTGGCTGTCTGCAAGTCACCGAGCCGGGACCTCTCTCCCGCCCTCTCCACTAGAATGCGACATGACCGCCGCGGCGGCTTTGCAGACCCAGCCCGCCCTCCCAACAAAAAAAAAAATGCAGCCGAGATCAAGGGACAATTCCGACGAGGCTCACGAACCCGCAGCATTTGATTGCGCGCGGCCTTGCCTCTGCTGCCTCTGCTGCCCCACCCTCTGTCGCGCTGCCTCGCTCCAGTCGTGTCCTTTTGCCTCGACGTGATAATAAAGATAGGTTGATGTAGCGGCCGGGTGGGACACACCACACCGTTTTTCGTTGTCTGACGACGGCATGCAGGTGCCACACCCCTGCGGGCCGCCCGTGCACCCACCATTTCAGTTCATCTGGTTCAATCCGTCCATCTGATCCAATCCATGCCGCCTGTCGGTCTGATGGGTCGAGCAGCCCATCCCGTTTCGACGCCTTAGCATCGACGGCCCAAGAATAACACAAAGTCAAACGAGTAAACAAGGCTGGATGGACTTGGGTTGCGGCTTTTGCTCGTTATCATCATCCACCCGCCGCTAGGCTCAGGCATCAATAATTGTTCAAGCCCGCGTGGCAGGTTGGGCCACCTTGTTTAGTGCAATCCTGACGTGACTCTCCTTCTGTGCTGTCAAAAAAGAAGCGACATTGAGCTTATTTGACGAGCTTTACCCAGTTCGATTCTCGTCGCAGCTGCCAAGGCCCGCCAGTCTTGCAGACGCGTCGAGCTGAGCGAATCGCGCCCCTTGAGGACTGGCCTTAGCGTTCCTCCGAGGGTTGTCGTCAGTCGGATGAGGGCATGGCTGGCTGCCCTTGGGCAGGGTGCCGAACAGGTGCGGAGAGGGGTCCTGCCCCTCCCTCAACCTCGATTGGAAATACTTCCCTGTTCGGTTGGTTTCTCCTGCTTCTTCCTGTCCTTCCTTCTTCTTCCCAGACCCATGCAGCCCCCGACGGGGGCCCTGGGCGGGATGGGGCCAAGGTCCGTCCGGCGCGGAGGACCCCTTCTCCCCTTCCACCACCCTTCCACCCTTCCACCCTTCCACTACCCTTTGGGGAATGCTCAATTGTTTATGCGCCGGGCCCCGTCACGCACAGACAAATGTGGCCCTTTTGCCAGCGCGCGCCGCAAACATGGTCGACGGCCGCCAAGCTTCCTTCTCCCCGGGCTCTCTGCATAACCACCGCGCGCGGGCTTCTGGCGCCATCTCGTCGTCCCTTCCACGGCCTTGGTTCGCAATCTGGACGGCTGGTGATTTCGGCGCGCGCGCATTGCGACTGGTCGAGAGCCCAGGTGGGAGGAGAGGCCCAGGCCGGACGGGCCAGGTCGGATCCCGTCTTTGACGGGTGAGGACGCCCTGGGTCGCGCCAGCCACGCGAGGAAGCTCCGAAGCGACATGTCTACCTTACGTAGCCCGGATCCACAGCACGGATCCATCGTAGCTGTGGCCCGGGTACGGGGTACTTCGAACCTGGGAGAGGCCTTCCATTTTGCACCTCCACCCGACTCCTTCACTTTCCGCACACCGCACCCCCCCTTGGGTCCCCACCTAAGCTACATAAGGGGTGGAGCCGGCCAACCGAACATCGCTCTGGGACTAGCGGCAACGGTACAAAAAAGAAAGAAGAAACAGGAAACCCGGCCTTTTGCCTACCCGGCAAATGGAGCACCAGTCGAGAAAAAAAAAAAGCAAGACAAGGTGAGGAGGGTACCTAGCAGTCTGCTGCGGGTAGGCAGAATATCGTCACACGCCGCCGACCGCAAATGCCTCGGGTTGAAGAGGACCGGGGGCTAAAAGACACAAAAGCAAAGCAGACTTTCTCCCCAGACAGGCATCCATCCACCATCCGTTCCGTTCCCCCGTTATGCTCAGCGCAGGTTGGCCTGGCATGCCAATGCACGCCGCATAGGGCTCACCCCTACATGTGCCTGCCCGTGCGCAAGTGCACGCATCACGCACAGTGGCACCCACCCGCGGCATCTGCCCCGTTGTGCCCGTTCCAGTCTCCATCAATCTCACTTGCCTGGGCAATAATGTTACATACGATATAGCAGACAGCAGGTACAACGATGGAGAAAGAAAAAAAGAACAAATAAAAAAAACCCGGCATGTCTGACCACACGAGGGCGGTCGATGTTTGCCCGCCGTGGGTCCCCCATGTCCACAGCGGAGGAGTGGCGATGGGGTGCCATGCCCACCAGCCCACCAGCCCACCGGCCCACCGGCACACCCACCTCTTGGGCCCGTAGGCAATCTACGCATACAAGCCGAAAAAAGCGACCGCCTACCCTGGCACTGGCACGCTTTGCCGAAGCCCTGTGGCCGGCCTGGCTCCATGCCCTGCCATGCCATGCCATGCCATGCCCTGCACACTTGCTGCACATCTGCAGGACTCCCTAGATCAGCGAGAAGTCTATGTGCTGTCTGGACCGTATGTTCTGTATGTACTGGATGTACATGCCTACCTGCCTAGGCACAAAGAGGTAAGTGTGTGGGCACACACTCAATACGAGCACCGCACAAAGCACACACACAGAGTCGTACTAGCAGGGCCGACAGGGTTGGTAAGTAGGTCGGTAGGTAAGGTACCTAGGTATGCGGCGGGCAGAGAGGCAGGTGTGTAAACCTGTATGGTACATGCCTCTTTTGTCCGCACGCAGAGGCCAGCCACACCACGTATGGCGTGTGCTTGTGAAGGGTGTGCACCTTGGCTTGCACCTTGGCTCCTCCCTCGCTCTCCCCCCTGGCTGGCACCTAGCTATACACACTACACATTGCATCTTCATAAGCACCTGCCCCCAGCTTGCTACCTACCTGGGCAGACAGGCGGGTAGAGGACAAGCAGACGGGCCAGGGGCCATGCGAATGCCCACCCCCGGCAGAACAGACATCATCGTCCGCCATCGAATAGTGCGCCGGCTTCCGACTGGGTGCTTGTGCCGGGTGTCAATCATAACAGCTCCAGTCTCAATACCACACGGCTCGTTCACCTTCTCGACGGTATAACCACCGGCTCTCCCCGGTCTGCCTCCTCCCCGCCCTTTTTTCTCCCATCCCATTTTTGTCCATCCCAACGCCAATCCTCCATCGTGTGACCGGTTCCCGAAAATCCCTCCTTGGAACCGTCCGCCTTTTTTTCCTCTTTGCCCTGCGAATATCAGACGCGGCATTGTCCTGCACCTCCCGCCCTCCACGCCGCCCGCCCTCGTCGTGTGTCTTGCTCGTTCCTGGCGGCACACACACACACACACACACACACAACACCCACACCCCCGTCCTACATCACACCGAACCTTGTGAAACCCGGTAACTCAATTCGGTAGCAGACGACACCTCGACAGCCGCGAGTCTGGTCTTTGGGAAACCGCCTAGCACGCAGCGCCCATTCCTCGCATCCCACCACATACACCCGCGGGCTAGAAAAAAAAGAAGCAAGGAAACCCAAGCAAGCGACCTACCGTTTTCTAGCCCGAGCCGCCCGCCGCCACACCCGAATTCTTACTTGATGCGTTCTTTTTTAACATTCTTTTCGTAATCACTTTTTTATTTTCCGGCCACACTCCCCTTTGCAGCCGCATCCTCGCCTCGTCTCGTATCGCCCCGGCCGCCTCGCTTGGTCCACCGCTTGACAGCCCAAGTCTTTGCTGGCTGACTTCCCAGCGAGTCCCCCCGAAGCAAGGAGCTCCCTCCACCGCCGAATCCCTCCCCGGGCGAACGCGCGGCGTTGGGTTGATGGGTCTCATCTGATATCGTGCAAAGAGGGGGATCTTTTCTCGGCAGCTGTCATTTTTCTCTGCCAGGGCCCTGCTGGGCGAGAAATCTGAGACCCGAGGAGCTGGAGCGGGCCCCCGGGAGAGAGAAGGCCTGAAAGCGGCTTTGCGCCAAGGCAGATCATCCCGTCAAACGTCAAACGTCAAACTCTCACACCCACAGACTCGGACCAGAGTACAGGCGCATCTGGCAAGCGCTCATCATCGCGGGGCTGCGCCGAGATTCGAAGGCGTTCCCGAAGGTGTCGCTAAGGATCACTAGTGCGCGTGCAAGCTGTCTAACCTTTGTACAGCTTTTCTGCCATCTTTCGGACATCACGAAGCAGCGCCGGCAAGAGCAAAGCAGCACCACCGGGCCTCTCGGACCGAATCGGCGCGCACAACAGGGCTGAACAGGCTGAAGCAGGGCTCGAGGATCACCGGAGACGCGATTTGTGTTCGAGGAAGCAGTGCGGGGCTGAAGAAGCACTCTGTGACAAGGCGTGTCATCACTTTGCAAACAGCCGACACCACCGCGGGCCGCATCCCACAACCCGAACAACGCCACGCTCGACCCTGACATTCGTGAAAGCGATCTGCCCCCCCGACGACCAGTGGGTCCTCTGCCTGAGAGGAGGAGACGAGTGAGGACGCGGTTCCTGCAGCCTGTAAGCCTCGCACCACCACGGCGGGCTTAAGCAAGACTCCCGGGACTGCGTGCTTTGGTCGGAAGTGCCGGATTTGCAGCAAAAAGGGTAATCTCGTTTTTGCGGCATCCCCACGCCCGTTCAGGCACGCCCTCCAACCTCTGGGCCGTTTTGCCACGCGCCCGCCTAAGCGCACGCTCTAGGGCTCAACTCTAAATCCCAAGACCGCAACCGCCCGCTGTGAGCCTGACCCCTCCCCGCCCGTGTCTGTGTCTCCTCGGTCGAGTCTGGTACCGGGCCGTCTTACTGCCTACTGCAGCCATAAACGGGCACTGCGCACACCCCCTCCTCGTACTCGTCCCAAGACCTGGCTGCGTGAGAGAGAGCAGCAGCTCGCACCACCACTGCACAATTCCCATCGTCAAGTCACAACCAGAAGCTCACCACTTGCTTCACGCCACCTCCTGGCCTTGAGCCGTCCACCCATAATACCCCCTCCTCCATCCACTGTCCCTGGTCGACCCCCTACCAGTCGGAACCACACCCTGCCGTGGGCTGCCCCTGTCAACCGGCCCCGCCCTACCTTGGTCGATACCTTGGTCGAGCTGGCGGACCTGGCCTTTGCTAGACCAGCCCACACCCCTCCTCGAGCCGTGGCCCTATAACAAAGCACATAATATATCGGCCGACGCTCCCCCTGCCCCTCCGCTGACAGCTAGCCAACCAACCTCGCTCGGCTACCTGCCTACACCTACCTGGCTCTTCCTACCCACCCACCCCCAATCCTGGTCCACCCGGAGCATATCAAGATCTTGTGCCATCGACATCAGGCTAGCCCTCGGGTCGCCGCCAACCCCAGCTCGCATCATCCGTCTCTGACCTTGTCGCATTCACCATCTCTTCCGACCAGACCAAGAGGACGAGAGAAGGCACACACACGCAGGAAGCACCCCGCCCGGAGCACGCTCGCTCCTTCTGCAGATCAGATCGACTCGTCGCATCATCCTCCCGTCTGCGCGAAGGACCGTTGGTAGCGCTGCCGTCACCCGACCACAACGAGGAAGGCGCGTTGCTGAAAAAAAAACTTGGGACGACAGCCGCGCTTTCCGTTTTCCACCACGAGCTGCCATCCCGATCTGGAGGGGAGAGTCAAGGCCAAGGCCGCCCTTGAACCGCCTCGTCCGTCGTCCGAACAGCGAGGATTGGCGCAGATCCGAGATCGCCTTCGCTTCCGGCCCGCTCGCGTGCGTTGGTTGTGTCCTGCGCATGATCTTGTCTCATCAACCTGCACGGTCCGTTGCTAGAGAAGCTTTCTCGTCGAGTACGACTACAAGAACTGAGCCTCCAGCTCATCACCGCTCATACAGCCTCGAGAACAAGACACGATCCATCTCGGATAACATATTCCACTACACCGCACCACCAGCCGGACAGTTGATGATGGTTGAGGACCGCTAGCAGCAGCCATTCCAACATTTATTACCCACCCCACCTCCCTAACCTCGGCCGTTTCTAAGCCAAGACATCTTTTGGTTGAAACGAGTCTAGCATCCTGTTGACCTTTCCGAAATCAGTTTCAGCAACCCACGGGTCGGCTGGAAACCCTTGCCACAACCACAGTTTCGACCCCCAGAAACCGCCTCTATGACGCTAGAAGCAAATTACCCCATACCAACGAGCTACCCGGCGCAGCCCAGTTACTCGATGCCGACCACAGAGGCCTTGTCGGGCAGGTCGCTCATGATGGGCACCGCCTTCGACCCTCAGTTGGCAGAAACGCCAGTCGAGGAGCCCGAAAATGGTTACACTTTGCACATACGACAGCACCCTAAGCACGCGCGGGTTGCCTTGGGCAAGGAGAAGGGTAGGTGCTGCTGCACGCAGAGCGCAATTTTCTAGAGTGCTGCTTCCGCTAACAGATGCTATGTTGCCTGGCAAATCTAGACCGGAAACCTATCGATCCTCCACCAATCGTCCAGCTAAGAAGGTCGACGCGAAAAGATCCCCATCAACACTTCCTACATAGTAAGCGGCGCCTCGATACTCCCCTCTCCGGCGAGCGCCAGGATGGCTAACTCTAGAACAGGCCCATATTATTTCATGACTTGCAGGTTAATAGCCGCCGACGATCAGAGCGAAGAGCCGTCGTCAAAGAGCCTCCTCGGAACGCTGGTCTCGTCTCTCCATCGCCTGAGGGATAGTGATAATCACGACGGCGGCTTCTTTGTGTTTGGAGATCTGTCGGTTCGGGAAGAGGGCACCTTCAGGCTGATGTTTTCGCTCTTCGACCTTAACCGCGCCGAGTACGATAACGTTGCGACGGCGATCACGGCCCCGTTTACCGTCCACCCCGCAAAGAGCTTCCCCGGCATGACCGAGTCGACCTTTCTGACGCGTTCGTTCAGCGACCAGGGCGTGAGGTTACGCCTGCGCAAGGACTCGCGGACCATGACGACGCGCAAGAGGAACCACCAGCACGCCGAGGTGGCGCGCAAACACTCGGACTGGGACAAGCAGCAGCACGACCCCTCCCGCCAGAACAGCATCATCGAGGGCCAGATAACACCCACGGAGCGGACCATGGGGTCGTTCCCCAGCGCGGGCGGCTACTACGAGCAGCAGAGCTCGCACCGGGGACACTACGACAACTACCCGCCGGATCCGTCTTACTACGGGTCAGAGGGCACCGTGAAGCGCATGCGCTACTCGATGCCCAGCAACGACGTGTCGCAGTCTCCGACGTACCTCGGGACGCACGACATGGGCCACGGCTTCGTGTCCGGGAGGAGTCCGTTCAGCAACGAGGCGAGCGGCGAGCCGCCGAGGAAGGTGATGCGCCCCAGCCTCTCGGGCTCGGGCAGCGACGCCAACCCGTCGCCGACGTTCCTCAGCTCGCGCCACCCGGCCATAACGGGCGGCGAGGTGACGCAGTCGCCGACGACGTACATGACTCCACGCCAGACGGGCATCCCCGGCAGCGAGGTGCCGCAGTCGGCGGGGTACCAGTCGACGGCGTACCTGTCGCCGCAGGACCTAGGCCACAGTTACGGGGCAGCAGCGGCGTCGCGTCCGGGTTTCTCGCCGGACGCGGGGGTCGCGCCCACGTCGCTCCCGCCGCCGTTGCCGACGACGACGACGACGACAGCCACGGCGACCGGATCCGCCTCGGTCGCGCACGACCTCACGCCGACCTTCGCCTCGGCGCGCGCGCCGTATCAGACGGATCCCGTGTCCGTCTCGCTGCCACTGCCCAACACGACGACGGCGTCTACGATGCCGCCGCTGACCATGAGCCACGCATATCAGGCGCACCCTAGCTACCCTCCACATCCACATCGCATAAACACTCAGCTCGGCAGCCAGGAAGTTAAGAGCTGGTGGTGAATATGTCACCTTGATTCTTTTCCCCCATCTTCTTTTCTTTTGTTTCTGTCTCTGGGCTGGCTTTCTCCCCTGTTTATGGCGAGGATATACATGCTTTAAAATACCTATTGATACTTGATGTCATGATACCTTTATACATCTATTTTTTGCGATTCCCCCAATCCTTCGTTTCTCCCTTTCAGCAATTTCCTTTTTCAAGGCTGGCTTTCGTCCTCCCCGCCCCATCTTTTGTTTGGATTCCCGCTCTACACCTGTTTAGCCTTGGGTGGTATTACTACTTAATACCTTTAGGTGTTGCCCGGCGTGACAGTTCGTTTCTTTTGTTCAGCTACCTGTTTCCGTTTCGTTACTTGTCAGCCCAAGATCCCAACCTCCTATCCCCGAGCCAGATGTAACACGTCATACATACCATACTCTACATGCCCTCACATACCCAAGCGAGTCATTATTTCCGTGGACAAAAACAAAAGAAAACGAAAACACTCTATTCAATGCAGCCCAAGGAGAGACGCTGCAAGTAGCTGGATGGCTGGGAAAGCTCGTTGGCGGAATGCGAATTCGAGCGCGGCTGGGTGGTCTCGTCTGCTTTTTATTTTGTTTGTTACGCGTTATACCCCCCCCTCAAAGAGCCCAAGACCTCACCCGCGGCTTTCGCCTAGCTGGTCGGCTAGGAGATAGCACGTCGGGTTTCTAGGTCCCTATGTAGTCAGCGAATGCATTTGATGACATTTGATTTTGCGCTTCCGCCTTGACACTGACTGGGGGGCTCTGGACGAAACAAGTCGATCGCATTGTCGCATCTCGATTGAAGCTTTGCCCACCCTGAATCCGCGCCTTCCCCAAACAACACAACCAATGACGTATCCTCTTGGCGTCGCAGCAATCCCCAACCCCGACCGTCTTGGCAAGCCGCATTGACGACAAGACTGGCTGGGTGACAGCGACTTGCTACTGCCAGCAGCAACGGGAATCTGTGTCCCCGCTCCAGCTAGTTCGAGGTGGCGCAAAGAGACGGCCGTGACAGGTGAGACGGCTCGACCAAGTTGGAACTTGTTGTTCCACCGCCCTCTTTTTTTAATGCGATCCTCCCCGTCTCCGCCTCCCTCCTCACCTAACTTGACTCGATAGTCCCAAGCCCGGTAGTTGGGATTCATGTTTCCCCTCACCTCCTCCGAACCCAACGCCCTGCAAGGATCGAGGTCTTGACCTCCGAACGGGGAAACAATCTCGCACCAGATCCCTACGCCGCCCAGTGCCGGCCCATCTTGATCCCCCTAACACCTGCAGCCCGGGCGTCCAGGAGAGCCAGAGCCCACATATAGAGACGGCACCGCCTGCCCATCCCGTCTGACCTGCACCTTGCTCTGTCCTTCATACCGCTCCTATTGCCGGCACGTCCAGCGGTGCTGGATTTGCTACTCACCGCCGTTGTTTCTTTTTCTCTTTGCCAACGGGGCTCTGTCGACAAAGATCAACAACAGCACCCAACGCGACCTCCAGCCATGGCCATGACAGCACGTCCTCGGCGTGGTGGTGCGACCACCATCGCGGCGGCGGCGGCGGCGGCTCTTCTTTTGGCGTGCTCGCCGAGCCCGGTTGCGTCCCAGGCGACCTGCCCGAATGCGCTGACGCCCTCGTACGCGAGCCCGGTGCTCGGGGCCGGGTGGACGGCGCAGCTCGTCGCCAGGGGGCTCAGCGACCCGCGAGGCATCGTGCTTGACAGCAGCGGTGGCCTGCTGGTCGTCGAGCAGGGCCGCGGGATCCGCCGCATCACCTTCAAGGAGGACGGCAACGGCGCCTGCTTCGGCGTCGACAAGAACCAGACCGTGGTTGATCTCAAAGAGGTAGGGTTGGTTGGTTGGTCGGTTGTGGGAGCATGTCGGGATTCTCGTACGTGCGGCGGCGACTGACTTCCAAGTCCACAGCTCAACCACGGGATCGAGCTGTCCGACGACGGCAAGACGCTGTACGCGTCGTCGGCCGACTCGGTCTACTCGTGGGAGTACGACGCCGGCCAGGGCGCGGCCAAGGCCGACAGCCGCAGGACGCTGATCAGCGGCATGGCCAGCCAGGGCCACACCTCGCGCACGATCTTGATGTCGCGCAAGACAAAGGGCACGCTGCTCGTGTCGCGCGGCAGCGCCTCCAACATGGACGCCGACGCGCGCGACAGGGGCTCCGGGGTGTCGCAGATCCGCGCGTTCGACCTCAGCTCGCCGCCGACCGACGGCGGCCGCGCGCGCGCCTTCCGGTACGCGTCCGAGGGCAGGCTCGTGGGCTGGGGCCTGCGCAACTCGGTCGGCGTGGCCGAGCACCCCGGGGCGGCGGGCGGCGTGTACAGCGTCGAGAACTCGGCCGACGACGTGAGGCGCATGGGCGCCGACGTGCACCGCGACAACCCGGGCGAGGAGATGAACTTCCACGGGCCCGTCTCGTCGCCCGCGGGCGCGAACCACGGGTACCCGGACTGCCTCGCCCTCTGGGACACCAACGTGCCGCAGGGCTCGGGCATGAGGACGGGCGCGCAGTTCGCGCTCGGCGGCGAGGGGAGCAACGTCACCGACGCCGCTTGTGCCGGTAGCAACTTCGCGGCGCCCAGGCTCACGTTCCAGGCGCACACGGCGCCGCTCGACCTCAAGTTCTCGGCCGACGGGGCCGAGGCCTATGTTTCGTTCCATGGAAGCTGTAAGTGGTGGCCCTTAACACTATGCACATATTCTGCCCTGGACGGCGCACTAAACTATAAAAAAACAAAAAAAAAAACAGGGAACAGAGACGACCCTGTGGGGTACAAGATCTCAATGATCAGGTTCGCCAACGGCGAGCCCACCGAGCCGGCTGACAGCCGCTCGTCGACTGTCGATATCATGTCAAACCCAGACCTCTCGGCCTGCCCGGGGCGGTGCTTCCGCCCCGTCGGCTTGGCTATGGACCAAAGGGGTCGCATGTTCATGAGCTCGGACAGCACGGGCGAGATTTACTTGCTGCGAAAGTCTGAGATGGCCGCGACCGACACTGGGAAGGCTGGTGGTAATAATGGTGGTGCTAGCAGCGCTGGTGAGTCCCCCCCGTCTGCGTCTTGTTGTTTACTTGCTTTTTGCCCAGCCGCGTCCTCCCGTCATACTTGGGGGCAACCCCCATAGATGGATATAGTTCACGATGGCGGCTGCTAGGGTCTTGTGACTTGGATGCTGACACTAGGAAATCCCGTAGGCCACCTTGTAATGCCGAGTCTGCTGGGATCGGTGTGCCTGATGCTCTTCTTCCTCCACGCCGGCAGTCGTTGGTAGACTTTGGCGCATTGTGCCGGAGCTAGGCCCGTGCACCGGGCCTTACCTCTGACAATACGCCTTCTTCTGGGGTGTGACGATTCCATAGTATCAATAACAAACGTTGGATCATCCTTTAGCTGTTGACATCACCACTTCCTTCTCCATCGTCCTCTGCTTGGGGGCACGGGGGGTGGAAGCCGTCCCATTCCGCTGCCGGCACTGCCTGCCGAGCTGGCTTGCTTGCCCACCACGAAATTTCGGCTCGTTCCTGATTTCGTGCGGCCCCTTGGGCCCGGGGCCTCCATCTTCTGATCTTGCCACTCATGGTTATCGCAACACGTGCGGACAAGCATAGGTCAGCGGGAAAAATAAGCTTATTCTCCCGCATACCAAAACGGACCAAACCTCAATCCAAGTGCACCGTATGATCCCTTTGCTCGGTCATTCCAAACGTTGGATGTCTCTCGCGGCCATGTTGTGCCGTGTCCAGAGGTGACGAAGAAGAAAACGAAAAGCAGAAAAACCTTGACAGGCTGATGGCTGTGTTCGAGACGGAGCAGAGCCGCATCGTGGCTGCGTGGGCACAAGACAATGGAAGCATAACTTCGGAACGATGCGGGCACGACGAGATTACCCTCAAAGGATAAGGGCTTGGTGGCGTTTAAAAAGTAGCCCGCAACAGACTCATGAACCTTGGGTATTGAAGGCGTCCGGAGGTGATGATATGCCAGAGCCTGATCCCAGCAGTCGCTTTTGTTTTTGTTTTCTTTTGCGAGGAGTGCGTGTCAATATTCACGTAGGGGGCGTTGTTGACCATGGCTCTCTGGCGGCCGTCCATAAAATCGCTCCTCTACGTGCCTTTCACCCCTTTCTCTCCTTTCTCCTTACCACCAAACAAGACAGTATCAACACCGCACCCACTGTCCACTCTCTCTACACCGGCTACAAGGCCATCTTTGTTACTTGCCAGAACCTTTCGTCTTCGATGTTTTGGGTCCTTCTCGACCTTGTCAGCCAAAGTGTGCTGGCCCTTCGCCAGCCCGACATAAACCATCTCCATATGCCATACCACCTTGACCGGACTGGCCACACCCACCTTTAGCCCCTTCCCTCAACCCCTGCCTCTCAATATGGAGAGACAGAGCCCGACTTACCACCCCCATCAACAACAACGGCAGCAGCAGCAGCAGCAGCAGCAGCAGCCATCCCGGATCCCAGCGTGGGCCACCCAAAGGAACGAGGCGCCATCGCCGCCGCCGCCGCCGCCGCCGCCCTCGCAGCGGCCGCCATGGCGCACAACAACATCGTCGGCCCTGCTCTTCGCGAGCATGGAGCCCGTCACGCCCCCGGACCAAATCATACCCGCCGAGCCGGGCAGCCCACCTCCGGCGCCCCCTCCTCCTCCACCCCCTCCGGCGGCGGCGGCGCTGCGCTACGGCGACGACGGCGGCGACCTGCGCGGCGAGGCCTTTCGGAGCATGCGGGACGAGCTGGCCGGCGTGTCGTCGGACCTCGACGACCTCGCCCTCCTCCTGGCCTCCTCCACCCCGGACGCGGCCCGGGACTTTGACCTCGACCTGGAGCGGCTCGCCGCCGACGTGCGCGACTACCTGGCCGAGGCGCGGGAGCGGTGCGGCAGGTGGGTTGACCGGCTCCAGATGTGGCAGCAGCACCAGCAGTACCAGCAGCACCGGCAGCAGCAGCAGTACCAGCAGTACCCGTACTACCCGCAGTACCCGATGTACCCGATGTACCCGCAGCGCCAGCAGTACCCGCAGCTCCAACAGCAGCAGCAGCAGCAAACGCAGCTGTCGTCCCCAAGCCTAGACGTGCCCATCAGCAGCAGCAGCAGCAGCGGCAGTAGCAGCAGTGGCTCGGAGGAGATGTACCCCTTCCCGGCGTTGGGTGGGTATATGTTTGGGCCCCCCGTCCGCCCGGAGCCGCGCCGGTGGGAGCCCCCGCCCCTGAGGCCGGTCTGGGGGAGGCCGCCGACGCCCGGCCCCGGCCGGGGACTGGAGGCGGCGGCGGCGGCGGCGGCGAGAGCCATGCGCCGGGGCTCAATGCGCCACCCCTCGCCCGTGCTGCCCGCCTGGAGACCCACGCCATACCCCTACCCAGAACCCGCTGCGTTCGACGACGGGTCGTATCCCCTCCCCGCGCCCGTCCTCGACCGCCGCCCCAGCCCCCACCCCAGGCCTAGCGATAACGACGGCGACGACGACGACTGGGCGGAGCGGGCCTGCGCGCGGCGGCGGGGCGACCTGCGGCCGTACCAGGCGCACAGCCACGCGTGCCGGCTGCGGCGCGAGGGCGACCAGCCGCCGCTGCACAACCTGACGTGCTGCGGCTTCATGTGCCGCCCGTGCCGCGACCGCTTCCGCGCCATGTCGTGGCCCTCGCTGCTGCCCCGCGGCGCCCAGGGCCCCGCGCCCGAGCCGATGACGGGGGACCCGCCCGCCGGAGCCGACGACATCCCGCGGCTGCCGCAAACGCGGGCGCAGTGATGGTTCGTGCATGTGAATTCTCAAGACTGAGGTGGGGATGGAGGGGATTGGTTCTTTGTCTCCTTGCGCTAGTATTTCCAACTTTGTTGCATTATTTCGCCTTCTTTCCCTTTTGCTGGCTTTTCTTTCTTTTTCTTTTTCTTGTTATTCTTTCCTCTCTGGCCTTTTTCAATCACATGCCTTGCGCCTTTTCCTTTCTGTCCTCATATGAAAAAAGGAAAAAAAAGCAAGTTGGCCAAGCAAAGCACCAGCAACGCATCATTTCGATTTTCTCTTTTTTCCCGTGCCGGACTTCGGGAGACCATCCTGTCACATTTCGCTCGCTTTTACTAGTTGCGTCTGCCTTGGATTCCTTGCAGCAAGCCCATTTTCTTTTGTCCTTTTTTTTTGTCTGGCGCCATGGCTGCTTTAGCCGACCGACATCACTGCCCTTACAGGAAGCCTCTCCTTTTCGTTCCTTTTTATTCGTCTTCATGGACGCCTGGCCGCTCGTTTGTTACTGGGAAATGTCCCTTTTTCATCTTCAAGAACCTTCTCCCTCCTGTCCACCACTTGAGCTAAAACAACCACATCAACAAGAACAATGCACCTCCCGCCAAGTAACTCGCATATCTACCCGGCGATACCGGTTGTCAAAATTTTGTGCCTATGGCGCACATGGGTTCCTCAAGTTTTCCCTAACCTTGAGGCCGTGTAAATCCGGCATTGCAAGGTTTGCGTGTATGCAAGCCACCGCAGTTATCCAAGTAGGCACCCATCCACCTCGGCAGCATCACAGTGGTGCTAGAAATGAAGGAGGTCCCGTCCCGCCGCGGCAACCAGGTGAGTATTTATTTCCCAATTCTACCAAGATTTACAAGTGGAAACGAAGAAAAAAACAGCACGCTATTACACATTCTAACAAGCCCCCCCAACACCACAGTCCCCTCCCTCCCTCCTCACGGCCCCCAGCCCCCCAAAACCCTCCCCTTCACGGTTACCTCGTCGCGCCAGGCTGCCGGCCGCCACCGCCCCCATCGAGCTCCGAGTATCCCGCGACGGGACCCGAGTGCCACGACATGCCGGGGGCGGACGCCTCGGACGGGCGCAGGTGCTGCTGCGACGATGCCGTGGCGGGCCGCGAGCCGGCGGGCTCGTAGGTGTGGCGCGGCGGCGAGGCCCCCAGCCCCGAGGCCGTGTTGGCGGCCGACGACGGCGGCCGCGGGAAGGCGGCGATGGCGGCCGCCGGGAACTCGTACAGCCCCTGGGCCTGGCCCTGGAAGCCCGGGCCGAAGGGGGACGCCGGCACGTTGCCGTACGGGCCCGCCTGCTGCAGCGGCAGCGGCTGCTGATAGCTACCGTGAAGCTCTGGCCTAATCATGGTGCTGTATGTCTGCTGGCCCAGCATCTCATGCGCGCCGCCCGGCTGGTATTGCTGCTGCTGCTGCTGCTGCTGTCCATAGGCCTGGAACTGTCCGTTTTGGCTATAAGGCGAAGGCATGACGGGCGACACGTTCTGCGCCCCCGCTTGTTGCTGCTGCACGCGGCTCTCGTTGTGGAGCTCGGTCGGCATCGGGGGCGACGGGAACGCGCCGCCGCCGCCGCCGTGCTGGTGGTGGTTGTGGTTGTGGTGCGCCGAGACGGGCGAGACGTTGTCGGCGATGCGCTGCGACGCGTGCGTCTTGAGCATGCTGGGGCTCGGGCTGGACGGCGGCAGGTCGGCGGCCGTGATCATGGCCCCGTCCAGCTCGGGCTTGCCGCCGCCAAAGTCCTGGTCGGCCGACGACTTGGGCTGTACCATGGCGATGTCCTCGGCCGCCTTCTTGCGCCGCGCGTTCCGCATCAGGTAGAAGACGGCGACGCCGATCCCGAGCAGCAGGGCCACCCCGCCGCCCGCCGCGCCCGCGATGACGCCGGTATTTGAAGGCTGGCTCGTCCCAGAGCTCCCGTCCGGTCCCCCGTTCGCACCGCCTCCGCCTGCGCCACCGCCGTTTCCACTACCACCACCAGCCCCGCCGGTTTGGCCGGGGCCTGGAGCAATCGTGCCGGATCGAGGGACGGGAAAGGTCTGCTGGATCGACTCGGCAATGCCCGTGGGCTTGACCTGGCCCTTGGCCGCGCTGCAGTAGACGTCGAGCACCGCCAGGGCCGACGTGATGTCCTCGCTGGCCGTGGAGGAGCAGGACCACTTGACGCCCGACGTGACGCTGCTCGAGACGGAGCCGAAGATGCTCTCCTTGATGCAGACGCACGACGCGAGGGCCTGCACGCCCTCGGGGCAGTAGTTGTTCGCCTGCGACTTGATGGCGTACGACACGGCGCTCTGGGCGCACGGGGCCATTGCTCTGTAGCACCAGAAAGATCACCCCCCCCCCAGTCAGCGAGCATCCTTTGGTTGCCCCTACACAAAAAGCACGGCCCAAGAAGGAGATCATAAGCGAAAGTGAGAATTTTTGCCTACGAGTATTGCGGTAGGGCCGTAATATAGTACGACATGTCCCCCGGCGGCGGCGACGGCTGCGGGAAGTTGGAGATGCCCGACACGGCCATGTTGCAGTAGGCCGAGAACATGGCCTGCGCCGACGTCACGTCGGCCATGTGCGACGTGCAGCTGTACCGGACCGACGAGTTGATGATCTGGCTGACCTTGAGCGAGTTCTGGTTCTTCATGCACGCGCACGTCGCCAGGTTGCTCGCCTCGGGCGGGCAGAAGCTGTTGGTCATGCTCTGCACCGCGTACCCGAGCGCCCCCTTGGCGCAACCCGCGAGGTACTGGAACTCGGGCAGGTCCGAGATGTAGTTGGTCACCGTGATGGACGGCGGCGCAAACGTCGGCATCGCGTTCTGGTTGCAGTACGCCGACAGCACCGTGGCGGCCGAGGCCTGGTCGTCGCTGGCGGTCGAGCCGCACGAGTAGCTGACCGAGCTCGAGATTCCCGACGATATGGCGACGATGTTGTTGTTCTGTTTCACTCGTTCAGCACCACTGCTCCACGGCCTGTATAAAGCGCGGCCTTCCTCCTATTCACCTTTGTGCAGACGCAGCCCTGAAGATCCGTCACTGCTTGGGGGCAGTTTGCCCTGGTCTGGGACATGATATGGTAGCTAATCGCCGATGCCGCACATGGCGCCTGAAAACGAGTTTGCATCAGCAGCTGTTCAAGGAGTCACTAGAAAACGGGCCCGAAGAGTTCCATACCAGTCTTGAGAAAAGTGGCAAATCTGTCACATAGACGACACTCTGCCCTGTCCTCGCGAGGGCGAGGAGCAGAAGCCCCAACGGCGTCGCTTTCAGGTGTGACCCCGACATTACGACACGAGATAGGGAGAAAAAAAAGGAGTATAAGCCAAATAGAAAAAAAGAGCCCAAATGCAACCGAAAGAAAGACACAAACGGTGTCGAATCAAGCGATCGTGCCGCCAGAGGCCAGAGACAGTGATTTTCAAGGTGAAAGGTGAGGGACCGCGTCGCGACAAGAGAGAAGAAGAAAAGCAGCGAAAGAAAAAAAAGCGACCGAAAAGGCGGCAATCTCGTCGTGCCCCTAACAGCAGCCTTAGTCTTTCAGCCCAAGCGGGCGTCGGACAACGGTCGCGTCCCCATGGTGGCTTCACGGAGGGGGTAGGACAGGCCAAGACCTTCAAATCCTGGCAAAGCGCCAGACCCCTGACAGCTGAACTTTTCCCCTCCTGCTTTGCCCAATGGCAACCTGGCTGAAATCCTCCTCGGGAATGGTGTGTGCCTCACAATGGAGACAATCCATCACACGGTTATCTTAGGAGTGGTACCTTTTTTTTTTCTTTGAGTCTTAAATAGGAGGAGATCGCCTGTTGTGGAGGGGAAGAGGGCGGGGCCAGAAAGCTCGCACACAACACGCCGCGCGTTCTCTCATGTGCTTCGAGTAATCGAGACGACGTCCAGCAGTTATACTCTTGGCTCGGGAGGGTTTTTCAATCGCGAGCCTTGAAGCGTTGAGCACCAAGGCAGCACTCATAAGCAAACTGGCGATTGCTAAACCCCGGGCCGTTGTCTCATAAGCGGCAGCTAAACTTCTTTCAAGTCGTCTATAGGAGTAGCTAGATACGAGCAGAAGAGATGCGGATTGTGTGCAATATGAGAATGAAATCTGGTGGGGATAATCTCATCTTCTAAGTGCATTCCCAACCCAGCAACAAGCCTAGCACCATCACGGATGGTGCCGTTATCTGGCGGGGACTAGTCCAGAGGAAGGAGCGGAAATGATCTAGGGGCTGAGAAACGCCACAAGTCGGGACGCAGGGGCAAGGGATCCCGCGAAAGAGATGTCTGTGTGTCGTTTAGGTAGCTCAAATAGGAAATCTAGAAAAGAGCTGCTTTGTCTTCTGCCTCGAGGTCTGCCTCGTCTCCACAGCCAACCGGGATGCCGAAGCATGAGTCACTCATTTCTCAAATAGCAACTGCCGCCCCGGCTTTCGAACCATTCCGAGCTCAATGTCTGGGCGAGCGTGATTGTCGGTCGCTGAGAGTAACCCTATCGGCATGTGCTCGCCCACTGTCATGTTTCCGGCGGCGGCTTCAAAGGCCGCCCTACGGATCTGCAACGCCGCATCCGATGCTGTCGAGTCTTGCGAGTCGTTTTGGCCGACTTTCTCGTCGTCGCCCACGATCTGATCGGCCGTTCTATAAATGATTTCGGCATATTTGGCGAAATTACGCTTGTGGCCTGTGTTGGTAGACGGAGTCGTGATGGCCTCGGAGGTGCGCTTGACGCCGCCAACATCACCAAACAGCATCCCAGTGCTCGAAGCCACAGTCAGAGGTGCATCCAACAGGTCCTCAAGCACATCTGCGTCCGACTTCCGGGTCGCCCGAGTCTCCTGGGTTTCAGACCGCTTGACCTGCAGTCTTGGAGCCAGTTGTGACAGCTGGCTATCGTATTCGAAGACTTCTCCTGAGCAGCAGTGACCGAAGAGGCTCCTAATATTGATGCCTAGGGTTAAGTTGGAGTCAGCCTCACACCTTTGAACCGCTGAATATCCCACCGACCTAGAGCGGCAACGACATACCGTGCTTGATCCACTCCGCAGGATGGGCAGTGCATGGCCAGACGTCTCTTGGCTTGAATTTCTCGACCAGGTGGCAGAGCTCCGAATATGAGGAATGCCGAGAATAGGGGAAGGTGATGGTTTTGGGGAGCGACCTGGCGCCGCCAACGGTGACGCTGACATTCGGCACCGCATAGCCGCCCTGCCCCGACGGCTTCATACTCCTTTCCAGAGCACTGGCGAGATCCGTCTGATTGTTGTCGTCGAAAGAACTGATGTCGATGTCTAGGCTGGCGTTGCGTCCGGTGGTGATGGATGTCTCGACAAGCTCCGCGATCTTGGCCTTCGCCTCTTCCGAGATGCCGGCATAATGTGATAGGCTGCAAATCCTGTCAGTGTTTCCACGCTATGGGACATCTCGGAGTCACGGGCGTGATTATCGTACGCGTCCAGAAAATCCTGTACGGAGGAAGGATCAAGCTCCGCCTCACGCTCTAGATCATCTCCGCCGCCGCCAACGCCAGCTTCGGCCACCTCGCTGCCATCCGGTAGCCGGGTTATAATGGGCACAATATGAACAACCTGTGGGTTGCGCGTAGTGGTGCACTGGTTCCCTTTCTCGCAGCTGTGAAGCCGCACCGTCTCGTCGTCGGTGAGGCAACCTGGGTGTGGGGTGTTGCCACACATGAAGCCAACCAAGGCCGGAACCTCAGGTCCCATATGGAACTGCGCCATGTTTCTGTCTTTGGGCGCTAACGATCGGTAGAGGCCGAGCCTGTAGCTATCGATGTGGATCTATTAATTGGAGCGTGGGCTGTCAGAAGGATGTAGGACCAACAAGGGCTGAAACACGACCAACCTGAGATCGCAAGGCCTTGGCAAGCGCAATCCACACGGCTTCATATCTAGAGGAGGGGTTAGCACACAGCTGCAGCCGAAGCTGGATCCCGAGTGAGGGGGAAAATGTGAACTCGCCCGAATGTCCAAGCTCGGAAGTGAAAAACCGTGTCGTCTGGGTACTGGGCTACTTTTCTCAGCAGCTCCCGTATACCGTCTGCCTTGGGCGGGAAATGGGTGTCGTCAATGAACGACGTGTCCAGGTATATCCTGTCCAGAGTCTTTATCCCACAAGAATACTCCAGCAAACACGGACTTCGCGCAATGGCACTGATGTGCCAAGGCTCGCTCCTGATATCTCCTGCAAGACCGTAAGCAATGGCGCCCAAGTGAACGGGCCAATAGGTGACTTGCCAGTGTAAACGACAGCTTTTCCGTCGCCCTCAAAGAGAAACATGACGGCGCCGGTGCAGTGGTTTGCATCAAACAGCGTCACGCGCAGCCTCCTGCCGGGCTCCAGCTCGATGGTGGTGGGCGTCTCGAGCGGGATGGGCTTGAGGAGGGTTTTGAGGTGCTTGTAGGTCTGAACCCTGGCTTCCAAGATGCCATTGGCATAGTTGATACGGCAGGGGTACCGTTCGAGCCGCAGGAGCAGCTCCCTGGTCGGGGCTGAGCAGTAGACGCTGTGGAGAAGTTGGGTTAGAAAGCGATTGCATGTCTGTTTCCAAACCGGATATTCAGCCTCACAAGGGGGAACGGAGAGACTCCAGGCCGGCCAGGTGGTCACTGTGCACATGACTGAGGAAACACGCCAGGGGCGGGCGCCTGTTGGGGTTCTGGCGAAAGAAATCGACTGGCCGGGTGGAAATGTCGTGCGTTAGTCACTGCTGCTGCTGCAGGACGGGATGCTGCAGGGCAGGGGTACTTGCCTCGAATGTCGGGGATTTCTCTGATTATTCCATCGAAAGTCGACATGTTGACGGCCGTCTGCTGGTCGCTCCCCTTTTTGCACCGCCTGCGCCCAGTTCAGGCTCCTGTTGTGAGTTTGGTGACGTGGAAGTGGGTGGAACGCGAAGTGCGAGGTGGAACTGCAAAGGAGGATTACAGCTGGTGCCTTCCTCAGGAACCTGTGGAACGAGAGTGGTGTCACAGCAGGAACGATGGCCCAACTCTCGGAGGAACAACCCCCGCGAGCAGAGACGCCCGGTCAATTTTCCCGACGAATTCAATTGAAGTCTTGGGCTCTTAAATAAGAATGGGGAATGACGAGGGAAGAAGGCAAAGCCAACGTTCCTTTGTCACTCTTCTCACCCCAACCCGCCGCCACGGCCCACGTGCGCACGCAGTGGTTTGCTTCACGAACCCAATGGCCATGTGCGACAGATTTCACACAGATTTTTAACAAGGGACACAACTGCTAATGTTAGCCCCTGATATCTGACATGCAGCCTCCATTGCCAAACGCCGGAAAAGTCTACATAAAAATACATGGTAATGAATGCAAGCATCCATGCGAAGAGAGTTTTGACTGTTTGTGCGGCAATCGGTTTCTAGAGCGGCTCATACGGTCCCCTTGCGCCTCCTGATCTGGATCTTGACGTCGAGAGGGGGCACAATCGTCTGCCCGATCCATATCGGCTTGGGCCGGTCCGTCAGAGGCTTGATCTCGTATTTGAGAAGCATGTGGGCGAGCATCATCTTCATCTCGTGCGCCACGAAGAAGCGGCCGGGACTGTGAAGCAGATTCGTCGAGTTAGCATTTAAAAGCATGGCAAAGAAGGGACGTCACCTCCTGCGAAAGGAAAAAAAAAAAGGAAGAAAAAAAACCTACCAAGCATGCCTACCGTGGCCAAAGGCTAGGTGGTTGTCGCCCGTGGTGACCATACCTAGCTTCTTGAGCTGCAGCCACTCGTCGTTGTCCCTGTTGTCGGCGGGGCGGGCGTCGAACTCCTCGCGCGGGCGCGAGAAGCGGAAGGCGTCGTAGCGGTAGGGCTCCTCGTAGACCTCGCCGTCGTGCTGGACGCCGTCGAGGTTGAGCATCAGGTAGCTGCCCTGGGGCACGTGCCAGCCCTCGGCCGGGTTGGTGATGCCCTCGGGCGCCATGACCTTGCGCTTGGTCAGCGAGGTGGCAAAGGTACTGACGCGCTGGCTCTCGCGGATGGCGCTGTCGGCGCGGTACATGCGCCAGAGCTCATCCTTGGTCCAGCGCCCGCCGCAGTCGGCCAGCAGCCGCGCCGCCTCGTCGCGGAGGCCGTCGAGGACGCCGTCGGCCGGGTCCGTCGTCAGCAGGTCCAGCATCAAAAAGTGGCCCGTGATGACGGTCGTGTGGATGGCGGCGAACTCGATGGGGATCAGCCGCTTGGAGATGGCGACCGGGTTGAGCTCCTCCTCGCGGCCCTCGCTGCGAGCCATGCGGATAGCCCACGTGAAGAAGTCCTCGGGCGGCTCCCACTGGTCCAGCGCCGGGTCGCCGCCCTCCTTGCGCGCCATCATGTCCAGCCTGCGCTGGATCACGGGCTCCAGCACCCGGAAGCCCTTGCGGTAGTGCCACCAGTTCCGGACCGCGATCACGCGCCCGACTATGGGCTGCAGAGTCTTGGGCACCATGTTGAGGATGAAGCTGTTGATCACGACCACGTCGGCAAAGTCGACCATGCTCTTGAGGAAGTCGGGGTCCCTGCACGCCTCGGTGCCCACCAGCAGGTGGTTGGTGGTCCTGGGCACGATCTTGAGCCACGCCTCCCACAGGTTCAGCGACGTCCAGTTCTCCGTGTCGGTGCCGAAGGCGTCGTCGATGGCCGACTCGACCTCGCCCTGGAGCGACGGGATGAGCTCGTTCAGGTGGCGCGAGAAGTTGCGGTGGGCGACGCGGATGTGGAACGCGTCGGTGGCGTACTGGCGGCCCAGGAACTGGTACTCGCTGTACATGACGTCGCTCTGCGCGTGGGCCGACGACAGGATCCGGTCGGGCAGCTCGAGCATCCAGGCCGTCTGCGAGGGAGGGACGACGACCTCTTGGGGGCGCGAGGCCGCCGACGGCACAACAAAGGCTCGGTCATGTTTGGAATACTGCGGGTCGGCAGTCAGCAGCCGCTCGTGAGGCACGCGAATATCTAGGTAACTTGGACCGCCAGCCTGCTCACCTTCTTGTAACCGCTATCCACCCACTCGGGAAAATGGAATACATAACCCAGCCAATTCCTCACAGTCGCAATCATGCCAGAGCCATGGCCGACGCGGGGAATCGACTTGGGATACCTTGGCAGCTGGGCGATGTCGACAATGAACGAGATGACAATGAAGGAGAGGACAGCGCCGACGACTCGAGCGATGGTGATGCGGCCGAGCAGCTCGACCAGGATATTTTCGCCCGCCATCTTTCGACTGCTGGAGGAACGTGGTCGGTGCCGGCGAGGCGAGATCGGGGCAGGGTGGTTGTGGATTAGGGGTGAATTAACGTCGACGTTGGCGCTCGGCGACCAAAGAGACTGAAGCGAAAAAAGGAGGACGGGCACGAAAGAAAATCCCACCGATTCCAGCAGTGATCCAGGACGCCTCTCTCGGAAGGGAACGGGAATGATGACAGAGACAAGAGACGCCCGTTCCATTGCCGACGGGCCCGATCATGGCAGAAACACAAAACGCACGGGGCCCGGCATGGTCAAACAAGGGGCATGCATAGGCGGGTCGTGGCGGCTGGGGAAGCTGGCCAACGGCCCAGGGTAGGCTGGATCCCAAGCCACTGCTCTGCAGGGATGTGTCCCGTTTTATCGTTTATCTTGTTTTAAGGTTAGTGTGGTTCCGTGGGCTAGTCGATCTTGTGCCATTGCCATTGACGGGGGGGCTCACCTGCCGTGTTCATCACTCTGGCTCTAGGCCGAGGTGGATTTCCTGTGCCAGCAGCATTCTCTAATACTGTAAAAATCTGTAAAATGCCTTTGAGGCTATTCCGGGCCTCGCGTGTGCCTCTGTCGTGCATGGCGATTCGAGGTGGGACAGCATGGACGTGATTTTCCCCAGCTGCAGCTGGTGGTGGCTGACGTGGCCGATTGACCTTGTGAGATTGGAGTGAGATGTGGCGCAAGATTTTAGACCTATCCTGCTCCCTTCTCCCTTCTCGCTTCAGCTGCCGCTTCAACCTCCTGCATCCCGGCATCTGTCCTGATCTAATCGGAAGCCGGCAGCGGCAGTGGCAAGTGATGCCAAGCGCCAGCCGGAAGCATCGACTTCCATCGGCCGACTGCAGGTCGTGAAAGCCATCAGTCCAGTCCTCCTCCTCAAGCGACTCCAACCGAGAGCCCCAACTGGCGGCTAATTATGGATGATGGCCTGGCCTTCTGCAGGGTCCCGGGACGGGACGAGGGCGCCCGTCACCAATCGCATCGGGCTGACATTTTCCGAAGCAATCACGTTCATTCCAGTCATACACTCAATAGAAGCCGCAACAATATATACATGTCCATTCCACACAGCCTCTATCCGCGTTTTTTTTTCTTTTTTTCCCCCTTTTTCCTTTGCCTCACTGCTGTGCCTCATCGTCACCCCCCACGGCAGCAGGCGCCTTCCCCTCGGCTTCGAACGAGAGCCTGACAAGGCGGCCCATGGTCGGCACTGGCCCGCGCGTCAGCCAGAGGAGGAACCGGTTCAGCCAGTCCATCCTCTTCGTGCCCGGCAGCCGCGCCCAGATCAGGTCGTCCTCGACCCGCAGCGACGGGTGGCACTGCGCCACCTCGCGCCCGCTGTCGATGCCCCAGGTGAATTTTGCGTTGACGGCCTTGACCGCGTTGAAGATGTTGTATCCTTTGACTTCACCCCCAATGTCAGCAAAACGTTTTGGTTTTCTTGCCCAAAGAGGGAGGGAGATGGAAGGCAATGCTGGCCACAACAACACACACAAATCCCCCCTCCCAAAAAGAAACTCACGTTGCCACCAAACCACATTGCTACCAATGCAGTCCAGCACCACCTCGCCGCCCACGCCCCGGAGGCGCTCCGTCAGGTCGTGGAACATGTACCGTCCCGCCCCGGGCTCGAGGTAGAAGGCCAGACCCTCGGAGATTAGCAGCGTCGGTCGATCCGCGGGGATCGACTGCTGCCAGTCGCGGTCCAGCACCGACGACGCCGTCAGCGTGTAGCTCCCGCCCGTCTCGGCAGACGCCCGCGGCTTGGGCAGCAGCTTCCTGCGCAGCGGCACCACGTCCGGGAGGTCCACGTCGATCCAGCGCATCTTGGCCGGCAGGCAGCCGCCGTTGGCGTCCATGAACCTGTACACACGGCCGTCCAGGCCGCAAGCCAGATCTAGTCGTTTTGTTTTTCTCTATCAGTATGCCATCCCCATGTTTTGCTTGTCTTGTTCGTTCGAATCACTTCTCCGCCACGGGTCCCTCCCCCGAAGATCACCACCAGGACTTACGGACGATGGTCGCCCCCGTGTCCTTGTGCTTCTCGAGGAACCTGGCCGTCCACTCGTCCACCTGCCTCCCCCGCAGGCCCATCAGGTAGCAGAAGAACTTGCTGAACCGGAACCGGGCCCAGTCCCACTCGATCTGGTCCACCACGTAGGCCGCCCACCGGTCCCCGAGCACGGGCCGCGCCAGGCCCGCGTCGAGGTAGCGCGCGTAGAGCGTCGCCAGCAGCGTGCCCTGCGTGCCCTCGAGTGTCACCTTGGTCTTGCTCTTGGGCGCTGGCATCGTCGTCAACGGCTCGGCCGACTCGACGTGGGCGGCGGCCGGCACCTTCATGGTTGGGGAGTTCATGGCTTGTGATGGACGGCCTTGGGGAAACGGGTGGGGTCCGGAATAGGTACAGCACGATGCTTTCTTTTGAATTGGCTTCTTCGAGGAGGAGTCTAGCTAAACCAACAACAGTCCAGGACGCACCAAGAAAGGTGTTCCAGCGAGATTATAAGGAGTTGGGTTCACGGGGAAATGACCTGCGGTGAGTGCCATGGTCATCCGACCTTGATAGACCTTGCGTGAGCGTTCGCACCTGTTATGCGACCATCTTGGTCTGTGACGAATCATCCCAACTTTCCTTTTGATCCAGCGCAGCCCACGGCGATATTGGCCCGGACCGTGTTATTCCCAATACACCGCCCGGGTTATCATCAATTCCCAACGAACACAGTCCGAGCACCAATGTGGTTAGTCGAGGTACCCATTCTTAGAGAAATGCCGCGGTCGAGCCGAGACCTGTGACAGAAGACGGCATAGCCGTTCGCAATACTGACCTAAAATCTAGCTTATTTTCACATCATCGAGAGGAACTCGAGTAAGCTAGCATCTCCAGGTGCTCACTACTTCCGCAAGACAGCTTTTGGCGTGGGCTCGGTTTGTTGTTCGTGCTGGCTCAGGTCTCAGCTAGCGAGACAACCTAGGGTACCTATCTATCGGGCAACATACCATACCGCCCTCCAAAAACTCGGTGAGAAGATCACAAGGAACCCGTTACAGGCTGGTTTTTTTTTTTTTTGCTTGTTACCACTCCGGATGTCCGGCGTGATCGACGGGATCAACACTAAGTCGGCCCCAAAGAAAAGGAAAAAAAAACAGATCGTCCCAAGTCGGCCGCACGAGATTGTCAGTTGCGCCCGACCCCTCCTCCTGTGAGCTCGTCGCCGGCGACGGTCAGCATATGCGCTACGCAGGACCGAGCAGATCGAGCGGCGCGCGCCCAGCCCGGGCGCCCAGGCAGCAAGATCCTGTGCGTCGCCACACCGCCTAGCTTCGATTACAGCATGCGAGCTGGGCCAGGGCGGCCATGCCGGTTGCGTAGGATGTAGGCGCGTTCTGCTGGCCGGATGTGCTCGGCTGGGGATCCCGCACGCGAGCGATGACGAGGCGTCATCGACGTGCACATGTGCAGACATACCTGCATGAGGCAGGTATTAAATGGTGCCCTCCTCCCCCTGAATGTCTCTTCTTCATTCATTAGTCGCTCGGTGCGATCTAGGAACACCCGAACAGACCGCTTCTTAGGCATGGCGTGGGAGAGCAAAGCGGAGCAAGCCTAGAGGTTGAGGAAACTACATAACTTAGAAGATGCTATATTCTTCAGCGAAGGCGACCGGAGACATGACTGTGAACAGGATCAATGGCTACATATTGGGTTACAAAGATGTAGGTTGTTTCGTCGACCCCATCCTCGAGTGGCAAATCTTGGCTCGGCTAGTTGTCTTAGGACACCATGTTGTCACTCAAATATTAGTCTAGCACTAGTGCCAGGGCTTTTCCGGTCAACACCTATACCATCATCTCATAAGGAGGCATGATAGCATGTCACAAGCGTTTACGTCAGTTCTTGTTGCTGCGACACGTCCGTAACTGAAAGTGAGCACATCGCAGTAAATGGCCGAGGTAAGAGAGACGATCGTCAAGCTGGAGATGTCTAGAAACTGTTGGACTAGATCGATCCTGAAGGGGAAGTCTGTACTACACACCTTCTTTCCAACACAGACAGCCCCTATAAACAAACAGAAATATGCACTTTCATCCTCCAATCCCTCCAAGAGACAAGGAAACCCTCAACATAGATGCAAAACAGAAGATGCCCGTAACTTTACTTTTACTCGTCCATCACGGCAGCAAACTTCTCCAGCAATTCGCTGTTGATTGCCTCGTACTGTAGGAAACAAGATGTAAATTGTTAGCACACTCTTCAAGCCACGAGCAAGGGAGAAAAGACGAGCGTCGTAGATTTGACTGACCCTCTTGCAGATAACGTCCTCGCCGTCCGACGGGACCTCGAACTTGAGGCTCTTTAGCTTGCCCTGCAGCTCCTGGGTGGCATCGCGGACCTTGGACCAGCTCTGGCCCTGCGCGACGGCCTTCTGCGCCTCGTCGTGGAATCCCATCATCAGGCGCATCATCCATTCCGTCTTCCAAATAGGGCAGAATTGATCGTAGTCGCTGTACCCATTCTGCTGCAGGAAATCCTCCTTGATCAGGGTGGCCATGTCCAACGTAATCTTGTCTGGGTCCGAGAGCGCCGACTTGCCGACAAGCTGCACTACCTGGTCGAGCTCCTCCGAGTCTGAGAGCAGCTGCTTGATGCGGTCACGTAGACGCGGGAACTCGGGGTGCTCCTTCTCATACCACTTGTCAAGAATCATCGTATACTTGGAATAAGACACCGAGGTGTTGATGGAGGGGAAATGCTTGCGCTGCGCAAGCTTCTTGTCCAGCCCCTGTACTTGCTGTTAGTCCGATTTTCACCAAGTCAAAGATTGCGCGGGTACTTTCCCAAAATACTTGAACGATACTAGTGTTTGCGTTTGTGTTAGAGTCAAGAAGATCAATCGATGCGGCGTTGATTGCGCTTACCTCAGAGTGGACGACGTGACAGGGTCCGAAAAGTCGCCTCCGGGTGGGCTGACGGCACCGACGATGCTAACACTGCCCAGTCGCTCGGGGGAGCCGAGGGCACTGACGCGGCCGGCGCGCTCGTAGAAGGACGCGAGCTTGGCACTCAGGTAGGCGGGGAAACCCTGGTCCGCAGGCATCTCACCAAGACGTCCCGAGATTTCACGCAGCGCCTCTGCCCAGCGCGACGACGAGTCCGCCATCATGGCCACGTCCATTCCCTGGTCTCTCCAGTACTCACTCAGAGTAATGCCCGTGTAGATGGATGCCTCGCGTGCAGCCACGGGCATGTTGGACGTGTTGGCGACGAGCGTGGTACGCTTCATAATGGGCTCCTTGCGGCCCTCGACCTCGATCTCCAGTTCGGGGAAATCCTTGAGGACTTCAGCCATTTCATTGCCGCGTTCTCCCTGTTGATTTCGTGTCAGTGTTAGGTTTAGGTCAGACAATGTGGAGAGGAGGGGCAGAGAGGGAAAGGGGCAACCCACGCAGCCGACGTAAATAATGACGTCGCTGTTGGAGAACTTGGACACAGACTGACTGATGACAGTCTTGCCGCAGCCAAAGGCACCGGGGATGGCGACGGTGCCGCCCAAGACGCTGGGAAACAAGGAGTCGAGAACACGCTGGCCGACGATGAAGGGGCTGTCGGCTGACAGCTTCTCGGTGGTGGGACGGGGCACGCGGACGGGCCAGGTCTGCATCATGCCGTACTCGGTCTTCTTGCCTTCAAACTCGACCTCGAGGATCTTGTCGACAACAGTGAAGCTGCCGGCGTCGGTGATCCTGGTGATGGTACCCCTGGCACGGGGCGGGAACATGATCTTGTGAACCTTGATGAAGGAGTTCTCGTACACGGTGCCCCAGACGTCGCCGCCCGAGATGTGGTCGCCAACTTTCTTGGTTGGGGTGAAATCCCACTTCTTTTGGCGGTCTAGCGCGGGGAGGGCAACGCCGCGCGGGATGTAGATGCTCTTGGCGGCCTCAGCGATCTTCTCGAGCGGGCGCTGGATGCCGTCGTAGATGTTGTTGAGCATGCCGGGTCCGAGCTCGACCGACAGCGGCTTGCCGGTGCGGAGGACGGGGTCGCCGACCTTCACACCGGCCGTCTCCTCGTAGACCTGGATGGTGGCGCGGTCGCCGCTGATGCGGATGACCTCGCCAATGAGGTTGTTGTGGCCGACCTTGCACAGCTCGTACATGGCCACGCCGATCATGTCCTCGGCGACGACGACGGGTCTGTCCCACACGCGGTCAGCAGCCTAACCGACGAATCGAGCGCATGACGTAGCGCCGGCACATGGCGCCAGCGCGAAACAAACGTAGTGCAGGGGGGTGTTTGGGGGAAAGCAGAGGCGCCATCACACACCCTGATACCGAGTAGATCTTGCCTGCGGAGAGTAAAGATGGTATCAGAAAGAGGCTAGAGAAGCTTCATCGTAGAACCTAAAGAGGGTGGTTGTGATGGTTGACTTACCATATTCACCTTCTGGCTTCTCGCCATTCTGCGGAGGCTTCTGCAAGCGGCGCAAGCCACGGCGGTCAGCAATCATATTCGCCTCCATAGCAGAGCTCTGGTGAGCTGTATCGAGGCATCCATCGTAGCCGGTGTCGTCGCCGCCGCGGAGCTTATTGTGTGCGGCGGCGGGCGCGGGCCAACATGAAGCCGAACGAACGCCGGCGGTAGGAACAAAGGCCGAGGCTTACCGGAGCCATGCTGGGGCTAGTGCTGCGGGCGGTGCGGTCTCTGTGAATCCGGTCCTCGGGAGACAGCTGCGATGACGGAGGGTGCAGGCGAATATCAATCGGGGGCTGCGGCAGATCAGGAGAATCGGGCGCGTCTGAAGGGGATGGCGGCGCTGCTTGGGGAGGTTGTGGCAGCTTGGATGGTGATGCGGGTGGGTGAGAAATTGGCAGTGGCTGGCGGGAAGCTGCCGCCAGGACTTGGAGCTGCAGCTCCTCTCTGGCAGCCGGCTCCGGGGCTGCTGCGTGTGGGGCTGCCGCCGCAGCTGCTCCCCCACCACGTTCCCCAAGTGGGGGCCTGTGCTCCGCGCTGACTGCAAGTTGGTTAGGAAGGAAGACGGCGAAATGGAGGGTGTAGGACACGATGAAACGTGGAAATCAGTGGGAAATGGTATAAAAAGGGGGGGGATATGTCAAGAGATAAGAACAGGTACAAAAAAACAAACAGAAAGTACCAGAGCAAACATGGAAAGGGGGGAGAACACAAGACCTACAAGACGCCTTCCGATACAGGCTGCCCCAATCAGCGCCCCTGCCCGCTGCTGCCAACGGCTGCTGTGGCGCGGGCGATGATGACGGCCGCCGCGACTCTCCTCCTTCTCCTCCGTCCTGATCAGAGCCCTGACCGCCTGCCGAACCCACCAGGAGTTCAACCAGGCTGGGGCGCGCGCGCAGCCGGGGCTTCAGGCCAAGCTGCATGCGGTCGACCGCTTGCTGCGATTGGCTCAATTGCCGACTTTTCGTTGGCGGCTGTGGGTTTTCTTTTTTGTCCTGTTGATTGGCTCACGTCACAAGAGAGGATGTTCCGAGTTTCAATCAGTCGCGAGAAGGACGTGGTGCAGATCTCCTCCCGCTGTTGAGGCTCTTGTTCGCTAAGGCCGTCGTTGTCTTAATTGGGAGCAAGGCAGGGGCATGTCAGCTGCAACAACAACAATAACAACGCGGGTGGGGATGGATGGTCACCCCTCCCCTCAACCTTTTCATCTGCTTGGATCCCTTCCACCACCCCTTGAATAGAAGCAGTCAGGCTAACCGGCCATGCCATTGCAACGCCACCCCGACATCGCATTCGTAACTACACACCACCATCCCAATATGAACAAGCAATGACCCCTAAATCTGTTGACATGTTGGGCCGTATATGGACGTTGAGATCAATAAATATCATAAGAAGGTGATGATAGACGCTTATATGGTCTAGCAAGTTGAACGCTCTCGTTCCTGTTCTCTACAGTTCCCTACCTCTTGCTTCTTGCTTCCTGCGAGCGGGGACATCCCTATCAAAAGTCTCGAGGCTGTGCAGAGCAAAGCGATGCGGCAAGGGAATGGAGTTTGGTGGTTTATACACCATGTAAGTTGAAAACACAAGATCTCACAACATTCAATATTTGGGCCCTGTTTGCCTAATTATTTGAGTTTGAGGGGCTAGAGGAACCAAACAAGGATTCTATTCCACCGACCTACGGTTCCTGCACTTCACCAGACTGTTTCTCGCCGGCCATCTCCTCGTCGGCCTTCTCCTCGACGAGCAGCGACTCGCTCCTGCTTACCTGCTCCTCGGCGGTCTGATCTTCCCTCTTGCCGGCTTGCACCTCACTTTTATCGACTTGGTTCTCGAAGCTCTCTCGTTGCCAGTATCCCGGTCACCGGAATCGCCGAGGTCTATATGCGCAGAGGGGTGTGGGAGATTTGAGCCGGTGACCTCACTGGGCACGATCTCGCCGCCCGTGGCACGTTTAGAGTGACCGGAAGCTCTGAGTGGAGCCGCCCCAGCTCGATAGTAGGATTGGCCCAAGGGGATTGCTAGGTTTCGAGGCATCGGGCCTGGGGACGGCGGAGGAGGCCGGGACCGTCGCTCGGCTGGGCCCCTATTCACGGCAAGCTAACAATCCCGGCCTGGGGAGTTGCGCTATGCCAGCCTTTTACCCCGACCCCTCTTCCTGGCTCTGGCTTGGCGACCCAGTATCAGGGGAGCCCCGAGGTCCGAAGTGTCCGGGCTGAAAAAGGTGCCTTAGGTTAATGAACTCGGACTTCCAATACTTGAATCCTGCCCCTATTCGACATTCTTGGTAGCAAAGGTATACTTCTTGCCAGCCTTCCACTTTATTTGTGCAGTCTACTGCGAGGACTTGCTCCTGAAATCCTACGTGCTACTAGAGTGATCGGGGATGGTGCGGCGCACGCGCAAGCCAAAGGCAGGATAACGAGAGGAAATACGCATTGATAATAATAGATGTAAGCAAGTGGTGGCACGCTGAACAAGTATACAAGCAACAACCCCATTGCCAAATCCACATCATGGTCATCATTATCATTATTAATGCGCATCTCCCCTCGCTATCTTGCTCTCTTTGCAAAAGGAAATGCCGCGATAATCTAGACCACTCATAGCCAACAGGACCGATGCCACGTCCATGGCTCTATATAACCGTACCTAACTCCACAAAATGGCCGCCGATAGCCAAGGGGGTGCACCAGGCCCATTCCACTCCTGCTCGGCTCAGATAAACCTCCCACACAGATACTACAATACATAAGAATAATATGCTCCGTCAGTCGTGAAAAAGTCGCAAGGGCTTGGTCGTGATACATAGAGTCGTGGTATGTATAAGCCGTTGCGAAACGCTGAAGGGCAAACGCAAACACACGTGAACAATCAAACAATAACCGGCCATGACGTATACCAGGCGCTGCTTACGCGGCATTGATCTCGTCGTTCGCAAAGAGGACTGATCCTGGCGGGGAGAGGCTCTTTTCCCACTCCTTGATGTACTCAGACGCGTGCTGCTTGAGCTTGCCCGGCGTCAGGCCGTTGAGCACAGGCCAAGAAAGCTCGTCGAGCTTGGCCGCCGGCTGCAAAACCTGATCGCAGTCCTTTCTGTTCAGGGCGAGTCTGCAGGTCAGCCACTTGTGTGCCAGCTTTGGTCAACAGAGCGGTGAGTCTTACTGAGCCGCAGCCGCCTCACTCTCGGTCTTTTCCGGGATGGTTGGAATGGCATCCCCAGCGATGGTGGTGCCGCTCCAGCGCGGCGACTTGGTAGGTGGCATGTCCCAGTTGGACCAGTCGCTGTCATCCAGAGAGTCGACCGTCAGGGGCGTCCACGACCAGCGTTTGGGCTTCTCCGCCTTCGAGGTCTTGCGCTGGTGGCGGTTAGCATTCCCGGTCTCCTCCTGGAGCGGGCTGCCAAAGCTGTCGTCCTCGAACGCCGTAGTTGCTTGTGATCGCGTCGACTGCACGGATGGCCGAATAGTCCCTTGGTCGTCGGCAAAGGAGCCGTTTCCAGGCCGTGAGCCACTGTGGGGACCACGCATGGGCTGGCCCACGCCCGTAATGGGCTCGTCGCCAACTGTAGCCTGTCGAAGATCCTCGACGAACGTCCACAGCCCAATCTTGAGGTCTTCAGCAATCTGCTTGACGCCGCTCGTGGCCTGGTGTTGGACAGAGCGAGGGGCCCAGGAGGCGCGTTTCGAAAGCTGTGCCGGGGTTATGGGTGCATAGCGCACAATATTGGCGAATTGTTCATCAAGTTCCTTGGAGGATGTCTTGAGCTGGTCGACGGCATCCTCGTGCACCGAGAAGTCTCCTGGCTCGGTCTTCGTTGGTGACAACAGGGACAAGGTCCGCATGTGCCCTCCTTGGAAAACCTTCTTCTTGGACTCTTGGGGCAGTTGTGGCGTGCCAGGCGCGCTTTGCATGCCGAGAAGGATAGCCTTCCGCCTGTCCAGCTCGGCGCTGCGCTTCGCTGCCGCCGTATCCTCGTCTGAGGTGGATATATCGATAAGGGTCATAGACATATCGCGCATCCTCTGTGAAGTTCTGGTCTCCCGTGCCTTCTTGGTGCGCTCGGTATGAGTGAAATTCCTCTTCAGCACATTCAGCTCCCGCTCTGCCCGAGCAAGCTCCTCGCGCAGGTCGAGAACGCGTCTCTCTTGTGAGGCGATAGCTGCAATGAAATCCTTCGGGTCGACTGGGGACATAAGATCAGGTGTCTCGGCGGGGGTGGCGGGATACGATGGTGCTACTGATGACGAAGGTCGTGTGGGTGTGGCGGTCGGAAGGTTGACGGGTATGGGGAGAGTCAAGGACAGCCTATTGGGGTTCCGTGACGCCGCGGAGTTCGAGCGGGCGGACCGGGTCTCGAGAAGGTCGTCGAGTCCTACTGAGGGCTGTATACGGTGGGGTGACTGCAGGCCACGGGGAATCGCGTCGGAGCACGCAGATGGAGGCCGTTCGGCGTCGAGATCGAAGCCCAGCCCGGAAACTGGGCGCGGCTGAAGTGGCATCTCCATGGTGGGTAGCGTGGCGAGCGGTGTTGCAGGTCGCTTTGTCACAGGCTTGGGATCGGGATGCAGACGAGGCGACAGCCTCCTCGGCAGGACCTTGGACAAGAAGATGTCGCGAGAGGCGGATTGGAAGAACTCGGGGTTGCGGATGGGTATAGAGACCCTGCTGCGCCGTTTTGCCCTGTGTAGTGTAGCAAGGACGGTGGCGCTTTGGGTGCGGCGCTGGCGCGATCGGTAAGGAGGGGCGGTTGTGATGTTGCTCCGAGTGGCGATGTAGACCTTGAAGAGCCTCAGGTGGTTGTCTGAAAAAAGGATGTTGGGACAAGTCGACAAAAGACAGATACGTTGGAGGGAGATGGTCATGAAGAAGGAGGCAAATTAGCACAACAGTGGGGGAGCAGCCATCGGTCCGGGAGCCTCGCTTCCCCTGGAAATGATGCAAAAGAATGGATAATAATAAGATAAAAGCCGTCTTTATTCAGCGGAGGCTTGTGGGCGGCCACGCAAGAGGCGGTCAGCAAGACGCACGTCGAGTGAGGCCGTAGAATAACGAGGGTGGGGGTGGGTTGCTGTCGAATAGGGGCTGATTTTGTGTGGAGAAGGCGGGCAAGTGAAGGACAAGGGAGAAGTCAAGGCGAAATGAGCGTGTTTTCTGCGTAGCGCTACAGCCTGGCAGCGGATTTGATGCAGAGTCGTGGGATTGTGAAAACTGGGGGAGACTGCTCGACCGACAGCCAATGAATCCTCTCTGAGGACAAGAAATGCACGCGGAGAGGCCTGGCAGCTCTGGCTTGGTTTAAGTAAACGCGAGGGTGTTGTGATGAGACTCATTTGGACATCCTTGCATGGCCCCACCGTCGTCAACACGGTAACGCAACCACCAACAAGGGAGCCCCGCCTTGCGAGGCACACCCGCCATTGGCCTCGCCCTGCGGCGCTACTGCAGGTGCACCAGCGACAGCCCGTCCCGTTGGTCTAGCCAGGCTCGCTAGGCTACGCACATAGCTAGGCAGCTGAGCCTTTCCATCGCCATACTTTGGAAATACCAAAACACCATCATGGTTTGTGTCCAGGTCGAGGCCAGGGGATCCGTGCCTTGTCGCCTTGCTTCTTGCTTTTTGGTCCGAGGACGCCTTAGTCAGGCTGGTTTCCATGGAGAGCGAGAGCACAAGACGGGATCATCCCATGTCCCAAACAAAACAAAACCTGGCAGGCGATCATTGTTCCCACCTCTCCAGCAAGGCCGAGGCGGAGGCAGGCGGCGCGACGCGTGATCAGCTGAGGTGTACCCGTGTGGTTTTAACGCAGCAAGGAGTCTGACAAGTACCGAGTCTGGCAGGCAAACTCGCATCTTGCAGGGAGCTGACGGGGAAACAAGAGGACACAGAGACCTGGGCTTCATCCAGGCGAACGGGGTACGGAACATAACAAGTGGACGTTTGTTTGTTTGCTTGTTTGTTTTCCTTGTCTCTTCCATGCCCTGGAGATGAAACATCTGGAAGCCCGGGACCAGATCCGGTCAGACTTGTTGGGCAATCGGGGTTGGACCCGCGTGTTCCTACAGAGCTGGGCTCAACGTTCTAGAAGTGAACGTGCCTGGAGATTGGGCCCATTGTTTGCATTAACTCTGCAGACCGGGGTCAGGTTCTTTGTATGGAGCAAGGAGCCACGGAACCAATGACGGTGGTGGGGAAAAGCAGTTACAACCAAAATTGCTGAATTTGGCAGCGGGAACCTGGTACTTTACATACAGAGCAGGAACCAGGGAACAAGATGTGCTAAGAGCAAGAGAGGGGAGAAAAAGAAGAAGAAAAGGCCAAAGGCAGAACGTATATCAGGAGGACAGAAAGTGATATCAGAAAATAAAGCTCACAAAAAATAATATACTATGTATACATGGGGAAAATGCAACATACAGTGGGGGGACAAAAATACCGCTCGCTTAGACAATTTTTTCGCGTTTTCGCGACGCGTTTACATCTACCCTCTTACTTCCAACACCAACAGCATGCCCAAACGAGGTCCGGAAAATCCGCTCGGCGAGTATTCCCTTTATAAACGCACAAAAATTGCAACGAAATATGAATTAGGCACTTCCCGTCGCAATTTGGCCGAGAAATACGATGTTCCCGCGATAAGCGTATATGGGATCGCGTCGCGGTACCGCGTCCAAAAATCAGCCACTTTACGTCCACGCCCAGGGCGGCCGCCATTGTTATCCGACGAAAACGTGCAAAGGCTTATTGCAAAGGTCAAAAGTTAGCCTTTTATCCTACCGGACGAGTTATTGCGGTAGTGCAATTTATCGTGCAGTTTTCGTACCGTTAAACGCGCCCTTTACCTCTACGGTTTTAAAAGGAGGCTTGCACTCCGGCGGCCCAAATTAATAGCAAAAAACGCCCTTTTCCGTTTAGAATTTGCTAGGCGGTTTGTTGATTAACCGCTTCGATCGTGGAAAAAATGGGTTTTTTCCGACGAGTTAATTATCGTGCGTGGTGGCGGAAATCGCACGAAGTACGTTTGGTGCAAAGATGCAAATTAACCCCTTCCTAAATGCTTTATTTTTAACCCTTTTTAACTTGCTTAATTTTAATCGTTAGGCCGAGAAATTGGAACCCAAGCATGTTTAGCCTAAAGAAAAGCCTATAAGGCATGGCCAAATGTTTTGGGGCGCTTTTGGGTGGCATATTCGCAGCACTTTATACGCAATGCATGGAAATCCCCTTTCCAAAAAGGGCGGGGTTTTTAGCCGGATTGTGCTCGAGTGCTTGCAAGAAAACCTACTTACAGTATGCTTTCCAGGGACCATTTTTATGCAAGATAACGTTCCAACTCACCAGGCAGAAAGAGTGCAAGATTGGTTGCAGGCCTGGGCCGCAATGCATGGGGTTGAATTGGTAAAGTGGCCCCCTAACTCGCCGGACTTTAACCCTATAGAGAATTTATGGAATATAATAAAGGCGGCGATTTGCAAGCGTTACCCTAAATTAAGGAGCTTTTTTAAATTAGAACGATCCCGTAATTTACTTATACGGGCGGCAATTAAAGCGTGGGAAGAAATTGAAGAGGAAGTGTTGGAATCATTGGTTTTATCCATGCACCGGCGATTCCAAGCGTGCATAAACGCCAACGGGTGGTACACAAAGTACTAGAATAGTGCATTCTTATCAAATAAAATGCGCTTTACAACATATTAAAAAAGCACGCAAAAAGGATTACAATTGATGGCACAGTCGTGGGTTGAAGTGGTGGTGTTGTAACAGGGGTTGTGCAGAAATTTTGGATCGAGCGGTATTTTTGTCCCCCGGGTGTACATGATAACTTTTTGGGTGTGGTGCGGGGCGAGCAGGCAACGGACATCGAAGCACCGGGTCGGGCCTTTCCAATGTCCGTGTCGATAATTCTATGGTACGGGGAAGGAGCGAGTATCTCGGCCAGCCCGATGGAGAAAGCAATTGAGTGGCAGGACGTGCTGCCCGACAAATGACGATTGAATCTGATCCGATGCAACTTCGGGGGCACGCACGATTAACCCACACTGTCGCCATCACCACGAAGCGACAAGCCCAAGATTACCGCACTCCGTGATCCGATGGCCCCGTCCGCAACCGTTGCGGCCGCAGAGCGGAAAGCGATGGAGGGCAAAAACGAGTCACAGGACACTCAAGAACTCGTGGATCGTTACCGAACCCAGTTGGGAGTGGGAATAGTCAGTCTCACTCCTCCCCGCCCATCCAGCCTATGCCAAGAATGAAATCGAGCGGCGGGTTGTGGCTAACAATTGCATTGTCTTGCAACAGCTTGGTAGCTCGCCACCGCCTGCGATCCCCACAAGCTGCTCGAACCCAACGGCTAACCCACAATCCGCCCGGGCGCAAAGGCCTAAAGGTGAGAAAATCAGATCCACCCGGAGAAACGTTCGAAGCTAAACAAAAGAGAGAATTACGACTACAAGTCACGCAAACCTATGTGATGGGACCCAAGATGGCACGCCGACGGAAGATGTATGGGCAAATGCCAGTAAGTTCCCTGCAGTCTTGTGTCTGGTTTGGGCAATCGTGTAGCGAGGGTCCTGTGCAGCGCTAGTTGTGGGCAAGGATGGCACTGACACTCAATCACGGGCAGCCGCCCAGCACCAAGACGCGCCAGAACGCGACTCTCATAACGACGTCACATGGGCCAGATACTACACCCACACCTTTGTGTGTCGACGACGCCGCCCGTCCGAGCCTGCAGCCAAACCAGGCTGGCCATCCGGATTCTCACGTGCCGCCGCTGGAGAAGACCAAGGGCGAGCCCAACGTTAGTCCTACGGGCCGGCCTGGGGATGCAGTAGATGGATCACGCACCGCCGCAAACCTAGACGTCTCGCTGTCTACTCTGCCAGACCGCGCACCACCAGACGAGCTCCATGTGCCGCCACCGCTGGACGGCGGGACGGTTCCTGGTTCAAAAATGAGTTTTACTCAATCGACAACGCAGTCCAACGAGGAGCGGACTGGCAGTTACGATCGTTACTTCCCTCATGACTCTCTTGGCGACGATGATGGCCTTCAGGACACCGCCCCGCTCGTGGACCATGCCCAGGCCGCATCACATGATCGAACCTCTCTTTTGAGCGACGACGATCATGGTGCTGTTAGGCTCCAGTTCAGCGACAAGGGCGATGATGAGACGGAGTCAGTTGCAGGCCGCGAGACGGGAGACCCGGATCTTAGCCTTAGGCCGTCGACCCGGGCCGATTCGCAGGTCGCGTCCGCGTCATTGATGCCGCCGCCGGAAACGCCGGCAAATCCCTTTGCAGGGAGGAATATGGGTGTGATGGCCCCCATGTCAGATCTATTCAAACAGACTCAGTTCTCGTCTGCTGTCCAACCCGCAGCCATGAGCCCCACGTCTTCCAGGCCATCTCCAGACATGTTCCTGAACAACTCCATCTCTCCCAATCAACCTGCGCCAACCTCTCCTCTCAGGAGGCGCGACCCTGCGCTGAACACCTCTCCCTCTGTTTTCCCATCTAGCCCTCAGTTTCCACCACCCACATCACCACGGCTGGACGACGAGGCAGTCACGCAATTGGTGAACGGATCATCTGTACCCGAACCAGAAGACCCTGAAATCCCAGAGTCACCTCGGCCCAAGGCACTCTCTCAGAAGGCCTTACTAGAGCCGGTGGACTGCTACGAACCCACGAAGCTCTCCCAGAAACGGCGGGGGCTCTCGGAGCCAAAGGCGAGCCAAGCAGGTGGCAGCAATTCCAGTGACGAGGAAGGCTTGGCCCCCCGGAAACGAGCCCGCTCAAAGCGAAATGCTGCGCCAAAGACGCTCAAGTCTCTAGCAATTCCGCGGAAAGGTTCGGGAGCACCGGATGAAGAAGATGAGGTCGAGGTTCCCTCAACCAACAAAAAAGCGACGCGCTCGCGGTCCCCCGCTGCTGTACAGAGGAGGCCCAGAGCGCGGGGCCGTAGAAAAGACCCTTATGAGTTTGGTAGCAATAGCTCTACTCGAAGTCAGAGCAGTATTGCAGACTCGCAGGAGAAGGCCCGCCCTGATGCCGCTGCATCCAGCAGGGAGGCGATCCCAGAAACAAGTCCTCCCCCGGACGCCAGGTCGAAGAGGGCAGCTTCCAGGACCGCCACTCGTTCTTCCAATCCTGCAATTCCTTCGCTGTCAATCCCGGAGATACCAAGTGACCTTGCCGACACGCAGTCCCCCAGGCTCCCGCCAATGAAAAACAAGGTCTCACAGGTCTTGGCGACTAAGACGTCACAGTTCTCGCCATCGGCGTCCGAAATTCAAGCAGCAAACGACGCGAGCGTTGTGCTGGGCCAAAAGCAGGCCGACACCCCGCTTGCTCCCAAGAGTTCTGCCCATAGCTTGGCTCCCCCTACCTCGGCCCTGACAAGCTTGACGGGGACCCCGAACATCTCGAGCAGCACCACCCCAGCTACTGAGACTAGTCGGAGGAGCATACTATCTTCCCCTGCTGGTGCAAAGGCTCGCAGGCGTGGTTCGACACAACCGCTTCCAGTTCTAGCGAACGAAAGCGTCAGGTCGGGGCGTGTGACCCGAAGAAGTGTACAGCGCTCTCCACCTTCGACCGACGAGCTCGCCCGTGGAGAGACTCCGGCCCCGGAACACAACCTTCGAACCTTGCGACTGGGGAGGCTCTCAACATTATCGGCCCATGACCTCCCGGTCACAGAAGGGTCTGTTCGGGGCCCAAAGATTTTCGACGGCATGGTGTTTGCTATCTCGTTTCAGTCGACAGGGAAGAGCAGCCGCGTCGCGTACAATGGCCGAACCGAGAGTGTGGCGACGGTGACTAAGAAGATCCGGCAGTCGGGCGGTAGGGTGCTGGAGATTGGCTTCGACGAGCTTTTTGAGGTTCAGCACGTGAAAAGCGCTGCTACCAGTCCTACAGAGGCTCCCAATCCGGACCCGGACATCAAGCTCACCGCAGCCGCTGCGCGGGTCGTCGGATTCGCTGCCCTGATAGCAGACGGCCACTCCCGCAAAACCAAGTACATGCAGGCCCTAGCACTCGGTCTACCGTGTCTATCTGCTCGCTGGATTACGGCGTGCGTGGACAGTAACGAAATCGTCGACTGGTCTCCCTATCTCCTGTGCGCGGGACAGTCCTCGTTCCTTGGCGATGCCATGAGGTCGAGGAACCTGCCCCCCTACGATGCGAAGACGGCCTTGCTGCAGGAAGTTATCAACCGAAGGCCGCGGCTACTCAGTGGGAGTAACATCCTGCTTGTGATGAAGCGGGCCGACACCGCCAAGACAACGCCTTACATCTTCCTCGCCCAGGCTTTGGGAGCGTCTCTGACAAGGGCATTCACTGTCGAGGAGGCACGCGTCAGGTTGAAGGAGATGGAAGACATCGGCCAGCCTTACGACTGGGTATACATCGACGAGAAGACCGACAAGGGCGTGCTCTTTGACGAAGCGCCGGCGGCAATATCCGTCTCGAAAGCAGCGGATGCCCCACCTGGATCACTCGGCAGCAAGAGCAAGAAGCGGAAGCGAGGTTCTGCGGCCAACTCTGCGGCGACATCGATGGTGGCGTACTCTGGCCCGCCACCAAAGAGGATCCGGACTCTGAGTAACGAGCTTGTCATTCAAAGCTTGATCCTCGGGAGGCTTATTGAGGCGGATGAGATGAAGGAGTAATGAGGAGTAATGGAAGAGGGTGTACGGAAGGACAGAAAAGAAAAAAAGGGTCGAGGTCTGTTTTGGCGAACCATTCATTTACTAGCATTTGCTTGGCGCAACAGCCAGAAAAAGAGATGATAGAGGCGGGTGGGCGAGGCTGGGGGGGCCTTGGAGGAGTGCTACTTGTTCCTGCTTTATCTGCTGGCGTAAACTGTACATTATGAGTGATCTCTGGGCGTTGATTCGGCCCTGGAAATGGTCCGCACGCTTGACCAGGCACCATAACACTATGGGAGTCGGCCAATTGTGGCAATAATTTGTACTGCCTAGATACCTACCTACCAGGTCTCTCACCATAAGTCTGCCCCTTGTTCCATGTGAAGTAAGTCAATATAAGCATGCACGGCAGGCAGTCTGTCGGGCAAGCAGATAGAGGCGGTTTTGTTCGAGATAATGGTATATGCATTGAAAGGAAAGCCCTGACGCCCTGCGCTGGAACTGATAGCAAACATCCCCCATTTAAAGACCCTGTGACTCCCGTGCTCCGATTCACACCATGTTTTACCCTCAACCACCTGAAACGTGCCACTTTATATCCCCGTCCTACTGACCGAATTCCACAACCTAGAAGAAAATCGACCCTAGAGCTGGCTTTCTAGATGGGACCACACCATCCTCCATCCCCACGTGCCATTCCACGAAAACGCAAATCAGTCAAAGAACTTCTTGTACGCAGCCTTCTCCTTGGCCAGACGGGCGGCCGACGCCTTCTTGATGGCGGCCAGCTCGTTGGCGATGGCGGCATCGCCGGGTACGAGCTTGCTGGCCTCCTCAAGGTCCCTCACGGCGCCGTCCTCGTCCCTGAGCTTGATGAGGGCGAGGCCGCGGCGGTACAGGGCCTTTGCGCGGTCGGTGGGCGAGGCGGAGCTGACGCGGAGGGCGCTGTCGGCCGCGGCCTTTGCGTCCTCCCAGGCGGCGAGCTTGATGTTCATGAGGGCCGAGTTGTTGTTGAGGGTGAAGCGGAGGGCGTCCATCTTCTGCTTGGCGTCGGCCGGGGTGCCGTCGGCGTCGAGATCGGGCTCCTCGTTGAGGTAGCGCAGGCCCTTTTGGTACTTTTCTAGGGCGACGGCGAGGTCGCCGGCCTTGAAGGCCTTGTTGCCGAACTCCTTGCAGTCCGAGGCGACCTGGATGACGTGGGCGGCCGTCACGCCCTTCTCCGAGTCGGCGCCCTCCTCGTCCTCGGGGAAGTCCTCGTACTTGTCGCCGTACTTGTCCGCCTCCTTGGCCTGCTGGCTGACCTCGGCGCCGGCGGGCAGCTCGCCGCAGTCGGCGATGACGGCGTCCTTGACGGGCTTGTCGCCCGCCTCGGTGGACAGGTTCTCGATCTGGCGCACGACCGACTTGCCCGAGATGACCTTGCCGAACACGACGTGCTTGTTGTCCAGGTGGGGGGTCTCGACGGTGGTGACGAAGAACTGAGATCCGTTGGTGGCTAGTGTAGAATGAAGAATTGCGGGGTTAGTCTGGAATCGCGACTGCGCCGCGGATGCTCAAGAGACAAACTCACCAGGACCAGCATTGGCCATGCTGAGCAGGAACGGGCGGTCGTGCTTCAGGTCAAAGTTCTCGTCCTCGAACTTCTCGCCGTAGATGGACTCGCCGCCGGTGCCGTTGCCGGCGGTGAAGTCCCCGCCCTGGATCATGAACTGCTTGATGACGCGGTGGAATCCCGAGCCCTTGTAGTGCAGGGGCTTGCCCGCCTTGCCGACGCCCTTCTCGCCCGTGCATAGGGCGCGGAAGTTGTCGGCCGTCTTGGGCACGACATCGTTGAAGAGCTCAAAGGTGACGCGCCCAGCGGGCTTGCCGCCGATGGTGATGTCGAAGAAGACGCGGCTCCGCGGCGCCTTGGTGCTCTCGTCGGCCGACATTGTGGCTGGAGGGTGGGCTGGATCGCGCGTTGTTCCTCGGGCCTGTTGGGGGGGATTGGGGAAGGGTCGAGTCCGGGAGATCAATGGTAAGTCAGGCGGATGCGCGCGAATCGAGAAGCAGGTGTGGGAACAAGTGTGGTGTCACCAGAGGGAGCACGTGGATGGGGTTGTCAAGTTTGACGTTGTCTCTTTGGACTTGTAGCTTAGGTTGTTGGTGTTCTATGTTTATGTATGGTAGGAATCAGCACAGGTCGGCTGGTCCCGCCCAGATCAGGCAAGCAGCCCGCCCGCCTGCCAGGCACCGGCGAGGGGAGAGAGCCTCGAGGATTCTCATGGAAGATTCTACAGAGCTTCCGCTACCACCCCCACCTCAGCTTGCAGACTTACCGAATGAGGGGCACAAATATTAGATCGATTGCATTTGTGGGGTCAGCGCCTAGCAGTGTGGGGCATGGACCTCAACTAGGTACCGCATTGGGAAATTCTTTGGTTGCCAAGCAGGCTGTCTGTTTGGTCGATTGACTTCGCTCTGGTTTGCTCTGGAACTGATGTGTCTGTCTACTATGTAATCTACTCATGTATGTCTACCCAGGTATTATTTGTGAAGCCCTTCTTGGATAGCATCCTGCTCAATGGAATCCTCTACTGAAATCCGCATTTTATGGGGCTGGTGATGGAGCTTCCGTTACCTTTTCAGCAGCACTCGACGTTCCTTTAGGAGTTTTCGGCTTTGGGGGCTCGACGTTGAATTCCAGCGTAACCTGTTTGCACGTATCTGTTAGATGAAACCCCCTGTGGACTTGAAGTGGAAAACTCACAGGGCCATCATTGACCAGGGCCACCTCCATCATGGCCTGGAAAACGCCGTCCTTCACCTTGTCGGCTTCGTAGCCGTCCTTGACCTTCTGGAGGAAATGGTGATATAGCCGCTTGGCATCTTCACCCCCCATGGCCCCGTGGAAATCCGGCTTGCTTCCTTTTTTCGTTGACGCGAGCAGGGTAAATTGGGAAACTAACATGGCAGGGGTGTGAGAGCTTGCCCCTGCACTGGCGAAGGGATTGAGCAGGTAAGGGACAGACGTACCGCAAAGAACCTCCGCTTTTATATCTTTAACGCTGTGCTTCCACTGTGGCGACCACGAGAGTCAGATTAAACAACTAGGCCGGCACAGCAAGGAGGGACACAAACTCTGCCGCCGGAATCGTCATCCCAAAGCCTGATCTTGAGCACCTTGGCCGCCATGGTCTCGCATTCTTTCTCCGTATCTCCAGGGGCCACTGCTGCAAAGACCAATATGCCCTTCCCAATGGAAGAAACTATCTTCTTGTCTACCGTGACGCTAGCAGACAGGACCCTCTGCAAGATTACTGTGAAGATGCAGCTGCATGAGAAACATGAAGCAGAACTCGGGGGCCGTGAGTGACGGCCAACCTTTCATCTTGTTTTGACTTTCAGTGTTCTTTCTTTTTCTCGGTAACTGCCCGCGGCTCCCGGTTTTTGTACCACCTTCACCCGGCTGCTATGGTGTCCGGCGCTTTACAGTCACCGGGTAGCAGCGATAACACAAATGTCTTTACTTTTGCGCAGGGCCTGTGACCTCGGAAGCGTTTAGAACCGCCGAGGTGGCAGGGGTTGAGTGTGCGTTGGATCGCTTTGCCGTGTGGCAGTGCCCGTGTGGTGAAATTAGAGCAACAGACGGCAAACAAAACTGTGGTGAGGCGCCACGCTTTCGCATGCGCCGGTGTGGCATTAAACGGAAACACTGGGTGGATATCATGTGACACGCCAGCTCGGGAGGGCCCACATACCAGCACCTGTTGCTCTGCAGCTGGACTGGTACTCTGCTATCAATCCGCGATAGTAGAAGCTCATTCCTCGACACCGTTTCCAATCATTTCTTCCAATTGACAGGACACGAAGGCAGAAACAAACCCTCACACGCTAGCACCTTGAGTTCACCTCAAACCCAACGCTTCTACGGCCGCTCAGTGACGACAGCAGCTAGTCGCAAGTGCCGTGCCCTAACAAGGCTGGGCCCACGTGTACTTTCGCAGCGCGGGCGCCTGGGATCGCGTTCCAAGTTGGTAAATCTCCAGCCGTACGGCGCTATGAGTTTGACCTCACTCACTTCAATTCATGCATCAAACAGCCGATTGAGGCCCCTATACCGCCACACCTGCTGACTGAGGCCAGAAGCCAGGCGAACCATTATAAGGCACACTGCCTGCCTCTCACAGGGCGGCTTTCACAGGTTGGGATCCCTTTGTTGCCCTCGTCTGCCCCGAAATTTCGCCGCTGTCGGTTGGTTCTAACCCATGCCCTTATCAACGAAGCTTTCCATCACCATCAGCGCGCCCCGACATCGCCACTGCTCGCCTGCCTACCCGCCGCTCACGCATGCCGTCCGCCGTACGTGCTCTAGACAGAGCTTTCCGTCGACTTTCCCCGCCCCCGCTGACGTCTCGTTGCCTGCGCGGCATCACCCCTTCAACAGACAGCTTGGCCGTGACCGGGATTGCCACATCGCTTTGTCATTCACGGCGCCTCGACTCAGCACTCGGCAGCCGAAGCTGCGCATGCTCTTTCCTACGAACCGCAACCAGCAACGAAGCAGATCGACCTAGCCTGCCGCTGGGAAATCAGCAACAATGGCCGCACGAAAGTTGCAGCAGGAGGTGGACAAGTGCTTCAAGAAGGTGTCAGAAGGTGTGACGGAGTTTGAAGCAATCTACGAGAAGATTGAGCAGTCAACAAATCCCGCACAAAAGGAGAAGCTAGAGGACAACCTCAAGCGTGAAATCAAGAAGCTCCAAAGGCTGCGCGATCAGATCAAGACATGGGCCGCCAGCAATGACATCAAGGACAAGGCTCCGCTCTTGGAGAACAGAAGGAAGATCGAGACGGTATGCGTCTGATGTAGCTTTTGATGGTTGCCCTCGCTGGTCACTAACACACCCCTGCCACAGCAAATGGAGAAGTTCAAAGCCGTCGAGAAGGCGATGAAGACCAAGGCGTACTCGAAAGAGGGGTTGTCAGCCGCGGCGAAACTGGATCCGAAAGAGCAGGCCAAGGCCGAGGCGAGCGAGTTCCTGGGGTCAACAATCGATGCGCTGGAGCTGCAGATTGAGGCACTAGAGGCCGAGGCCGAGCAAATACAGGCCACCGTCAAGAAGGGCAAGGTGACGGGAGCCAAGGCCGAGCGTATGGCCAGGATCGAGGAGATCATCGAGCGGCACAAGTGGCATCAGGGCAAGCTGGAACTCATCAGGCGCTCGCTGGAAAACGGCGGCGTCGAGACGGACCAGGTGACGGACCTGGAAGAGAGCATCAAGTACTACGTCAGCGATGGTATGCAGGACGACTTTATGGAGGACGACACTCTGTACGACGACCTGGCTCTCGGCGAGGAGGAGGACGCATATGGCATGAGCCAAGACAACGACAAGAACTCGTCCCAGGACAACCAGTCGGTACAAGAGGAGTCAACCGAGGATACGAGACCAACACCCTCTGTGCCGCCAGCGAAACCACGAACCGCGGCCGAAGCCTCCAACGCTGGGCAAAGGAGACCATCAACACAGATGAAATCACCGCTACCTACGCTAGCCACCCTGCACACGCCTTTGCCGACCATTAGCAATGTTCCGTCAAGTAGTGCGGGCATGAAGCCTGCGCCAGCACCGGCACGCCCTGCAGGAGAGGGGTTGAAGTATGCCTCAGCCGCCGCCGCGGCTGCGGCCAGCGACAGGAACAACGTTGGTATCGCGCCGCTGCCTCCGCCGCCAGGAGCCCCGGTCATCTCGCCCATGCCCCCAGTTGTGAACAGGCCCAGCGCGGCCAACTCCCCGAACGTCATTGCAGCGCAACCCGCGCCCTCAAGCAGTGCGCAATTGCAGCCGCCATCGAGCCTGACGCCGCAACAAATCTCAGCACAACTTGCCGGAAAGGAGAACGTCAAGTCCGCTTTGAGCCGGAGCGCAGGGAAGGCTCCGGCAACGAACTCACCTGGCCCGGATCCGGCAGAAGCGAGCAAAGGTGCGAACGGTGTGTCGAATGGGGTCAAGACGAAGGCAAAGGGCAAGGCTGCCAAGGCGGCAGCTGCGGCACAGGCACAAGCGGCGGCAGCGGCAGCAACTGCAGCGGCAGCTGCGGCACAAAAGGCACAAGAGGAGGCGGAAGAGGAGTCTATCTACCACCTGCCCGCTTCGCTACGGGACCTGGTGGAGTCGTTTGAGATGGCCAAGAAGCGAGCGGGATCGGTGAACTCGGCGGCGACGCTGCAGGCACTGGCACATTCGCAAGCGACGCAGCCCGACACTTCGGACGCGGACCCACTACCAGCATACCAGCCCGAGATGCGCGTACAGTCGTCTTCAGAGTACCCTCAGGAGCCGCTTCCGATCTTTGCCGACGTGCGCCTCTACAACCGACTGGACACGGATACGCTCTTCTACATTTTCTACTACAAGCAGGGGACATATCAACAATTTCTGGCGGCTAAGGCGCTTAAGGAACAGAGCTGGCGCTTTCACAAGCAGTACCAAACCTGGTTCCAGCGCCACGAGGAGCCAAAGAACATTACGGAGGAGTTCGAGCAAGGCACCTACCGATTCTTTGACTACGAAAGCACCTGGTGAGTGACTTTTCCTCGAGTCTGAGCGCGAAGAACTACGTATGGCTAACGGTTGTTTGACTGTGCAGGATGAACCGCAGAAAGGCCGACTTCAAGTTTGCCTACAAGTATCTGGAAGATGATATCTAGATTTCTAGTTATCTAGTTATCATATCCATGCCAGGAGCGCATTCACCGACCCCCTTGTGCTCGTCTGGTCGAGGCCCAACTCACTTGTGAACCGGAAGCTCTCGGCACGCGTTTCTTCAACTCGATGCGTGTGAGTTGTTCGGTTGGGTCTTGGGGTAGGTAGTGCTCTGCTTCGGCTTCGTCGACATGCCCTACATGGAAATGAGTAGAAAGTGGGGCAGACGGGGGGTCTGCCAATTTTTCCTGTTGCGTTTGAAGTCTCTCCCAACTCTCGGCGTGTGTTCCTTTTTGTTAGGGAGCCTCTTGTTAAGCAAGGCTCTGTGTCTTTTTATGTTTTATTGTCGGATCAAGTGCGTCAGGTGTTTTCATTCTCTCGTCTCGGTGCAGACAGATGGAGCCCAACGGGTACACGGGTCGGCCGCGTCATGCGGAAGGCTCTTAGCGGAAATCGAGATCAGCATGCATCTCTACTTTGCTCCTCGTCTGGCCAGATGGGATTGTGATGTGTGTTATTCGAGACTCGATATGCTCTCTCCGTGCTGGTGACTTGATCACTACAACTGTCGGCTCCAAGGCCTGTCTCTCCCGCTTTCACCTGCCGGTCAGGATGGCGGCCAGCTGGACGCCGCGGTCGCCGCCGAGGTAGACGTCGTCCTCGCCGGCGTCGGAGGCGCGGGCCATCTCGACGGCCTCGCGGTAGGCGCGCTCGACCATGTCCTCGTCGACGCGCACGCCGTTCTCGACCAGGGCGGTGATGACGCCGCGCACGCGCACGATCTCGCGCATTGTCTCCGGGTCGATGGGGTCGTTTCGGCTCGAGTACATGCTGGCCGAGACGGCCTCCTCCATGTTTGCGATGCCCGTGGCGCCAGTGGGCGCTCCTGGGTCGTCGGACGGCGGCTCGACGTGCTTGCTGATCCAGACGTAGCCGTTGACACCCAGGACCACGTCGATGCTGCGGTTGGCGGCGGCGGCGGCGGCGGTGGCGGCGGGGTTCCGCGCCTGCTGTCCTCCTCCCTTGCGGCCCGCCGCGGCCGGGTGGGTCGAGGCCGAGGGCGCCGTCGACGCGACCTCCATGGTCCACACCTGCCTGCGGGCGCGCACGACGCCGCCGCCCCGCCCGTGCCCGACACGGCGGCGAACAGGCCGTTCCGGAGCTTCCCGTACCTCAGCGAGCGCGTGTGCAGGCCCGCGCCCCCGTCGCCGAAGAGCTGCTGGACCTCGGCGACGAGCAGGTCGCCCTCGGCGAAGAAGGACCGGATCTGGAGCTCGTCCGTGTCGGTGCGCTTGCGCAGCACCCCGCCCGGCAGGTTGATGGCCGACAGGGGGAGGGCGGCCAGCTGGGAGGCGCCGACGTCGACGCGCCAGCGGCGGGCCTGGACCTCGACGATGCGGCCGACGACGAGGTCGCCGACCTCGGGGGTGTAGCGGGCGCGCACGGGCCGGACCGACAGCAGGCGGTTGGTGCGCGACACGGTGCCGGCCACGGACGAGACGATGGCGGGCGGGACCGTGTAGGTGCCGTGGCCGCGCATCCACTGCGGGTCCGTGGTGATGACCTCGCCGGGCGTGACGATGTCGCCGCCCGCGTCGTCCGCGTCCATGTCCACGTCCGCGTCCGCATCGTGGTGCTGCGGCGGCGGCGGCTGCGGCCGGGGGGCTAATATTGCGATGGGCATTGTGTGTTTTTTGTGTTTGTGTACTCGACGCCTGTGATGGTCGGTTTCCAGCGGCCCGGCCCGGTATGGTGGCGGTACTGGTGTTGGCCTGAGAGGCTGGTTGGTGGTAACGCTTGTCTGGCAGCGAGATCAATCAGGCGCAGTCCCGTGCATGCCCAGTGACTTGGAAAGGAGCCCGTCCCTGGTATTGCCTTTAAACTCAATTTCCAGATGTCCTTTCTGATGTTTTCAATCGTCGAGCTGCCAGTCGCAGAAACTAAATTTGAGGTTGGATGGGTTGGCTTCCTGAACGAGGCCTTGTTTGCGGGTGGTGAATTTTTCACTGATGCACTGAGGCTCGGGCGGACACCGACCTCCAGCGGCCTCGACCCCCAAACCCATGAGAGCATATAAGTTCCGCCCACATCAAATCAGACACCCAACACCCCGACCAAGCAACACCTGCGCAATTATCGAGTTTGTTCCTAATATTCGAGGACTTGCGCTCAAGCGGTTGCTTGCAGCGCATTTGTTTGCTTATTCGTTGCTTAAAAATCCAAACTGCCACACACTGCTCAACCTAACTATCCCGGGAAGGTGCACTTCGTAAAACCCGCGGGGATGAAGGTAAACAGACAAATATATATTCATAAAAAAAAGGCAATACCAAAATACAAAATAATAAAAGCAAAAAGCTTGCTGCCGCTTCGGGGCGACAGCTACGAAACATCCCACTTGAGAAGTTTTCTTCGATCCCATACCGGGGATCGAACCATCAACCCAAGCGGCTATTGCAGCGGAGTACAGGTAGGGTCCCGGTGTCGACTCGACCCATCCTCATAACCACTACACCAACTTGGCGTCTCCGGTTCGATGTCTACCATGACCTGGGCGGCAGGTTATAAGGCCTGCCACGTCTTCGGGCGTGCTGCATGCCCAGGGCCTGGAGGGCGATGCGTGCACCTGGACCAGGGCCTCGGTCGGGCGCGCCAGATATTGCAACGGCCCCACATGACTGAGAAGAAGTTGAAGCTGAAGAGACCTCGACCTAGCGGAAGGGGGAAAATCCAAGGAGGAATGGCAACCCGTCGCTGACGAACATAGCGTGCCAGCGCAAGATGCATACTAGTTCAGGTCAACGTTAGGAAATGGCCTCTGGCTTTAAACAAGCGACGAGGGGACTTTCAAAGAGTATTTTTTTGGGTTGGAATGGCGGATAAATAACGTTCGCTGGGTTCGCACATCTGATGACTTGTCTTGAAGCTCTCTGCTTTCCTTTCACGTAGTGTCTCGTGATATTGGTTGGTGGCCGCCCGGACACCGTCAACTACTTGAACAGCCTCCACACGCCCAAGTATACCAGACCCAGGGCGATCCCCGTGATGCCAGCCTTGCGTCCGCGCATGCCAATCATGGGGCTCTTCTTGAGTATAAGTGCCTTGTTGCGCTCAAGCTCGGCGTGGCCCGAGACGTAGCTGTACGCTGCGAGCCCGATGAAGGCGCCACCTCCTGAACAGTCAAGCACGATGTCAGCACTTTTATCTGTTCTACCTCTCAAAGGCAGCGGCCTTGCAGAGAATTGACCGACCTATGACTCGGCAGGCGAGGCAGTCATCACCCCTGTCCTGCTTCAGGAGCTCCTTGTAGTCTTCGGGCTTGTCGAGCTTCGACATGGACGGAACGCCTGGCATGATTGTATCAGTGAGAAGAGCGTAGACAAGTCAAGATTGTCTTGTAGGTTTATATGGCAGTTTATGGCGGCCACATGGCGTGCTGGACATCTCAAGGCTTGCAGTTTCTGAGAGCAGCAGAAGTCCATGAGGTCAAATCCTTGCGGCCAATAATTGGCTTCTCGCCAGTCCAGGCCCCATATTTAACCGCTGCCGCACAGGCGGAGCACAGGTCAATCTGATTGCGTCAGGCACGCCGACGCTGAACATTATCTTCTTGGCGCCTCAACCAACCGCAGCAATGGCGCGGGGACCAGCTCGAGCTTCCACCTCGGACCGCACCAGTCCCCCCACAGAACCCTTGCAGCCATGACGGCCGTCATAGAGGCCCTGCACATTTACGATGAGCGCAAGTACGTCGGCCACGTCCGTCTCCCCTCTGACCGCTACCGCTTGCTGACAGATCCTGCTTGGCCGCGCCCCTCCTCGCGCCCCTCGTACGCGACTCCCTCTTGGCAGCCGTACGAGGAGCGCCGGGGGCCGGGCGGCCGGGCAGACCAATCCACAGTAGCCCGGTCCTGTCCCACACATACACGGGGCGGCCGCTCTCGGCGGCGCACCTCCTGCCTCTCTACCTCGAGCACCCGCCGCCGCGCCCGAGCCTGATCTACCTGCCCAACGCCAGCCCCGCCACCCTCGTCTTCTCCCTCGCCCACGCCAACCTACTGTTCCTAGCCACGGCCTCGCGCGAGGTCGAGCCGCTGCTAGTGCTCGAGTTCCTGCACCGCGTCGTCGACGCCTTTGAGGAGTTCCTCGGCGCCCCGTTGACCGCCCAGCGCATCGACTCGGCCTACGATGTTGCCGCCCAGCTACTGACCGAGATGTGCGACGCCGGCGTCGTCGCCACCACCGAGCCCAACGCCCTGCGCGACCTGGTCGAGGTCGAGGGCCTGCTGGGGAAGCTGCTCGGCGGCCTGACCCTGCCCGGCGCCGTCACCGCTAACCTCGGCGGGGGCGGCGGGCCCTCCGGCCCCTCGCTCGGCTCGGGCGGCGCGATGGGCGGCGTGGGCGGCGGTCGCGGCAACGTGGTGGCGACGCCGGCGCTCCCGTGGCGGCGGGCCAACGTGCGGCACACGAGCAACGAGATGTACGCGGACCTGGTCGAGACGCTGTCGGTGACGCTGGCGCCGTCGGGCCGCCCGCTCGCCGCCTTTGCTCACGGCACCGTCGCCTTCACGTCAAAGGTCTCGGGCGTCCCGGACATTGTCATGTCCCTGACGGGGCCCACGGGCCGCCACAACCTGGCCGGGCTCATGGAGCTGCCCGTCTTCCACCCCTGCGTCCGCCTCGCCCGATGGCGTGAGCGCCCCGGCGAGCTGAGTTTCATCCCGCCTGACGGCCGCTTCATTCTCGCCAGCTATGAAGTCATTTTACCGCCCCTTACCAGCGGCAAGAGTGGCTCCCTGGTCGCAGGCAATCTGAAGCTCCCCGCCAACATCGAAGTCAAGACAGGCCTCGGCCCCACTGGCTGCGACTTCGAGGTCCGCGTCTACGTGAACAAGGTATTTGGCGCATCAGGCGGCGGCGGCGGCAGTGATATTTCTGGCGGAGGAGGCTCTTACGGGCGGGGCGGCGGCGGTAGAGGCATCGGCGGTGGGCCGGTCGGGAGGCCGTTTGGTGGCCCGCAGCCTGGCACAGCGGCGGCGCCGCTGCTTGAGGACCTGAGGATCACGGTCCCGCTGCCGGCGGGGGTGCGAAATCTCCCCGAGCTCCGGCCAAGCAAAGGCGATGCCACCTACAGCCCTGGAGACAACCTGGTCGACTGGCTCATCCCAAACAAGGCCCTGGCGAGCGGCACGATGCAGTTCAGCCTGCGCGGCACCGTGGTGGGCGACCAGGCGCTGGACGACGCTGACGACGCCGTTGCTGCGGCCGGCTACTCGGACCCCACGGGCTTTGGCTTCAAGGAGTACAACTACGAGGACCCGGAGCCGGCGGCGGCGGCGGCCAGGCCGGCCAAGGGGGCCTCAGGCGGCGGCGGCGGCGACGACGAAAAGACGGACGCGAGGGTGGCGCAGAACAAGCTGCTGATGCCCAGCTCGGCCTCGCTCAGCTTCTCGGTCAAAGGCTGGCTCCCCAGCGGCATCAAGGTCGAGAGCATCCTGATCGACCAGAAGCGGAGCATGGGCCTGACGGCGTCGCCCTACAAGGGTGTCAAGTACCTGACGGTCAGCAAAGGGGGCGTCGAGCTGAGATGCTGATCTCGTTTGTGCGAGCTGGAGCGGGGGGCGGGGACGAGATGGGTGCTGTCTTTTTTTTTGGCAGTAACGACATGCGCAGGTTATAGCCCGGTGCAATATGCAAAAGACCCCGAAGAACAACTGCGTGTTTTGTGATTTCCTTTGCTTCCGTCTGTGTTTTTGACCAGCTAGTCTGCAACAGCCCTCCTCAAAACAGATGGCATATGGATGCTTGTGATTGGCACAGCTGCGGGCGTGCTCGCCCCAGGGCTCAGAAGGAGAGCAGTATCCTTTTCCCGCCGACATTGGCGATGTTGCTTGCTCTTCTACAGGAGTACTCCCTGGCGCACAACGGTGTCGCCTTCGAGATGGTCCTAGAAGGCTGCAGTTGCGCCTTCTCTTCAGGCCCGCTGGTGAAGACTCTCTCGTCAACTTTCGGCAACAGAAGAGCCGTGTCAACATAGTCCCCATCCAGAAGCAAACCCGTTTGAGCAGGCCAATCTCGACCGAGGCCTTCAGGGGCTCCTCGCAAGTCTTTGCTCTGATAGAAACACTACGTCGGCGCTATCTGAACTATGTGCCTCGCTCCAAGCACACCACTATGCTCTCGAATACTTTAAGTGGGCAACGGCTACGGTTTGGCGTTTGTTTATTCCCCATCAAACTCACATCCGGAGCCTCCTCGAGGTCTACTAGACACAGAAAGAAAGCCATGACGTGTCACGAATCTGAAGAAGAAGAAGAAAGAAGAAAAAAATAGCCGCTGGGTCCTAGCAGAGAGCCTGTGCTATGCCCCATGGCGGGTTTCTTCACCGCGGTTCCTCTTACAAGCTCTGCTATAAGCCAGCCTGCATGCATGGTTCTCGGCCTCAGGGAGGCGCTGCTAGAGCCCGTGAGCCCCACGTCACCGAGCCTACCGTCCCCAAGCCTCACACTGCGTGCCAAGATGCGCAACGTCGACAAGTGGCGAGTTGGCATCCCGCCAGCTCAGGATGCAAAGCTCCATCATGGCAAACCACACACACACACACGCAATACAGGAGTAGTATCCAACAAGATTACCATCCAGGGGGGAAGCGCGTCTACTCGACCATCAGCTTAGCAGACGGCATGCACGAAACATGCAATATGCAGGCCCCCCTGTGTGATTTACCTTCTATTAAAGGGGAGCGACCTCCAGCAAGCGCGGACCCGAGGTTCGGCGGAGAAATGCGGAGGCCCCCCACCCCGTTCCGGAGACGCCCGGGGAAACAACCTCACCTCCCGGGGTCCCGAATGGGAGGACCGCGATAGGCGGGACGGACAGATAAAGCAGGGAGAGAGAGAGGGAGAGAGAGAGAGACGGAAAGGTGTGGCGTCTTGCGCGTTGGGGTTGAGGTGTGGGCACGGGCAAGCAGGATTGCGGACGAGGCGTTGTTTCAATAAGCAAGGTGAGGCTCTTTCTCGACGGCTTAATTTAGCAACAGGCAAGGGTGTAGAGGGTCCCCTGGACGGCGGCCTGGGCCATATTGCGAGAGAGTGCTAGGTTACGTCAAGGGCATGTACAGGCATCCCTAGGTCCGTATGGAGGGGAACAAGGGGAAGGCGGTCTGCGGCGTGGGCGGCCGGCCCATGGGTTCGTTTCCCATCCCTTTTTTTGTATTCCTGGTTCCTTCCCCCGTGTACATGGGTGGCAAGGAGTTCTCATCACACATGTAGGTGGTCAAAAATAGATGGAGGGAACTGTGACGAGATTTCTGTTCGTCGAGAAGCTTCGATAGCCACGTTTTGTACCTTGCCGAACCCCTCCCCCTTCCTTTTTCCCGCCTCGGCCAGGCTGGAATACGACGGTTACAGGGGAGAGGGACGTGACGAGAACGAGCTACCGTGCATATTCAGGTGAAATAGCCGCCACGGTGGTGTGTGGGTTGGTAAAAAAGAAAAAGACAGGGAGGGTGAACCAACAGCACGTGGCCGTATGCGCCGCGGCAAAAACGGAGCGGCACACACCCTGGCCGTACGTATAGCAATGTGGCTTGACCCAGTGCGCTATATCTGCCATCTAGATTACAGGGCCTTATCTGGGGACAGAACGAGATGGAGCGGCAGGAATCTCGACAGGGTTAGTGATAGGACGCAGCACAGGTAAGGCAGGCGGGCTTGACATGCGGTTCCTTGACCGGTGTCGATGTGCCGGCATGCTCGGGCCCGCCGACCGCAGAAGTGTGGGCGGGAACGCAGATGAAGGGGGAGGGAGACGGGAGGGGCGTGTGTGGCTTGCGCCCCAAAGCCTCCAGCCCACGTCGCGAAGCTTATCGCTGCCGCCGCCGACGACGCACACACCGCCCTCGGCGGCAGTCGGCCAGTGACGCTGCAGCGCCAGGGCGTCTCGCCGGGGCGTACTGCCTAGCTGGCTGGTCTTTGGCAAGCCGCCCACGCGCGTACACGCACGCACACGCTTGAAACTGACCGTCGCGTGCAAGGTAGGCACCGGGGATACATGTGCCTGTCCCCCTGGATCTCCCCCGCGAGGTCTGCAACCAGCCAGTTAGCCCAACGGAAGGGCTGTATGCGTGAGAGGGCCCATCACATCACGGTAGTGCTGCATCTGATGCAGGTCCAGGTCACGCCTTTCGAGATCTGGCGCGGGCGAAGATTAGAAATAAGCTTGAAAGGGGGGTGGTGAATGGTAGGCAGGGCGAAGCGTGGTTGGGTTTTCTGGAACACACGCGGACGGCACGCCCTCCGGGGGAAGCAAACTGGGGAGGAGGATGAATGGCAGGCGGTGGGTTGTGCTAAGCGCCGTGGGCGAGGGCGTTTGCGACGACGAGGCTGAAAATAGCCCTGAGAAAACCCGCCGGGCGCCTAATGGACAAACGTTGGGCGCCTAAAACTGGCCAGCGCTTGCCGGTGCCATTGGTCCGATCTGCTGACTTGCAGGGGCGGCGGTTGGAATTGGGGCCTGGGTGGGGTGTGGGGTTAGTATGAGTAACAAGGGACTAGTGGGTTTGATTCTGACGGAATTGAGAGGCGCGACTGGGGTTCGCGACATGGAGCAGGGCAGAAGAAACTTGAACCCCAGGCAGAAAGAATAGAGCCGCGCGCTGCAGAGCGGTTGAGATTGCGAGCTGCGAGGTCTTTGACGACAGTAGACGGACGGTGAAGAGGCCGCCGAAGAGGTCAAAGCTGGCGGCTGTGTCATGTTTCGGCGCTTGTGGCAGTTTGGGCTTAGTTTGGTTTGGTTTATTGTCGGCGGGCTTGATGTCATTGTCATCCATTGTTTTGTGTGCGTCTTTTCGTCGAGCCTCGTTACTCACTCGTGTTGGTCGCTCCTGCCCGTAACAAGTTTGGACAATCTGGGAAGGCACTGCGCCCGGCCGACCCAGTCAACGCGCTTGTCTTTCCAATCGCAGCCACCAACAATTGATCTGCTGGTTCCCCCGCCCCAGGAAGGCATCCAATTGCTGGATGGGCTGACGACTTGCAGACAACACAATGGACCAAAAATCCTCCTCGCCACATGATGCTCTGAAAGGAGCCAGCCCCCACCCGCAAGGCCCGGGCTGCTGGGCCTGAGAGCGCCAGTCGGATGACTTGCCTTGTCTGTAAAAAAGCGAACGGGGAGACCCTTTTTTGTTCTCGGGCACGGCTGTGATGGCCGGGTTGGCCCAGGCAGGGCAGGGTATTGGTGTGGGCCAAGTGACAGACACGCAAAGCCAACAGCCAAATCCATCGACCACCCACCACCTCTTTTTTTTTATCTTGGCTGTCTTCCTACAAACTTAGCTGTGAGATGGATGAGTTGACAGGGCGCGTGACGGGGGGATACTTTTCTGTTCTATAATTACCAGCAACAGTCAGCTTTGCCCTTTTCCCAACAGCCTCGACATCCATGGATCCTTGCCTGTCGCCCACCCGTGCGAAGGGGGGGAAAAAAAAGAAGAAAAAAACCCAGCCTTGCCTTTGCAAATGTCTCCATTTTCTCCGCCTGCCCTGCCCTAGAGAGGGGGTTCTGCTTGGCTGGGCGCGGGTGTTGCCGGTCCCCATCAAAATTTGATCTCGTTCTGCTGTTGGACGCGCAGCTCGACCCCAGCCTCCCCCTCCAGCCCCTCCCGTCGGGCTGTTGGTTCTGCGCCAAGCCGAGTTTTGCGCACCGGCTGCTCCGTCTCCTCCCCACCGCCTGTCCTACGCAAATTGATGCCCGCCTCGGATCCTACATGGCTAGGTGCTTTTCTGCCACCTTCCTAGTAAGACATGCCAGTAGCGGCCGAAAATAAACCTGCAACTCTGCTTTGTTTCTTTCCCTCTTCCCAGCCCTTGCTTGGCCGACGTCGTTGGAGGGGGGCGGTGCGGGTAGCCGAGACGGGCCCCGCAGCCCTCGGGTTCCCCTCCCGCGCTTGACCGAGAGAGACAAAGGGCGTAAGCGACGGTAGCAACAGGCGCGCGCGGCGGATGTTGCCCTGCCATCAAACTGTCATCAAACACGCAAAAATAGAGGCAGGCAGCCGTGTCTGGGTCTGTTGGGGCTGCTGCGCTAACGTCCAGAGTCGCCAGGCAAAACCGGGCAAAGCCAGGGATTGCGTGGACAACTGGACAGTACCCAACCTTGTCCAACACCCCCCTGCCAACGTGGGACCCCCCAGACATTGCAAATCGCCAACCGCTGCGTCGATCCCCGGATGAGGCCGTCCGCAGCAGTCGCCGCGGGGGTCAGCACTACCTTTAGGCATTGAGGACACCGGAAGAAACAAAAAAAAAAAAAAAAAGGACGCGCACAAAACGATTCGATAGACGTCGGTCGGTCGGTCGGTGGCTGGGATGGCGGTGTCAGAATGGACCTTTTTGGGTGGGCAACATGCGCCGAGCCTGTCGTCCATCCCGCCGAGCCTTGCCAGTCCTGGCATTTCCCCTCCCTGAGGTGACCGGCCGTCACGCAGCCACAACACACACACACACACACACACACACACACACACACGCACAGGCAATAACACTGTCGGTCCTGCGCCTGCGGGTGAGACATGGTCATGGGAATACGAACGAAGCACGGGCGATGATGCCGCGCTGCAATGATCGTCGCATCACCCCAACCTCAGGTGCTCAGCAAGGGGGGAAAAAACAGACGGCTATTTGTTTGGCTTACTGGCCGGCTCCGTCACCGCATGGGAATCCCTGTGCCGGGCTGCAGTAGGCCGGGTGTTGTTGTCGTCGACCGCCGTCGCACTTGGCAAATCACACATGGTCGCTGCAGCAGACTACCCCGGCTAGACTCTTCCTGGTGCGCGCTTGAGCAGCGCCGGGAGGAGCAGGAGGAGGAGAAGGCCTGTCGTAATCTGAAGTAGCAGCCGAGGACTTTGCATTCAGTGCCATCACTCAGCCATGAGAAATATACCGGCCGCGGGCTGGCCAGGGCCCATGCTTCTAATAATAATAATAAACATGGACGGCTGTAGGAATCTCGTCACTCTTCCCTCCGGCAGGAACCCCCGGGGAACTGCCGATACCACCACGCGCCATTTCGCTCCTTTGATCTCCCACTCTCCTCCGAGGGCCGGCCGGCTGGCCGCCAGTGGTCGCCCACACACATACACACCCCTTGGGGCCCCATATATCGACGTTTCGTTTCCCACATGCAGCCGTGCCCGTCGCTCCCAATAGGCCGAAAAATCATGGCCGGCGAGCCAATCAAGGCCCGGTTGTCGTCACAGTCACGACAGGGCGGTAAACCTATCGAGAACAAGCGAGGCGGGCGCGTCTGACCTATTGGGGTTTCTTGCGTCTTCTTGTTTCTAGGTTCGTAATGCGAAGTGCTTGCTGCTGCTACACTACGTCGGGCCAAGTCATTGGATACCTAGGTAGGTAGGTGGCAGGGGCCTTGCGTCTGGCGAATGTGCGCGTGTATGCGCGGGCCTTGTGGATTCGTGGGCTCGCTTTTCCACTTCACTGCCCGCTTGCTTGGCCGTGTCTCGCCCACACACCCACCCACCTGCCTGCCGTCCTTTCGTTGGGTTTCCCACCCCTGGCGTGTATTGGGTTCGCGCGCATATCTGGCCACAGAGGGAGAATCAAGGCCGGGACGGAAGGGACAAGAGAGGGCAAAATGGGTTGATTGGTAGGCATTGCGCCGTGCATGGACCGGCTTCGAGAAGCCGCTGCATTGTTCGCATTGCTTTTTTTTTCTTTTTTTTTCTTATTGCGTCCTGTTCCTTCACGGGCGGTTCCTCTTTCTCCACATGGCCCCGCCTCGACACGTCAAGTCTCAACCGGTCAGGATGCCACCACCACTGACGCCACCACCAGCCATGTTTGCAAGCACAGGCACATCTGAGATACGGCCCAGCCGCGCCCTTGGCAGGCTGACAGGCAACCATGGATGGAGTGTTGTTTAGGTTACCCGAAAGCAAAAAGCAAAAAGGGAAGATAGAAGATGAGGGGAGAGCTTGTCGGGTAATACGTTGTATATCAAATTGACCCTGGAGCTGCTTGCCGACCTCCATGTTTCTAATTTTGTAAACTAGGGGTGGCATCAATATTGAATGGGTTGCAGCCGGCGAGGCCAAAAGGAGACACAACCACAGGGAGCCCTAGGAAGCGAAGCCACAAAAAGGGCACGTTACCAGCAAGTGAAATTTTTTATTGTTCTACTGTGGAGGGCGTCCGGCCGGAAAGACTGTCGGCGAATTGGGCTTTGAGCATTCTCCTTCGTCTCTGGCTCGCTTGCACATGCGACGAAGCGTGCGGGCTTGATTGATTGACCAGACCCATTTGGACGGCTCATGCGGCAAGAGAATGGAGCGGCGCAAGCGAACCGGACTAGCATGGTCGGTGCCTGGGATGGAGGATGGAGGGCCCTGCACAGCACACACACACACACACACACAGGGCCCTTCCCCTTAGTCAATGCCGTGCTCCATCCTTTTTTTTTTTCCCTCCTTTCCTTTCCTCCCGCCAACCACATCAGCGGGGTCGTACGAGACGAGCGAGCGAGCGACGTCCTGGTCCTTTCCGGTTCGGCGGCGGGGGCCACTACGAAGCTTGGACCGGTACTTTTGCCATGCGGAAAAAGGGGGTACCTATATCCTAGGTACGGATCCTCCGTGATCCTCTCTCTGGCGAGGCACCGGGCGTGAAGGAGAGCCCACCCGGACAGTAACCTCAAGAATTATTAGCTTGACGATTCGGTTGCCGCACCGCCGCGCGTTTATTCACAATCGTTCAGGTGTGGTGCGCCAGTCTGTGACCGCGTCTGTGCCTGCTTTCAGTCTGCCTCGGCCTCAGGCTCGCGGTAGACCAATCAAACATTTTGGAGCTAGACACAGCCGGGGCTAGGCGGGTTGGGATCCCGCGCTCACGCACAGTGCCATCGTCAGCCCTCCACCCCTCCACTCCACCCTCCCCCTTCCCATCCAATACGTCAAACGCCGCCGCGGCCGCGGTTAAGGGGGTGTCATCGAATAAAGGTTCTTACCGGGGGGCGCGGCCCAGGCATGGGAGATCACGTTTCGTCACATGATATCTCGATGGGGAACAACTGCGCCATCTGAAAAAGAACCAGAAGAAAGGAAAGACGGCTTTTGACAATCCATGACGGCGACCGCCCTGCAGGCCGCTCTTGGTTGGTAGGGCAGCGGCAGGCGACGTTTGGCCCATGACATGTGGGGAGGGCCCAAGGGCGTTTGCTGTGCGCGCAGGGCAGAACCCTAAGGAGCCAAACTCATCTCCCAGACCGAGCGGACGACGAGAAGGAAGAGAGCGTGACACGCCGTCGTCTCGCGGCGGGCGCACCTCCCTCCCTTCCCTTTCACTCGGCAGCCATGCCGGACTCGACGGTTGGTGGCGCACAAATATCACACACGGGCACACCCACTGCTCACACCTGCACACACGCCTGCAGCTGATTCTGTCTGCTGCCGGGCATTGCGCCACTAGCAGAACCCATCACCAGCTGAGCTGAGGAGGGGGCCTCAAAAGTTCGGATCCGAATGAAAGCACAACTGGGCGACAAAAAAAGGTCTCGATAGTGAGGACACCCGCGCGGGCAAAACGCACCCCCTTCACACACTCACACAGCGTGCACGGGCGTATAGTACGAGCAGGCCTGCAGGGCCTCTGCTTGCAGCGGCGGCCGGCAACAGGTAGAACCGATGCAGAGCCGACGCATATCTTGTTTGGCCAACAACTTCAAGCCGGGCAGGGCAGGGCAGGAAATAAGTAAAAGGGAAAGGCACCCAGATGGCTCGATTAGGGTTGGTCCGCTCGTTATTCCAAGCCGGGCCTTAAACCTTTTTTTCTTCCCTTGCCTCCCCCATGTCACATCTGATTCCCGTCGTTCCCTTTGCGACCTCCATCGTTGGGGAATAAAGTTCAGCGAGGCCATCCGTGATAAAACCGGCCCCACACACGTGCGCGCGCTCGACTCGACGACAGCGACTGCCGACGACCGCCTGTGAGCTGTCCGTAGATACCGCGCACGGTAGTGGGGAGGGGAGGATTGGGAGGGGAGCTATGTTGCAGGACAGGAATTTCTTGCCCTGCTAGGGATGGATGGGGGCGCTCCCCTCGGCGGCCGTGTGAGACGGAGCGGGAGAGAGAGAGAGAGAGAGAGAGAGAGAGAGAGAGCGTCGTCGTGGTGCGACGCCGTCGGCGCGT
>NW_008804547.1:5464680-5502180 GCF_000145635.1 Gaeumannomyces tritici R3-111a-1 | reverse complement strand
AGCCTGCCTGTGCTGGCCAGGTCGGGATAGTTGCGTTGCGACTCTGCTTACTTTGCCTGCAACCCTCCACGACATTTTTTTTCCTCCCCTCTCCCGCTCTCGCCCTGGGGCGCAAGAGCGAGCTAAGGTACCAAAGTGGCCCTCCCACCCGCCTTTCCTCCTCCTCTCACGACCAGACCTTGTGCGCTTGTACCATATCACACTTGCGTGCCTTTTTTGGCGCATGCTCTCTCTTTCACACTCGCCCTGTTTGCAGGCCTGTTTTGCTCACCGAAAGTTCCAACAAGATAACAGAGTCAGAAAGTCGCCACGCGGGAGACAGCCCGAGCTCCGAGCTAAATTGTACGTCAAGAATTAAAAAAGCGGGCAGCTTTTATTTTCTTTTATTTATATTTTTCTCTCGCTCAAACGGGTCGGTTGTAGTCTTGGGAGCTGGGGGCCGAAAATTGGCGACGTTCGGTTTCGGATTTTGGTTGGAGCCCTAGGCCTGACAGCGCATTATTCTCCAGGCCTCCGGGAAACAGGCGCAGACAGTCGCGCGTCAAAAACCCCAGCCAAACCCAAGCGCCCCTTCAGCTGCTCCCAGCTTGCTGGAATTTGCCTTGGGGTTCCGCCACACACACGCACACACACGCGCACCCCCCTCCCGAAAGAAGAAGGGAAGCAAGAAAGACAGGAGAGGGAAAAAAAGAAAAAGAGAAAAATACAGGCGCGCGCGTGCCTCTCTGTATACACGGTAAGCTTCCCAGGCCCGGGACGAAGCTGCCTGCGATCCACTATCGTCCCGCCACTTTGACCGGAACGTCAAACCCGCGCGACACACAGCTGTGGAGGCTCGCTCCTCTGACGTGTCATCCAGTGGCCGACCTTGAAGGCTTGAAGTACCCGGAGTGCCTTTGAAGACTAACCGTCTCGCCGCTCGCAGCTCTCAGTGCTCTCTATCGCGTCCACCCCCCCTTCAGCCCAGGTCTGGCCCAGCATTCCCCAGCACCCTGTCCAGCCCAGCCCGGCCTTGTGGCCCTTGCGCCGTGACAGGCGATCCACACCAGGACTCTTGACTTCGGCGCTGCACCGCTCTTACTCTATTCAGGCCCACGCTGGCGCACATACGCACACGCCACCCTCCCTGCAGACCCTCCCCCTCCCCTTCCGATTATTACTGTTGCTACTTCCGCTGTACTGTGCACGAACGACAAGTTCGGCGATTCTCCAAAAAAGACACACGCATCACCGCCGCACTGCCACCACCACCACCACCACCACCACCTAACGCCCTGTCCTGCCCTGCCAGGGAAAAGCAAACCACAGCAAAAGAGTTGGCGCAACGAACGCACGCACCCCTTTGAGAGTTCGGCGCAGATTCACCGACACAGACCCGAAAAGAAACGAAAAAGCGTAGTGGGCCTTCTGAATCACACGCCTGGATGGCCGATTACCCACACGAGACGAACCACATTCTCCCATAACAGCGCCTTGTCGCCTCCTTCGTCGCTCGCCCGCCGCGCCAGGACCATCACGCATCTGCTTGCTCCTCCAGAACCCATCTTTGCTTTTTTACCCACCACGGGCCTTGCGTCACCCGCTGCCCTTCTTTCCTTCTCTCTCTGCTTATCCCATTGCTCCCTTTGTGTGTGTGCCTGTGTTTGTTTTTTTTTTTGTTTTTTTGGTGCTGTGCGACCTCACCCGCCCCGACCTTTGTGCAACGAGAAAAAAAGAGGGAAAGGGAAAGGCGCCAAGAGCGCTTAGGACCCAACTCAGCCGCCTTTTCTCATTTCGCTCCAGGTCCGCCCCAGACGCCACTTTTAGGGCCTTCCGTCCTGTCCGCGCCCTTCCAACTCCCCTGGCCTGGTGCTCCGCATTTTGCGCCGACCAAAGACCAGACACCCGCCAGAAAAATAAGCCGGCCCTTTCCTACGTACCGACCTCGGCTTCTGGCACAGGGCTATTTCCTACCTGCCTGCCTCGGCGGCTTTTTTTTCTTTTTCTTTCTTTCTTTTTGTCCGTTTTCTTGGCGGTGTTGCACTTCCCACATATATTCTACGACGGGCGCAACTGTCGCTTGTTGAAGAATGGCGACATTTACCGCCCTGAATGGGGGCTCACCCAAGGCGCCCGAAGGTGTCAACGGCAACAGTGTGCCGGCGAGGAGGAATGGTTCCGAGGAGCGCCAGAGCAATACCCCGGCGGCAGCAACAGCAGCAGCAACAACAAAACCTACAATAACAGCAGCGCCGGAAGCTGGGTCTCCCACCGGCAAGGCCTCTGCGCCAGCCGGGAACGCGTCATTGCCTTCAGTCGTCCTCACCAGACATGAGAGGGATCACGACCACCACCAGCCGAGCGAGGCTGAGCGCCAGCGCAGGAGTCGCTGGATAGGGGTTCTCTCCCACCAGGAAGAACGGCCGCCTCTGTACCAGCCGACCGCCTATCCAGGTGCTCACGAATCTGCCCTGGCCAAGCGGAAACGCTCCCATTCGCCTCCCATCTCGCCTCCCTCGCCAACCGGCGGCGCTCGCGAAATCTTCGGGCGCCGGGGAGGATCCGAGCCTAGGGACGCGCCGCATGCCGCACCACGTGATCGCAACAGCCTGAGCCCTCCCAAGGTTGGCCACAACACGGATCTCAGGAGGGCGCTTGGCCGCGAAAGCGCTCGGGACTTTGAGCGGAGCGGGAGCCGGCTAAAGTTCACCATGATGAGCAGCAAGGACGACAACTGGGGGCCCAACTACGAGCAGCTGCACTCGGCGGTGCCCGACTCGGCCGTCAGCGAGGTCGACCCCATTGGCGATCTAGTTCACTTTGAAGGCACACAGGCCGCCGACGTGGACATGGATGACTCCCCCGTCGCCTCTTCGTACCGTCACACCTCTTTCGTTCCCGAGCAGCGCCGTGACGGCCTCATCCAGTCAGATCCCAAGAAGAGGAAGCGCAACTTCAGCAATAGGACCAAGACTGGATGCCTCACCTGCAGGCGCCGGAAGAAGAAGTGCGACGAAGCCAAACCCGAATGTGAGAATCTCCCTAGTCCTGTTATGTACGGACAACCAAAGCTGACCCGGACCCTTCGCCCGTGCCTCAGGCTCCAACTGTATCAAGGGCGGATTCGTCTGTGCTGGATATCCACCCCAGCGTGGTGCCTGGCCGAGCAAGCAGGAAAGCAAGGCGACAGCAGTCCAGATCGAGAGCAAGGACCCCAACTACAGGCCGCCAGGGGCCTATGGCATGGGCGGCTCCCGCGAACCCTATGCGGCCCAGGGCCAGGGCCAGGGCCAGGGTCAGAGTCAGAACCAGGCCCAGAGCCAAGGCCAGCCCCGGAGCCAAAGTCCTGTTCAGATCCAGAACCAAAACCAGAGGCAGAGCCAGAGTCAGAGCCCCAGCCCAAGCCCCAGCCCGAGCCCCAGCCCGAGCCAGAGCCAGGGCCAGAGGCAGCCGTCGCTGGTTCCCCAGGCGAAGCGCGAGCCGCTCCCAGCTTACCGCGGCCAGGCTCTCCGCATACAGACACCAGTCCAGCGTCTGATAACAGAGGAGGGCCGCCCGATGGACTCGCTGAACTCGCCGACAGCCACTGACGGCAAGGCCCCTGCGCGCTTCCCGCCCGGCGTGGCACAGAACATGGGGCAGTCCATGTTGATGACACCCGACACGGCGGGGACACCGACAAAGAACAAGAACAAGGAATTCCCAACCACGCGCGTCCCGCCGCTGCATGATCTGAGCAGGACGGTCCCGGGGCCAACCAGCGCGGCCCAGCTGTCCCAGCACGGCCCGGGTCATACGAGCCCGCCGCTCGGCCAGGTGACGAGCGGCGTGCAGGCGACGGCGCAAATGGCGCTCTCTCACAGCTACGCGCCTTCGCCGCGAGCCCGCAGGGAGAAGGACCAGATGCTAGGAGGCTTTGCCTTCTACCCCTACGACAAGGAGCTGATCCTAGAGCGGGAGCGGTGCAGCAGGTCGGTGTGGCGCTTCAACAACGCCACGAACCCGGGCAACGGCGTCTCGCCCACGGAACGCGAGCGCCTCTTCCGCGAGATTCTGCAGCCGAGCGAGGGCGTGCAGCTGTCGCAGGCCCAGGTGTCGCCCGTGACCCACACGGGCCAGCTGGGCGCTGGCTTCATGGTCGAGGCGCCCTTCCACGCCGACTACGGCTACAACATCAAGATCTCGGACAACGTCGCCCTCGGCCGTAACTGCTCCATCCACGACGCCGGCGAGGTCACCATTGGCGCCAACACCGTCATCAGCCCCAACGTGTGCATCTACACCACGGACCTGCCCGTGGACCCCCGCCAGCGCAACGGCACCCGCGGCGAGCAGTCGGCCAGGCCCGTCCACATCGAGGAGGACGTCTGGATTGGCGCCAACGTCGTCATCCTCCCGGGCGTCAGGATCGGGGCCGGCTCCACCGTGGGTGCCGGATCTCTGGTCACCAAGGTATGCAGCACACCCTGTTTCGTGTCTGGTTCCCTAAATCTGCTCGACAACAGGTTGACTAACATTTGCCCAACAGGACCTTCCACGCCGCTCTGTATGCTACGGCCAGCCGGCAAAGGTCCGCAGACTACTTGCATAAACTATATATAAGTTCAAGACGGGGCTGCGGACCTCCCGACTTTGATCAGCTATTTGTTTTCCTCCCCCTTTTCTCTCTCTCTCTCTCACTTGATTTATCTTTTTTTTTTTTTAACCTGCGCACATGTACACTGGAAGGAGTATGTTAGCATCTTGGCCTATGGGGTGGTACTCAATGATTTCCTGTCTTTCTTTCCTATGTTTGCTGTTCATTTTCACTTGTTTGCATGATACCCATTGCGTGCACCAAAACAAGAGACCCAGACGCATTTTGTTGGCTTGTCTGCTTTATCGTTACTACGCTACTACCCCATCCTGGTCTCCTTTTCCCCCTGGCTACATACCCAGTTGATTTGTTGCGCGCGCAGTATGACGTGAGCAGGAGGAAGGGAGGACCTTAATGTTTTATCTGAAGACGGAAAAGGAGGGGGTTTGCTCTGGAAGTCCCCTCTCCTTTCCAAGGCAACGTATTATCATGTCCAAAAAAAGAAAAGCGGAACGACCGCATGGTTCATTGAGCATTGTGTATCCTGTGCCAGCAGCACTTTTACCCCCCTCCTCGCTCCCAGACGTTGACGACATTTACGCTTATGATATTTTGTTGGTTCCTATTGCGTCCTAGTCTAAACTTCACATTGCGAGAGGATTTGGCTTGGTGAATTTTGAAGGATTGGCGGTCAAAGGGCATGCACCAAGGAGTGGGCGGAAGAGGATGAGTGCCGGTTCAGCCTTGAAGTATATAAAAAGGTTTCTTGTCCATGTGTATGCCTATATATTTATGTATATATAACCCGGTTACCGTGCCGTAACCAGACCGGATCAAGTGGGGAGACCACTATCGTGCCGATGCAAGCATCAAGCCGAGGTGGAATCAGCCAGCCCCCTGCAAGATGGCCTGATCTCGAGACTGCCGACTGCCTACCAAAAAAAAAAAAACAAGCGACCTGGCCGTTTGCTGACGTGTCTGCCCTCCCCTCCTCCACCCCCGGTGGTCGGTTGGTTGGTTTGTTGGTGCAGTAGTCCCAAGGTCCAGGCCGTGATGGTCGGATCCTGCGCGTCAGCATGCACGGCGTCAGACTTGGTCTCGGGGTGGGTCGAACCGAGACGGGGATATGTTGGGGGGGCAGGTAGAGCACATTTCACACCAACCTAGGTAGGTACCTATCCACACGTTGGCAAGGCGTGGGGGGGAAAGAAGAAGAAAAAAACAGGAGAGGAAGAGATCGTGAGCCGTTGCCGAAAATAGCATCATCCAACAGGTAAACCCACGAGGGCAAAAGGGGGAAATGCCATCCACCTCGGTGACTGGACGGCCGTCTCCCGCACCGAATCCAGCAAGCGGCAGTCACCGGAACCGGGCTTGTTCCCCGTGCGCGGCTCCGTCACGGCCGCTTGGTCCTCACAGCTTCACTCCATGGACGATAGTATGTGGGCTTGTAACATGTTTTGTTCCTCTTCTTCTCCATAGCAATATTGCCTAGGTAGAGATGAGTTTGGTTGGTAGTACTGCTAACGAACACGAGATAAACACCGACAAAGACAGCCGGGCCCCCCTGAGATCCATCTAAGAGCAAGGTCACCAGATGACGCACTGCGGCGCCTTTCCCTTTTTTTTAATTTTTTTTTACCTCTTCTGCCTCTTGCTCTTGTCGCTCGTCGCCGAGAGGACGCTTGCGCTGCGCTTGTGCCTGCTCCCCGGCCGCGAGCTTGGCCGGCCGCTCCTATCCTTGTCCGCTGCGGCGGCCATCTCGTCGTCCTTGGCCGGCGGCGGCGCCGTGGGCTCGGGCGCCTTGTCCGCTGCCTCCTGGTCGCCCTTCTTCGCGTTCGCCGCGACATCGCCATTGGTAGCGGCTGCCGCGGCAGGCTCGGCGGCGGCAGAAGACTGTTCCTGCGTTTTGCCGTCTGCCGCCGCCGCCGCCGCCGCCGCCGCCTTTTCTGGCGACGCGTCGCTGTTGGCTTTGTTGCCGTCGCCTGCCGCCCCGTTGGGTGTCGCCTTCTCCCCGCCGTCCTTGTCCTCTGCCACCTCGGACAGGCCGGCCGCCTTGTCTGCCTTGCCGGCCGCCTTGGCCGCCAGCCCCTGCGCCTTGTCGCGCTCGGCCCGCCGCGCGTTCTCGATCTTGAGCTCGCCGTCGAGCTTGTCGAGCTGCTTGCGCAGGTCGACGAGCTGCGTGACCGTGTGCACGAGCTGCTCGAACTGGGACGTGACGGCGGCCGTGGGCATGGTGAGGCGGCTGGGCACGTCGAGCTCATTGAGCACGTTCGTGATGCGCTGCTGCTGCTGCCCGCTCTTGTGGTTGAAGAGCTTGTTGACCTTCTCGTACCGGAACGTCGGCCCGGACCCAAGCCGGTCGTGGTACGTGACGCCGTACACCTGCTCCTCCTGCTCCGTGAGCCGCCGCCGCTCGGGCGGCGCAGCCCCGCCCTTCTTGTTGTTGGGCTTGCTGGGCGGCTCCACGGGGGTGGCCTTCTCGACCGCGACCGACTCCCGCTGCGCCACCGCCGATGAGGCCGCGATGCTGTCGCGGCGGCTCTCGGATCCGGCCGTGGCCGGCGTGGCCGAGCCCGCCGGTGCCTGCTGCCCGTTGGGGCCTGCGCTGCCCGGGCCCGCCATGTTCGCGCCGTCCGACGCCATGAGCGACTTGCGTTTCTTCGACTTGTCGGCCGTCATCAGCGTCTTGAGGAGCGTCTCGAGGCCCTGGCTGGACTTGAAGGTGCTGATGTCGTGGTCCGAGGGCGGGAAGTCCAGGCGGCTGTAGAGCTCGCGGCGCTCCTCGTTGAAGCGCTCCTGTCTTGCGAGGATACGCTTGACCTCGAGCAGGAGCGACTCCTCCTCCCTCGCCTCTTCCTTGGATCTGGTGAGGGCGTTGGCGGCGAACTTCTTGCGCTGCGTCTCCATGTGGGGGTCGAACTTCAGCATCGTCTCGTAGAGCGAGAACTCGGGCTGCGACATGTACTGGGCGGGCTTCTGCACCGCCATCATCTTGGCCGCGACCTCGTAGTACCTGGCCTTCAGATCTTCCATGGACCGGGGCGCCGACACGGGCACGACGGCCGCGCTGTCCCCGTTTGTCGCCGGGTCGCGCGGCCGCGTGGGCGTGTACTCGTAGCGGTCCCATATCAGGGCCCAGCGCAGGTCGAAATCCCGGACCAGGTCCAGGAGGTAGTCCGTCTCCTCCTTCGTCCAGTCGTGCCGTCGTAGGTTGGAGTGGTACTGGTCATCGGTGTACTGCGGTATGTCGACGTGCACGTTGAACTTGGCAAAAGCCGAGTCCTCCAGCGGCTGCTCCGCCTTGTCCGGCTGCCCATCCTCCTGCTGTTTGTCGCCGTCGGCGCCCTCCATGGGCACGTCGCCATTCTCCCGAGTCACAGCCCTGTCACCGCCGCCGCCGCCGCCGTTTTCTTTCCTCCTCCAGTGCCGCAGGATCAGGCTGTCGTCGCACCTGGCCGAGTTCTTAAACGGCCGCAGCTCCCATCGCGACGTGGCCTTTTTTGTTGCCTGAGACCGCCGCCTCTTGAAGATGGAGATCTCTGGGATGATGGCGATTGGGTTGTCGCCGCCGAGGCTCTGCACCTCTCTCGCCAGTCCCTTGAGGTTTGTCCGCGGCGCCGTCGTCTTGGCCCTCTTCGTTGGTCGTGGTGCGGCGCCATCCTGTGGGAGGTTGAGCACGTCGCGGACGTCCAACGAGGCCATGTCGGGCGCGACGGGCGGGCCAAGTTGGCCAACAGGGTGTGGAGTTCGGCTCTAGAGTAAAAGGAATAAAAAAAAATTGGTGCTGCACGACAACGGCACCCCAAGACGGGCAATTCAATTCGTTCCAACTGGGAAAACGCGCATTACAAGCGATCTAAAAACGTATTAATACACGGAGGGAAGTCGACGAGAAGCAAGCGATTGAAGCGCAGCCGTTTCTCGGATGCGCCGACGATTTTTTCGGTTGCGTTCTGATGGAAGGGCTTTTTTCGCAGGCTGGCGACGCGCTCTGGAAAATCCAACCGTGATTTTTTTTTTCGGTTGCTTGGGCTCGATGGCGGGCGGCGGCGGCCCATTGCGGGACAAGGAGTCGGGGACTGCCAGTGGGACCCACCCCAGCACGTGACGCCCCCATAAACAGCCCCCCTGTTCGCATTTGCTTCGAACGTGGCACCTTTGGCGAGGCGCTCGGCACTTTTGACGCCAGGGCGACTTTTGGGAGGACGACAGGGAGTTGTTGATCAATTCAACCCCGACGACGACGACGACAACGACGACGACCGCGGACGAAAGCAAATCCCCATCCAGGGCCTAGAAAGAGGATCGAACCAGAAAGACGCACACGAGACAAAAGGGGCAGCGCAGCAGCCGGACACAATGAGGCCTCTCCTGTCGGTCCTGTCGCTGAGCGCCGTCGCGCAGGCGCTCTACTTCTACATCGACGGCACGGCGCCCAAGTGCTTCTTCGAGGAGCTGCCCAAGGACACGCTGGTGGTGGGCCACTACACGGCCGAGGAGTACGACGACCACCGGCAGTCGTGGTCCAAGCACGACGGGCTGGCCATTTACATTTCGGTCGACGTACGGTTTTACTCTCTCTCTACATTCCACCGCACCAGGCTTCCGGCCTAGAGCAAACAAATGGACAAAAAAAACAAAACAAAAAAAAAGAAATGCTAACAAAACCCCACGCCACAAAAAACAGGAGACGTTTGACCGCGACCACCGCGTCGTGTCGCAAAAGGGCAGCAGCGGCGGGCGCTTCACCTTCACGGCGGCCGAGTCGGGCGAGCACAAGCTCTGCTTCACGCCCTCGTCCAACAGCGGCAAGATAGGCTGGCTGTCGAGCGCGGCCCACAACGGCGGCATCCGCCTGACGCTCGACCTGGCCATCGGCGAGACGTCGGCGCTCGAGAGCAGCGACAAGGACAAGCTCGAGGACATCGCCACCCGCATCAAGGACCTGAACCTGCGCCTGCAGGACATTCGCAGGGAGCAGGTGTTCCAGAGGGTATTTACCGTCTTTTCTTTTTTTTGTTTTTTTGTCTTCTTTTTTTTTCTCTGTTCTGATTGCGTCGATAAGAGTTACTCGCTGACATTGGGTGCTATTCATAAAACAACAGGAACGAGAGGCCGAGTTCCGCGACCAGTCCGAGTCCACAAACGCCCGCGTCATCCGCTGGATCCTCATCCAGCTCACAATCCTGGGCATCACTTGCGCCTGGCAGCTCTCACATCTGAGGTCTTTCTTCATCAAGCAGAAGCTCACCTAGAACAACGATTTAACCAAAAAAAAAACAAAGGAATAAAAGGGGGCGTCCCGCGTAAGGTTGTCATGACGTTGTTGTACTATTTCCGGCTTCGGCGACGGCGGCGGCGGCAAGGATCTTGGGCAATTGAAAAGGAGCCATGTCGAATTGTGGAGTGGACAACAGTTGTATCCTTGGTGTTCGTCCGGCGAGTTCTCTCGTAATGCTGCGACTTGTCGTGTGAGATATGTTATAGTAATGAACTTCATGCCAGGACTATCTACCATCTCATCAACGTGGCCACTCCGGCAGGTGGCTTGTCTGCTCTGCTCTGGCGAGTTTCCGGACGAAAATGACGATTCAGAAGAGGGTGTGTGCTAATTCAAATGCGTAGACAAGGGACAGGAGTCGAGAATCGAGGACAGGATCATGACATGAGTCGTATTACAAGTGTCTATGAGGCCGTTTTTTTGAGTGTGTTCATCATTACCTCAATCTATCAACAAACTTGGAAAGTCCCCTACGCGCGCTGATAGCTTGCTTGAGCTCTATCGTTTGCCTCATCTCACACAAGAAATCAAAACATTCGCGAGACGTCACCAACCGACGAATGGGTTGCTGGCTTCACATGGCCGACAGGAGCCTCGCGCTCCGCTCCAAAACAAACCAACCGTTCTCTCCAACATCTGGCTATACGTATTATGAACAAGGAAGAGGAAAAGGGAAGGAGAGCCGCAAGACCCAATGCAGACAAAGCGTTCAGTGAGCGAGAAGCAAGATGAAAGAATAAACAGGACATTAAGAAGAGAGAAAAAAGAAAGAAAAAAAGGTCACCAGCGCCATGCTCGTGTTGCGCGCAACAAAATGATTAAGCAGGTTCATGTATGGCTGATCTCGGGTCATGGCCGAGGGGCATGAAAAAGGAACGACCATGGGGTGCCCGACATTTCTGTGGATACACTTGGCCGCGAGTCACGGCGCAGATGGTGTGACCTCGGTGGCACCATAACGAGCCACAAGAAAAGGCAGCCGTCCTTGTCCTTCCTTCCCGTGTGCCGCGATTAGAAAGGGACAGAGTCCGGCAAAGAGGCCCAGGCCAGGTGTATGCCAAAACATCTCCACGATGATTCGACAAGATGGGGCGAGAGGGGCAACGGGCCACGAAAGGGGATTCGCTGTCTCGATGGTGTGGCAGATGTGGGTTGGCGACGAGTGCTCGGGCTGTACGGGGCAGCAGGATGAAGGGCGGACAGATGTGTGTGACCGTTGTATCGAAACGGGGGAGCCTAGCGAGCAGGACAAGACGGTGAAGGAAAACATGCACAATGGGGACAGGTTCCGGGTGGTCTAGCTGCCCGCTCCCAAGAGCAGAGAAGCGCACTACCAAGCAACAGCGAGGCTCCCCTGTGGAACGATTGCCTCCCCGGCTGGGCGATGAAGAAGAAAATGAGAAGATGGAAAGCCGGGCCGTACGGGTGCTCAACAAGACGCAGAGGACGCGTCTAGCCACAGCAGATGGTCTTCATGAACTTCTGGAAGCCCGTCGGTTGTTGCTCGGCAGGGCGGCTGTTAGAGGCCTGTGGCGGCGTCATGTTGTGCTGCTGCTGGTGCATCGGCCTCTGCGGTAGGTTCTGTGTGCTGTTCTGGAACTGCGCCTGAGTCGAGCCTGCTGGCGTAGCCATATCCCGGAGACCCCCTGCTCCGCTCCCCCTCTGGGCCATGATCGCGGCGGGGGCGTTTTGCCGACCTTTCCCAGGATTCTGCTTGATTGGTGAAGGAGGCGGGGGTTGCGCGGCGTTTAAACGGTCGACCGTGAGGCGTGCGCGAGGGTCGGTTCCGTGGGTACCGCCGCCGTTGCGCGAGTTTGCGTGAATCTCCATGTTGGAGGCTCCAGGACGAGCGTTGGGGTTGTGCATCGCTTGCCTGTCCCAATCGCTCTTCTTGTCCTTGCCAACCTTCATCCAATCGTACTCGCCATCCTCCACTCCACCCGCCTCCTTGAGCGCCTGCGTGAAGAGCTCTCGCAGGTAGTCGTAGTCAGGCGTGTCCTCGAAACCAAGGTTGCGAACGTACGTGAGATACTTCTCAAATTGCACGGGGAAGCCTTCGCAGAGATCCTTGATGACAGTGGTCTGCTTCTTCTCGCCGATCTTCTCGTACTTTTGCTTGTTGGTGGCCGCCTTCAGACCCTGCCAGGGAAGGCCGCCTCGGAGGAAGTACATAAACACATGGCCCAGTGCCTCGAGATCGTCTCGTCGGGATTGTTCGCGGCCAAGATGGGTGTTGATGCTCATGTACCTGGCGGTGCCGGATAGAGACTTACGCTCCCGGTAAGGAATGTGCTGCTTCGTCTTCGGGTCGCGGTACTGTTTGGCCATGCCAAAGTCGACAACGTGGATAACATTGGCCGTCTTAGTGCCGGGCCGTCCGATGAGAAAGTTGTCGGGCTTGATATCGCGGTAGATTAAGTTCTTCTCGTGAATCGTCTGGACACGGGACAGCTGTGCAGAGAGCGAGGTCAGCATAACGAGGCACGACGATTGTTGTCAGGGTAGCCTACCATCTGCTTGGCAACCATGACAACGGTCTTGATGGTGAATCGGCGGTTGCAGTGGTCGAAGAGGTCTTCCAGAGACGGGCCAAGCAGGTCGATGACCAGTATGTTGTGCAGACCCTCCTGGCCAAAGTAGTAGACATTAGGGATGCCGGCTGTAGTGCAAAGGTAATTGTCAGATGCCGTCATGAAAGGGCCCCTGGTCTCGAGTTCAGTGCCCGAGAGTCGACTTACGGCAGCCAACCAATATCTTGTACGTCCGGTACTCGTCGCGAAGCTGAGGAGCATCGCTCTTCCTTGGCTCCTGCACACAGCCGAGCGGCCAGGTTAGCTCTGCTTCTCAACGCGACGGCCAAGGCCTCGAGCGCGGCGACATCAACTCACAAACTTGATGGCCACCTGCTGGTTGTTGAGCAGGTTTGTGCCCTCAAAGATGACACCGAATGAGCCCTCGCCAATCTTCTTGCCGACGCGGTAGTGCACGCCGACGACGTTGGAAGATGAGGACGCCATGCTGAACGGGGAGACGTGGCCCGCTGCCGGACGCGGAAACGCCTACAAAATTAACGACTGTGGGAGCGAAGCAAGACGACGACAAAAAAAAAAAACGGCTCGGTTCAGCGGTCGTGAAATGAGAGTGACGCGTGTGCCAGGAAGGAGTGCGGCAGGAGAGGTGCGTCGGCGGTATTGTCGTGTTCTACAGCAGGTACGGTTCAAGGATGTCAGTGGCGGTGAATGACTGGGAGCCAAACAAGGTCGCACTTTGCTGCGGCGGGTGGTGGCAGCCCCGAGCGTGGATGAGTAAGGCGGGATCGGCGTGACCCAGAAACGAGGGAGCGAAAAGGCAAACGGGCTGCAGATGGCGCGTGGGGACGGGCTAGAGTAGAAGGATGCAAGGCCGGCCGACGAGGTTGTTGTGCAGGTGGCGAGCGCGCCCCAAACAACTCAATCCGGGCCAAAAAGACCAACGCCCAGCTGGGGAATAAAACACACTAACCTCGACAATGGGACGATGGCAGAGGCGAGGCTCCGTCTCGGGTGAAGACGCGAATCGACGGTCGGTCGGGAGTGGTGTTGCCTAGTTGAGGGAGCCCGACGCCTAGGTAACCGTCTGTTTCTCCAAGGTCTCCCCGTTTTCTCTTGCAAGCCACCGAAAGCCTCGCAGAGAGAATGCGGAATAAAGGGGGCGACGGCTGGGGCGGGTAGCGATTGAATGGCCGATGCACGAGGAACGCCGAGTGACCAGTCGAGGTAGCAAGACGTCACTGAATTGCCCTCTCTACGACCGCGATGCAGGGCTCGCAAGTCTGGTCAAATGGAGAAGGCACCGTACGGCGGGAGGTAGGGTGGTGTCGGGTTGGGAGCGAGCGGGAAGGAAAGAAGAAAAAAAAAAAAAAGAAGCGGGAAGAGAAAAGGGAGGTTGCAGGAGTCGCAGCGGGCAAGAGAAACCCCCCCCCCCCCCAGCAGGCACAGCAGCAAGCAGTTCAGCACGCACCAGTATGTGGCAGCCGGCAGCACAGCAACACACACCAGACATTAAACACCCCGGGGGCCTGGCTCTGGAACTGGGCCACACACGAGGGCCGATGGAGACCAAGGCCCCGACGTCTGATTGATTTGATTTGACCAGCCCTGCTGGGGGGGGCGTGTTGTGAGCCGACCGACAACGCCGTGGGTCTCTCTCCACGGTCGCCCGGCCCCCTGCGTGCTCTCTCCCCTGGCAGGCCTTTTGTTTTTCTATCCGTACTGCTGCTTGCTTGGTGGTCAATTGCTCTACTCTGCGCGCTTGCTTACTGCTATCGCCTCCGTCCTACTGTCAAAGAACACCCCCAATTCTGGTCGCGGGTTCCTCTCCACTCCAGCAGCACAAGATTGAAAAAGCACCCCATCGTCCCGCCCCAGATCCCTTAGCAACAGCTCCATTCCCAGCTCGTGCATGTCGGGGCGGGCCAACAGGGGGAGTCCCATCAGCACAGCGAGAGAGGCGCGGGCAGGTCCCCATTCTTTTTGTTCTGGTCAGTCGGTTCCCTATCAGCCGCCTCAACTCTCATTTGGGGAGCTTGCATGTCGCCTCCTCCGCCTGCGCCTTGGTCTGCAAACCGTCAACTGTCAAAAGCAACGGCACAACCACAGCCCCCTTTTTCCCGTACTTCCGTCTTCTCTGCTCTCTTCTTTACTATCAACGGCTTTTCCGCCTCGTTGTAAATTTTAGACCTTTTTGCCAAACCGTAGCACAGCACACATCACACCGCCCCAATTGCCCGACCTGTCCTTCCTCTCTCTTCCCTGGCCGGCTCCCTCGTCCCGAATGTCTTGCTACCCCCCATGTCTGCTGACCGTGAATAAAGTAGGGGACCCAAGCCCCCAAGTCGAGAAAGCACGGGCTCCTAGCAGGCAGCTAGCCGAACTCTAGGCCGACCGATTGGGGAAAAGAGAAAGAAAAACCCGCAGCGGGCATGCACGCGATGCGAAATGCAGGCAAAAGAGAAGAGAGATGCACAAAATGGATCAGAGGAGGGATCTTGTTAGATTGAATGTCTGGGTGCCCGACCCGGCCTGGGTAGCCGCCATGGGCCTCTCCTCTCCCCCCCTGGTTTGGTGCAAATTTCATGGGGAAAGCAAGGTCGATGGCCCCAGATCCTCTCCGAGTACCACACCGCAATAACAGATGGTTTTGCCAGCCGAATGAAGTCCATTCTGTCTTGAATGTACCATAGCCGGGCATTGATGGATTGAGATTTGGCTTCTTGCTCCCTGTGATTTCAGCAGCACCAGGAACCAGCTGAGCTGCAACGATAAAGCAAGAAAATGCAAGATCCAGTCACGCCTCGAAATAGCCCGTAATTCGACCCGCGTCTCTGCTGACTCTCGCCTCGGACGCCAATTCCTTTCTGTTTACTATGCAGTTTTTTTTTTTGCCTCCTTTCATCTCTAGTAGCCCCCCGGCCTTTTGCTCGCCCTCTCGCCAGCCAACCACCGCTAGCGGCCGCGCCGTGTCCCCACGCCAGACCCAGTCAGATGCTCCCCCAGGCGCGCGAGACCAGACCAGGGATGATGCGGCGGCAGTAGAAGCGGACAAGCGCCTGTGTGAGGAAGAGGAGAAAGCAGCCGACCCGTGCTTTTTCTTGTTTTTTCCTTCCTTCTGCCTCCTGCAGAGCCAAGCCTTCGCACATGTCAAGCCGCGCCCGTTCAACTATTAGCCGCCCAGTCGCCACTCCCGAGTCGAACCCGACTAGAGATGGCCCGACGTTTGAATGACTTGCCCCGACTTGAGCACGACGCCCAGCCAGCATGGGGGGGATGGGGAAGAAGGGAGGAAGCAAGCACTCAAAGGCCCACCACCGCATCATGTGCATGTTTGTTTGTTTTGGTTGGTTTGCGAAATGTCCGAGCCTTCTGGCCAAGAAGGACTCGTGAGCGCTGCACGGCTCCGCCTGGGAGATGCAGATGCAGATGCAGACGCAGTGCAGGACAAGCCCCTCTCACTGTCTGACAACGATTCATTCTCCTCCTTCTCCACCACCAGCGCCGCCCGTCCACTTGCCGTACCTACCCGTCGGCCAGCCAGCCCGGTGTTGTTGTGAACCGCTTGATGGGGATTCTAACAAGGCATCCAGAGGCTAAACCTTCCCGCAGCACGGCCGTTGCCGCGCCTGTCCTGAACCTTCAACTGTTGGAGGCAGCCCGGACCCGAATATGGGAAAGCTTTGGTCCAATCAAGCATCAAGGTTCCTATTATTTTGTGGCGTTCTCCGGGCTCCCTGGCACAAAAAGCTGGTTGTTTCATGGCGGCATCGACACGACCTTGTGCCAGGGAACGAACCATGGAAAGCATGCGAGAGAGAGAGGAGAGATGGGCGAAGCGTCGTGCAGCTAGCAATCCGAACAGGCAACCCCAGAGGACCCTGACAGCCAATCCGGCAGTGCGAACCAAGCTTTCCCCTTCCTGTTGAAATCCTCCCATATCCAATCCCCCCCCCTGCCAGTCAGGTTTGCGCGTCACAGACACGGACACACGCGCACATCAGCCATATGCACACACAAGGGCCCCCCAAAGTCGCCATCAGTCCGTCGTCTGCCTGTCCGTTCACCTGTCTCCTGGTCCTGGCGCGGGCGCGGCCGGTAGGCGAAAAGAAGAAGTAGAAGAAAGTGGCGCGATTCAATGTCCGTTGCCAACGCCTCGTCAATGCCCATCCGCCTTTCACCCCTCGCTGGCGAAATGTCTCGTTGCCGCTAGCGAAATGCCCTCCCCCAAAAGTAGTCCGCCCCACCCAGCCCCAAGCCCCAAGGGGAGAAGAGAGGAAACGCCAAAGAGAAAGAAGCAAAAGAAAGACATAAAAAGCCGCAGTTGGGCACACAAAACGTACATCAAGTGACGGTTAGTCTGACGGACCGAGCGCCTCCCCAAGCTGGCTGGTGGCTTCTCCTTGTCCTCGCTTGTCCTCGCTTGTCCAACACCATCCATCGCGTGTCCGCTCCCCTTTTTTCTTTTTTTGTCTCTTCCATCACCCCGTATCGGAAACGTGAGGAATCTCCGGTCCCCATTCGTTCCCGTCACCCATTAGCGCCTATCATTCTAGATGCCAGCCTACAACCACCACCACCCCCTAGCTGGTCTCGCCGATCCCGCCCGTCAGACAGACAGTCGGCCTCGATTCGCCACTCACCAGGCTGCCGCTCGTGCTGGGTAGCGGGTGGCAAGGGGTCGGTGGGCTGGTGTGTGGCACAACCTCCTCAGACTGGTTCTTCGCCAGCCGGTTCAGCTACGATGCCACGGTGCCACGGCGATGGGGTTTCCCGCGGCCACACATGAGACTGCCTAGCTTCGTTGATGTCTAAGCGGTTACGCCCACATCAAAATCTTCAAGACGCTTAACTGCTAGTTTTTCCCACTGCCAAAGTCGATTCCATCCAGGCTGCTTAAAAACTCGCCAAGAAGAGATGGGGAAACTCCCTTTTTTTACGACCCTGATTAATGTTCAGGCTAAGGGTTCAAGCAATGCAGAGAGCGAAATGGCTGTATCGGCTGTCGTGATGGATGGTTTTTAGAAGTTTGGGTAATAGTTGGCAACTAAACATCTCAACAGGTTCGACAAACAACGTTGATATTCGACTGGAACGAGAAGCAACCGCGCAATGACATCAAGCAACAATCAAAAATACAATGTATCGCAAGAAAGGCGAAAAAAAGGATTTAAAGGAAATCTTCGTCACGGGAACGCAACGTGCCCTGAATACAGACAAATGAGATTATATGTACAGTCCGTGTAGAAGGCCCCAACCTCCATCGAAATACCTCGCATCACAAGTCCGGCCCTATAACGCCAACGTATCCATCCGCCTCAACATGTGCCCCCAATGCCCTTTGTTTGCTTTCCGACAATCTCCATGCATACGCACCTGTCACCAGCGCCGGGAAGGCTACGGTGACAAACATTACTTCCGCAGCTCCCTTTACGTCCCCAGCATAGTCTCATCTAATCTACTACCCACTGCCATTGAGGAAAGGCGGCGGGCTCGAGCTGCTGCCGTTGCCGCGCGACCTGGCACTGCCGTTGGCAAGGGCGGCGCCCTCCTCCGTCCTCCTGTCAAGATCCTCCTGCACCATCCGCCTAGACTCGTCGAATGCCGTTTGGTACCAGTGGTCCATCCTCGACGTCATGATGTATTTGGAGAGCTCGGCGTCTTCGGCGTTCATGGCGTCTAGAAGCTTGCGCTTCAATGAGTCGTCCATGCCGTCGAATCGATTATCCAGGCTCTCCGTGTACACGCCAAGCGCCTCGGACGGCGTGACAAGGGGGTCAAACTTTTGCTCGCCATGATACTCTGCAAGTCTCGTCAGTGCCTTGGCCTCAAACGATAAGGTGTTGGGGTCACACATATACAACTTACTGTAATCATGACAGGCGTAGAGCGTCAGATACAGCGACGTCTCGCTGAGCGTACGGCTCATGGCGCCGTCATCCTTGAACTGGGTGTCGTTGATGCGTGACCACTTGTCACGGATGAAGCACCGCCTCCAGATGACACGGTTCGCCTTCTTTACTTCCTCTCCCCGCAGACTAAGGTGCGCCACACGCAGAGCACAGAAGAAGAGGTCGTCCAACACGTCGAACCCGGGAACTGTTGGGTCAACCTTGATGGATACCAGTGTGAGCAGGTCAATCAGGGTCAGAGGCTCCAAAGCCTCATGCCGAAGCAGGCGGGCCATGGCATCCTCGAAGACGTGGAGGAGGGCTTTGTGCTTCTTCAGCATGTTGCCGGCGTGGTATTCCAGTGCAAGTTCGAGTTCGGCAGCCTCGTCCACAGCGAGGCTGACCGCCGGCAGAATGATGTTGTAGAGCTTGTCCTGGATCTTGATGATGGCTAGCTCTCGGTCGATGGTCCGCAGTCCCGCAGCGGACCTGTCGCCGCGACCATCGCGAGCAACCACCAGCTGGTTGCGCGCCGGCTCGTCACTCGACACGGATACTCCTTCGGCAAGCAACGCCAGCTTGCCCAAGCTCAGCTCGATCTTCTTGTTCCAGACCTGTTGCTCACGGTTGAGCCCCAGTTCGATCAGCGTCTCGGCTGCATGGCTGATGTCCTTCTCCTGCTCAACGTCGTTGATCCATGAGATCTTGGACAACTCGGGCTTGGTCCTCAGGAATTTGGTGGCATAGCCCTTCCGGTTACCGGGGAAGTCCAGGACCGCCTTGACACCCTCCTCACGGAGGAGAATTTCATAGACGGCGAATGCGAACTCGTCACCATAGCGTTCAAAGGACTCGGCAATCTCGTGCTGTCTGACACGTGCCCGCTCCCTGAGGTGCATAACCCTGCTCGGTGGCTGCTCGCGGTCGAGCGCCCGCTGGCGCAGGTTCTTGACTTCCTCCACCATAATCTCGGCTAGTGCTGCGATCGAATCATGATTCTCGGCCACCTCGATAGCCTGATTCCACAGGCCATAGTCCTTGAGCTTCACGGCCTTCTCGTACCGGTCATCGAGATACGTCTTCCGGCAGACCTCTCCATAGCGGAGGGTGCTCTGGTCGGTGCGCGTCTGGGCCCAGCGAGAATGCTCGAGCAGGGTGGTCAGGTACTTGTCGGTGAGTGAAGGTAGGCGCCCTCGGATCGACTCTATCAGGCCCGGGTCAGGCTGCCCCGCCGCGAGGTCAGCCTGTGGCGGATAATACGTCTTGAGCCACTTGTGCGCAAGCTCGATCAGCCTCTTAGCGTTGTTCGTGATGTAGTATGTCGATGTCCAAGGAACTGTCGGCAGCCCCTCGTAGCCCGTGACAAGCACTCCGTTCTCCAACTTATCGTCCTGGAGTCCATAGAACGACAGCTTCCCCTTCCGATACTCGAACGCGCCCTTGAGCGCCTCGTACTGGACCTGCATGGCCTCGTACAGTAGGCGGGTCATAGCGGTATCGTTGGCGACTTGGCGGGTGTACATATACTTGATGACTTCATATGCCCAGGCCACAAACAGCTCCAGGCGCCAGATGTCGTGGGTAAACCAGTGCCTCACACGGTCCAGTTCACCTTTGTTCTGGTTCGGCACCTTCTTCTCGTCCTCGTGGATATACTCCACAATCTCCGAGACGACGCTCTTCTTGTCCGCTGTTGCACGATCGGAGAGGAACTGCTCATGTTGCTTCCAGATTCGCGATGCCACGCTCATCTTCTCAGCGTTCCAGAGCAGGGCCCACCGTGTCTCGCGATCGAGGTCAACTTTGAGCGCGTTCAAGTAGGTCATCAGTCGGTCTAGGTAGCTGCCCCGGGTTCGAAGGTTCCCCTCGAGCAGAGCTGGGACGTGAAGGAGATACGGCGACTCGGAACTCAGGATCTCCTGGCTCAGCTGCAAAGCTGCATCGCCAATGTCTTTGCTGGAAAATGGAAGAGCCCGCTTGCCGTCGAAGGCGAGCGGGTTGTCGTCCTTGATGCCAAAGAACACGGCCTGCTCGAGCTTGCTCTTCGGGGTGATCCGAGGTGTGGCGTCGCCGGAGAATCGATCGATATCGGTGGTTGCAACCCGAACAACACCCACTCCTCGAACCATGAGGAGTGTGCCTGGGTTCTTGATTTTTTGCCGATGTGTCCGAAGGCCCTCGACCTCCTGCCCAATGATGTTAGGTTCCTCGACCCCAGAGCCCGTGATTTCCAGGGCGTCCTGGTCTCGTAGATCGATAACGTCCTCGAAGGATGCGGAGTTCGTTGGCAGACCGGGTGCCTCCAGGCGAGCGGCTAGGGACGCGATGATGACTGCTCGGTCAAAGACGATGAAGGCTACACGGCCGGGCTGCGGCAGGTATAGCCGCGGGCGAACGGTGGAATCTTTGGATATCGAACTCGAGTAGCAAGTAAGAGGGCGAAGGGCCCCGATCTTGACGCTGTACCGCTCCATAGCTGCCTCTACCAACGCATACGAGCGCTCAAGACCCCCATCGTAGGTAACAAGAAGCCACAGGCTGTGGGCCGAGTCGGTCTGGCCAAACCCACCCAGAACATGCTCCCCACCGTTGGGTGAGAACGCCACATCAAGCAACTCGAAGTCCTCGGGGGACGAGTCGGCCGACGGAGAGCCGCGGGCTCGGAGGGCAGCGATAACCGAGTCACGGACGTCAACCTCGGAAAGCACATCGTGATGGCCACCCCTTTGTACCCTCCAGGCGGTAATCTTTCCCCGGCTGGTCGCAGCGACGACATTGCGCTCCCCTGCCTTCGTAGGAGGACCTGTCCGGACCGTGGCGATGTCTCCCTTAGTAGCAGAGGCTTTGAGAACATGGCGGATACTGCCGAGGAAACCACCAGTTGTCTGTGCCAGACCGCTGCGGAGGAACTGCACGGATATCGTCGGGCGGCCGTGACTATCCCTCACACTCAGATGCGCCATCCGTCCACTGCTGAAAGCCAGGATGAATCCTGCAGTCTCGGCGCTGACAAGCTGGATGACATGCTCGCCGGAGAACATTCCGGGAATAGAATCCTCGATTCCGTTGCGCTGTTGTCGCATAAAAGTCAAGGTGGCTGCGCTCGCTATGGATTCCCAGTACGAGATCTTTCCGCTCACGGGCATGACGACAATGAGGCCAGGCTCGTCGGAAGCCGCAGAGGGTGCTACCAAAGAGCCGAGGGGAAGTGGGTCGGACGCGTGGCGCGAAGGATGGTCGAGGTTGAAGACGAATGTTTCTGGCGAGGTCGTGTTGATCGTGTAGGGCCAGACGAATACCTGGGTATGCGTCAGGCATAGTGCGTGGCCAGTCGCCGAGTACAGTGTGCCATGTTGTCGACCTGTGCATGGTTAGGAGGGCGGCAATCATCGCCAACGAGCATGGAGTTGGGCGCGACTTACTGCTAGCCTCATTTACCCGGATCTTGTCTGGTAAGGCTGGAAGTTTGCTGACAGTGTACGCATTGTTCGTGGTCTAGGGGCGCGATATGACGCGTTAGCTTTCATCGTGGTAGGAAAAGAGCGATGGATCAAACGAAGGTTGATGGGATTCATGAGGAGGCACATGACAGCAGCAGGACGAAAAACTAACCAAGACAACGCTCCCATCTCCTTTGCTGACGCGCTCGCCCGGCTTGGGCTTTTTGGAGCGAACGCTGAGGTCTTGCTTCGGGGCGGGTGTGATTTCGCGGGGACGCTCGTGTTTAACGGGCAGTTTCGCGAGTTTTTCGGCCTTGACCTCGTACATCTCGGGTGGTGCATCGGGGGTTTGGAAGGTTTGCTCGCTGAGGGGAAGTCGCTGTCGCTTCGCTTTTGGCTGTAGCATTAGGTTCTCGGAGCTGAGTGGGCGCTGGCGACGGCGACTCTTCATCGCGGCGCCATGGCCGCTGTCGACAACGGCGGGCGAAAACATGGTGACGATGATGCTGCGGTCGGTCGGGAAGCGAGGTGCCGGGAAAAGATGGTCGCGATGCGGCTGCTGTGTTGCACGCAAAAGGAAAAAGAAATGGCGATACGTTGATGTTTCAATTCATGGCCGCTTGCGATTCGCGTTTGGAAGATGGAATGAGGAAAGAAATGGGTCAGGCGATGATGGAGAAAAATGCCGCCCTAACAATTACGATGGCTCCATGGACTTGTTGATGCTGCTCGCCAGGCTTTTTTTCTTTTGGTGACGACGTCTGCCGTGTTGGTTGATCAGGCCTTGTTGACTTTGGTCAAAAAAATTACAGCAAGCAACTGGCTCGGAAACGACACGGAGTGATTGGCCACTACGACGCTGGGTGTGGGGCGAGACTGCCGCATGGAGCGCACAGACTGCGATGTTCGTCGTCGCGTGGAAAGGAATGGATCCAGAGAAATGGATCAAGTAAATGGGTCCAAGCTCGGTGCATGGAATTCACGATATCTCACCTTGCCGTCATGCGTCGCCTGGAGAAGTTCATGATGTTTTTCTCAGAACTGCCAGGACCAAGAGTGTGGCTTCCAAGTGCAGCCCCCTTGGTTTGCATGGGATGCCGGGCTTCGATTTGAGGCGACCTAATTGTATGCACCCCAGACACCATATCTAGCGTGCTTAGCTAACCTGCCATCAAGAAAGCGGGCAACCATCTGAGCGAATGGGGAGGTCCTTTAGTGGAGCCGGCACGCCCGGCACACAAGGAAAGTCCCCACGCAAACGATGATGGTGCTTAGATAATGCCGCGTAAGGCATCGACGATGACCTTGCAGCTGATGAGGACAAATAACAAGCAGCAACCACCAAAGTCCCAACCAAGCAGGATCCATTGTGCAAGCTATTATGCACAAGACACAGGTCCCATACAAAATATGACTCTTTTGGTCTCGGTGTTTCACCAATATTACTCACACTTGAGGCGTCGTGTATGCAGCCCCGCACCACACAATATACCTACCTTAGGCACCTACTGGTATATTGTATAGGTTATGATCCCGCGGTCTGATTTCTATTGAACAATATGAGCCAACCAATGTTAGTCACTCTAACCTCTACCTTTTGCATGACATGGAACGCCATAGTAGTACGCAGAAATGCATTCCAGTGACCAATCAATGGAATGTGGTGCCCCAAAGGCTGCGCTGGTCAAGCCCAGAGGCTATGGAGGTCCCCTTGTGGCTCTAGTAGTTGGGTCATAGAGTGAAAACGTCGGGGCTGTGATGAATTGATCGAGACAACCAAGCGCGTCCCTTGCCCAGATATTCACGGGCGAGTTTTGACATGGCTGGGCTATTTGCAGTTTTGATCACAGCCATGACCAAGCCGGAAACGTAGCACTGGCATGGAGACCCAAGCGAGGCTGTGCTGTGCCGTGGCACCCGACAAGACGAGAAGGGATCGCTGGGGACAGTTCGGTGACGCCCGTTCGGCAACTGCGGAGTGAGAGACTGGTTGCCTGGCTGATGCCAAGGTGGCTCATTGAGTGTCCTTTGCATATTGTTGCAGCTTTGAGGGATGATCCAGGGAAACCACCTATTTGACAGTACCTATCTACCTATGTAGAATGTGCTGGAAAATTCCAAGCCCTCAATGTGTCGAAACAGTAGCCTGCCCTAAAACTAAGGGATGATCGGATGTAAGTGGTACTCACCAGCAGATCAACATACATTCAGTTTGTGCACAACATCTGGGCAGGGATCCTGCTGGTTTTAACTGACAGACGCGCACACGCGCTGCATTCAGGGCGCCACCCCGCCTGCGCGAGGGATAACAAATGTGCATCAGCGACATAGACACCACGTAGCCTGGGCACTTTCTACCATCCAGCGCATCTCTCTGCTCATCGCACATGCCGCCTCCTGGCAGGACGCGACGCCAATTGATGAGTTCCGCGCGCTCTCCATCCTGGGAGTGGCTGCAGACCTGCTGATTGATGGAGTGGGCTGTGAAACCCCGCTGCCCAGGCGGCCAGCGTGTAGGAAGCCAACCCGCGCGCCAACGTGCTAATTGCCGCCAGACTCACTGTCTTGGAGGTCGAGGATGTGACCCACACCCCAGAAAAAGTTAAGGAAAACGCCAAGCGAGGGTTGCAGGATGCCGCATTCTGTGACGGTACGGAGTATTGCCATGGAAGAAATGACCTGTGAGCTGACAAGGCCAGTACTGGCTATCTACACAAGGAACATGTGTGCTAACGGAAACGCCAGTGCCGTAGGGCAGAGATGAGGCCCTCAGCTATGGTCAGCGGCGGCCTCGACCCCTCACTTCTTGCTTGCTGAGCAAACAGATTGGCTGCAGCAAAGCACGGTATTCCGAGTGCGAAAAACAGGCTGGCGAAAAGGGCAAACGAAAAAAAAAAGTAATAAAATAGAAAAAAAGAAAGATGACTGCACAGCCTAGTGACCACCAGTCGAGCTGGCGCCTCAGGGTTCCGATGCATCATTCTTTTGCAGCTCCACCCACGCCAGCCCAAGCACCCTCCCTTCTGCAGCGGTGCTTTATGCGTCTGTCCATTTGCGAACAATTGCAAACTCTCCTGAAATATTCCGCTGCTCAAAACCCAACCTCAACACCACCTTGCCCACCACAACCACCTAGAACCTAACCTAGCCTAAGCAAAATCCCCCAACTCTATCACCAGCACTTCCCTACGCCTTCATCGAACCCGTCATTCGCCTTTCCTGCCCATCCAAACCGCTCGTCAATATCATCCGTCCAAGTAGCAGCGCGTCTTTTCTGGGAGCGTGGCCGCAACGTAAAGGTAGATGGCCTTCTTCGAGGCGACTTCGCTCGGTCGCGGCGGAATGCACGCAGATCCCTTCAGCCAGAGCCAGCAGGCACCAGCGCCGCCGCCCGGCTTTGGACAGCACGCCTCGTCTCCGTCGGTCAACAGCCTCCATGGCCGCTTGGTACATAGGCCGCATTCGGAGAACAGTCCGCCGTCGGCCGACTTTCTGTCTCTTGTAACTCAGCAAGCCAGTACAACCCCCTCAACCGTTACTGCCCCGGCCGCGCCCATGGGTCCCCTCGCTGAGCCGCCCAGCGTCGACTTTCAGGCCCAGCTCCAGGAGTTCCGCGAGAGCGACCGCCGCCGCGACGATCTCGTCTCCAGGCTGTACCGCAACTATCAGGAACTCAGCGCCGCCTACCAGCAAAAATGCGTCGACTATGAACAGGAGCGCAGGTCGCTCAATATGTGGCAGCGCGAACGCGACCGACTGGCCAGCGAGTTGGACGAGCTTAAGCTGGCAAATGTGCGTGCATCAAGAGAAGCTGACTGACTGCCTGCCCATCTGCCCCCCTGCCTGACTACATGTCCACCTTCCTACCTGCCTATCTGCCTCCCTCCCTGCCTACCTTCCTGCCTGCCTGCCTGCCTGCCTGCCTGCCTGCCTACCTGCCTGCCTACCTGCCTGCCTCCATATCTACATACCCACCCACACACCTACCAAATCAGTCGACTGCTGCCCCTCCAGCGCCACGATGTGGTGGCCCCTCTAAGCACCATGAACACGTATACTGATACCAATAACTTTAGGAATCTAATCCATTGGTCTTTGTTATTATCGATGGTGATGGTGCCATTTTCCGAGACGATCTACTCTCGAGGGGCACTGACGGAGGCACTGATGCCGCCTTTGAACTTCTCACGCAAATCAGGGAGCACGTTAAATCCATCTATCCCGGAGTCAAGGTCGAGGATTGGAACATCATGGTTCAGATTGTCATTAGTCTTGAGGGTCAGGCCAGGACGCTTCATGCTGCCGGCATCGTCCAAGACGGGTATAGAGACTTGAATGCCTTCGCGCACGCCTTCGGCCAGGCCCAGTGTATGTGCCCGACCAGCTTCCCATCCCCTCTCCCCTGCTCCCCTCATCGTGCCGCACGTCTGCCGTGCCGTTCTGACCACCCTCGCAGCGCTTTTCTCCTTTGTTGATGTTGGCCTTGGAAAGGAGCGTGCCGACCACAAAATCCGGGAGACCATGCGTGTTATGGTTCGGCTGCCGCAGTGCAAGCTTGTCCTGTTTGGCCCCTGTGCCGACAACGGATATTTGCCTTTCTTGGAGCCCTACAAGCGAGAGTTCGGTCATAAGCTTTCGTTGCTCGAAACCACCCCGCCTTTGCCGGGCTTCATTCAGCTGGGCTTGCGCCGCGCCAAGTTCCCGAGCGTCTTCCGTTCCGAGTCGATTGTGCGGCCCTCGTTTGGGGGGTCCATGGGCAACTCCGTGCCGCTGATGCGCAATGGCTCCATACCACAGAACGCCGCCAACTCGACCCATATGCCGCCGCCGCCGTATCAGCAGCAGCAGCAGAGTCAGCTCTCGATGGCGTCACCCAAACCGAAGATGGCTGAGACGAATGGCGGCGCTGCTCTGAATGGGCATCAACCGCCACCCAAGACGGCATCGGCGCCGCCGCAGCCTGCGCCGGCCGCGGCACCAGCTAACTCGAGCTACGCGACGGCCAGCACCAAGCCCCCCGCTGCAATAGTGTCCAGGTCGTTCGACATTACGCCAAAGAAGCCGGCGCCGGCACCCAAGCACTATTACGTCAACGCGTCGTCGGAGCGTGTTGACGAGGATCTGCCGCGCGTGGCCCCCATCGCTGAGAAGCGTTACATGGAAAAGAAGAAGGAAAACGGGCGGAACTTTTGTAATAATTACCACCTGTTGGGCTACTGCGAGGACGAAGACTACTGCAAATACGAGCACGGCGACCGTCTGTCCCCGCAGGAGCTTCTCGTCCAGAAGCTCCGTGCCCGTGGCACCTACTGCGACAACGGCATCGGCTGTGACGACTTTGACTGCTACTATTCGCATCACTGTCGCTACGGTCGCGACTGTGGCATGGGCCACAAGTGCAAGTTCAACGACACCCACCACATGGACCTGGTATGTCTCTTGTTTTCCCATATTAGGCTTGTGCACCAATGACTAACCATATCTCGTTTCGTCACGGCAACAGCGCAAGGTGGCGAAGATCTACTCGGACGGGACCAAGGACCTACTATCCTAAAACACAATCGATGACCCATCTCAAACGCCAACGGCTACCATGGCGAAAATCATGGGTACCGTCAACACGGATCAATATTATAGTTAACTAGAAGCGATGGGCCCAAAGCACTTGGGTCAGGGATCATGGCTGTTTATCACTTTATTTTCCATCTCACAGCCATTGCAACCCATTTGCGGGCGTCAAAGGAGCTGGAGTATTTCTTTTGCCATTTCTTTTGTCTCTGTATGGCAATTCTTTTGGCTTGTTTCGAGGATGTTTGGCGACGATTGACGTTTGAGATTGGGGAGATCATGGGACAGTGGTGAGGAGGGATGACCTTGGCGCAGCCAGAGAAGAGGAAACGGCGGTCAATGGAGAGAGAAAAAGAAAAAGGATGAAAAAAAGATAAAAAAAAAAAAAAAAGGAAAAAAAAGGGGGGTAGAGTTGCGAAAAGGACCATCCCTTTGCTCTGGCTCGAAATTTTGCAAAGCGGATCGAGTTTGGCGGTGGATGCTTTCAGTTTGTTACCCAGGGGGACAGCAGGATGTGAGCGCTGTGTACAAAGGCCCCCGGGCGGCATGACCACCTGTCACCCCGGGATACAAACCGTTGTCAATATCAAAACAAGTCCTTTTCGCAAACCGTCGACTCTGCATATCGTGACCTGAACCTAGGCTGTAATACCTCTTGCTTGACCTCTCGTGCCTTTTCTTGCTGGGTTCACTGACCGCGACATAGACTCACGGGACGATGGAGGAAGGGAAGGGAGGAGACGACAAAAGCAGCAGTGACGGCAACTCATGGCAAGCTTGCGGTGAAAGTTCGAATTTCCTCTCTTCTTTTCTCTGGTCTGTTCTGCCCTCCGTCGTGTCCAAGACAGGTATAGGCAACAACGAGGACAAGCCGTCTCTAGTTAAAAAAAAAAAAAAGCTTGCTACGTCTAAAAAGTTTGATCTCTTCCGCCTTCGTGAGCGCCTTGACCGAGTTAAATGCGAGGTCAGGGCTATATATCTAGGGACAAAAAAAACATAGTAGTGAATATTCAAAAAAGCGCCTCCCGCACCAAGGTTGGATGAGTTGTTTGTTTGCTTGTAGACGTGTGGTTATGCAATGGGATTGTGTGCGGACGAGCCAAGGTGAATTAAACCAAAAGAAGGGGGCGCGTCCTCAATCGGGCGCCGCTCCCAGGTGCCCAAAGCCGAACGACCTCGGCGTCTTGCTGCTTATGCTCGTGTCTCTGTCGCGGCTGCCGGCTTTTCTTTCCCTGCCGCGGTCCGCCTTTTTGTCGCGGTCCTTGTCGCTGCCGCTCCGGTCCTTGTCCTTATCGCGGGACTTGTCCTTGTCCTTGTCCTTGTCCTTGTCCTTGTGCTTGGCGCCGTCCTTTGCGTCCCCGCCACTCCTTTCGCGGTCTCCGTTCGAGTCTTCGTTGTGGTGATGGAGATGGTGGTGGCCGCCGACGCCAAAGTAATGGCGGCTATTCTCCTTTGCGTCGCCGGCGCCCCGGTCCTTGGGCGCGGGCGAGACGCCGCCCGTGTCCGGGCTGGCGGTCCGGCTCTTTTTGATGAGCCCGCTCAGGAACTTGCGTGCCTGGCGGCCGTTGCGCAGGCCGCGGATCGCGTTGTTCGCGTGCCCGCCGAGGGTGGTAGCGGCCGCCGACGTCGACGCCGACGCCGCCGTCCCGGATGCGACGGAGCCCGAGGCGTCGGACCCGTAGCTGATCTGCCGGCCCCAGTGGTCGCGGCTGGCGCTGTAGTTGCGCAGGTCGGCGCTGCTGGCGCCGCGCTGGTGCGTGTGGAGGCCGTGGCTGCTGTTGCTGTTGTACGCCGCCGTAACGTCTGAGCCGGCCGAGCCGGGAGGGCGCGCCCCGCCGGCGTAGGGCGACGGCTCGTTGTACCAGGATGAGCCGGCAGTGCTGCCGTCCAGCATAAGGCCGGTGCTGTCCAGGGCCTCGGCGAGGGAGCTTAGGGCATCCTCGGCCGCGGCCTGGGACGCCGACTCGGCGGCGCGGATGGCCTCGACGCGGGCCGCGCACTCAGCCGCACGCTTCGAGAGGGCAACGCATGTCTCGTGGAAGAGCAGCAGGTCGCCCTCGAGCGCTGGGTTGCCGCTGCCGCTACCGCCGCCTCCCGGGCCCGCCGTTGCGCGGTGCGAGTCGGTCCAGAGCCGGACAAGGGCGGCGTAGTTGCGCGGAAGGTCGATGAGATGCGGCAAGGATGGCAGGCCCTCGCGGGCCACGGGAGGCAGTCGACCCACGATGGTGATGGGGGTGGAGTAGGAGGCCGGAGGGACAAAGACGCCTGGACGTTCGGCGGGGACGGCGCAGATGGTGTCGATAAAGTCCTTGACCGACTGTCGGTGAGAGTTGAGGAACCTGTTCATGGGCTCCATCCACGTCTCCTTCTTGCCGATGGTGGACAGGTTGGCCAGGGCCTGGAGGCCCTTGGCAATTAGTGTGAGGGTGCGCTGGGCGCGGGGGCGCGGGTGGTCGCGCAAGATGCCAAACAACTTCGGATTGAGTATGGCCGGGCAGATGAAGCGCAGGAAGAGGAAGCCCGAAACGGAGGTGTATGCGACGGTGCGTAGGAAGTCGCCATAGCGGTCCTCGGCGACGGCACGCACATACTTGAGAATCTGGCGCAGCTCTTGCGGCATCTTGTGGGCCGAGGAGGCGATGCACTCCCAGATCTCGCCCGTGATGTGCACCAGCTGGTTCCAATGCATCTGCACGTCCTCGCCGGCCTGGACCTTGCTCGGGTCAACCTCGCAGTTTGGGTTGAGGTCGTTGATCTCGTGCACCTTTTCGCCCAACACCTCCTCGATGTACTCACCGCCCAGGCGGCGCATGTGGAACTCGAGCGACTGGGTCAGCAGCGAGTTGCCGCGGAACAGCAGGTTCGCCTCGCCGGCGAGCGACTTGCTCATGTCGCGTACGAGCTGCTCGCGGTCGCTGGCCGACTCTACCGACTCGACCGACTTGAGCCGTCGGTTGTAGCGCATCTTCTTGATGGTGGCCTGGTTTCCAATGCCGTCGATCTCGTCCTCGACTAGGGCCATGAGCCACTCGCTGGCCGAGCCCGAGACCTGGAAGATGTTGACCAGGATCTCGGCGACGCGGCGGAGGTTGCCCGGGAGCGCGTCCGAGATCTGCACCGTCAGCTGCGTGCTGAAGCGGTGCAGCAGGTCCGACAGCGGCTGGTATTCGCGCCCACGCAGCACCGCCAGCTCCTCGTGGTGCACCTTGGCCAGCATGGACCCGATGGACTGCTGCTTGCTGTCGTATATCTGCAGCCACTGCTCGTGGTCCTTGCCCTGGTCCAGGTGCGCCAGCGGGATGTCGACGGACCCGCACACGACCTCGACCAGGTTCCCAGACCGCGGCAGACCCAGTGACGCCTGCAGCTGGTGGCTCAGGCTCTCGGCGCTTGCCTCCTGCCGCTTCAGCACCACCGAAAGGTACGGCAACGTCGCCGGCAGATGGCTGAACACGCAGTGCTCGCGCCAGAAGGGGTTCTTCGTGTCCGTCTGCGTGGTCGTCCGGGCGCGCACCTCCCCATCTAGTATCACCTCGGCCAGATAGTTGCCCACCAGGGGATCTGGCTCGTTCTTGCCGTGAAGTCTGTGGTTGTTGGTGTGCTCGTCCCGCGGCTTGAGCTTCGCCTCGGTCACCCGCAATGTGATGGTCTTCTCTATCCTGAAAATCTCGCTGCCCTTGTAGTCGCTCTCGAAGTCGGTCACCTCGAGCAGGTGAAGCCCGTGCGGCCGGTCCAGCGCATACATGTCTGGCATGGTAAATGCCCTCAAAAGCACGTACCATACCTCAAACAGCACCTTGGAGTCCAGGGCAATGTACAGCGGACGGAAGATGGACAGTTGTGTCGACGTGGGAGCGTATATGGGGAGTATGCCAAGGCAGAACTCGTCGTCAAGGACCGACTTGTCCAGCTGCTGGATCGCGCATCGTGACAGCTGCGCCAGCTCGATCACAGCGAGAACCGTGACGTCGTTCTCCGTCATCAGCCTAAACTCGCCATTGTCCTGCAGGATGCACGACACCCTCCTCCACGACGTCTGGATCGAGCGCAGGTCTCTCGTGGACGGCCGTTTGGCAATGGCTCGCGGCGAGGTGGCGAGGCCCTTGTCCCATAGCTTTACCTTGCCCACCTTGATGATGGTGCTCTCCTTGGTCCTGTTGGAGGAGCCGCGCCTCCTAGGCTCCGAGCGGTCTGGCGTTGGTGTGCTGTTGCCTCTTGAGCTACCGGGCTTCACGGGCCCAGGCCGCATTTGCTGCCACGACAGGAGAGCGGCGAGCCAGAGATCGAACTCGTCGCCGGCCACCGGCCGCACATAGATCTCACCGCCCGGATGGAGGTGAGCAATCTCGAGGCACGGAACTTCGCTGCCGGGCAACTCAACAGGCAGAACCCTACAGCCACGCAAATCAGGCACGATTGGCACATGGTAGTTGTCGCCCGTATCGAACATGAGGCTCCCCCTCTCCTCCTCGATATATCCCATGCCCAAGCACCAGCCGCCCTCAGGGTCGTCGCTATACTCGATCTCGCCCCTCATGCGACCACAGAGGTTCCGCATCAGCTGCAGCACGTGGTTGGCGTTGGCTGTCGGGATAGGCAGCGGCAGCGAGTCCATGTACGGCGGAGGGGAAACGAGCGGGGACGTCGGTCTGGAGTTGGTGCGCTTGATCAAGCGCCTGCCGCTCGGCTTCCTGTCCCTGCCGGCGAGAGCCATTGCGCTTTCGACAGCGGGCGCCTGCGCCCGCACGGGGCTGACTATCGAGGGAATCCCGATGGACTCTGCTGCGGTGCATGTGGTGAGCGAGCCGGCCAGGCTCTCGGACGAGACGGTGGTCAGGGCAGTGCCAGACGAGACCGAGGCGACGCGGTGGCGTTCGGTGTGTGCGGGCTGCGTTTGGCGGAAAACCGACGGTGCGTCCAGCGTACGCGTACGAGGCCGGAGCGAGGATTGTCGAGGGGGCGGAGGAGGAGTCGAAGTGAGACCGCCAGCGCTGCCGTCGGTGTTGGGATCTGGAAAGGCCTCCTTGAACACCCTGCCCTGGCGGCGAGGGCCGCCGGCACCAACAGCGCCGCTTCCGCTTCCGCCACTACTGCTCCCGCTACCGCTCGCGGTGCTGGCGGCAACAGAGCCACCAGTGCCTGCCGTTATAATCCTGTGCGAGCTCTGCAGCGAGGGCGTCGACAAGGAGCGGGGAACATGGGCCGTCGTGTCAGAAAAGGCGCTGGAGACGATGCTGGGCGAGTCGTCCTGAACTGTCTTGGTGCCCACAAAGCCTGGGAACTCGTTTGTTATTGTGGGAGCGCCCGCTTGTCTGACGGCCTCGGCGGCTTGGTCGGCGGTCGGTTTCCTAGTTATGGCGGTCGCCCTCGTCGGGGAGCGAAAGTCGGAACGGATGTTGGTGGCCGAGGGCTTCTTGTCGAGAATCGCGGCTGCCGATGCTGCCGACGCTGCAAAGGCGATGTGCGTGGGCGTGGGCGTGGCTAGCGAAGGCTCTGGCAAGATCTTCAGGGTCGGCAGGCTCGGGCTGGGCGAGGACAGGACTGGCGACGCCGGGCTGCTGCTACTGCTGGTACTACTGCTGCTAGTACGGCTGCTGGTCGTCGAGGACGGGATCTTGTTTTGGAGCTGATCGTAGACAAGTGGCGGTGTTGGCCGTGCAGGTGCTGGCGCGAGGGGAGTTGGGAAAGACTCCTCCTCGCGGTCCTGCGAGCCGCCGCCGCCTGCGCGGACACCCCTTCCGCCCATATCTCTCTCTCTCTCTCTCGCTCGCTCTCACTCTCCCCCAGGGCGGCAGAGGCGTGCGTTGGGGCTCCTGCAAACAGCAGCCCGGGTCTCAGTCAGGCGTCCTGCACGGTCGCTTCGGGCGCATCGAAGTCTGAGCAGCAGGACAGGGCGGAGTGTGTAGGGGGGCCCGGCGAGAGCAGCGTGTCCAGCAGCCAGCTTGGCTGGTGTCTGGCGGTGCGAAGTGGCCGTTGGGGTGTCTGCCGGTCGTCCGACCCTTGGTCTCGGTTTGCGGTGAATATGGGGGCGCCTGCCGGGAGGGAAGGGACTCGGACAGCACACCCTGAACACAGGGCAACAGCTCTGGAGGAGGATCGTTGGAGGGGGCGTGCAAAGGGCGGTGGTCGGAGCCGCAGGACAGAGAGGGCCAATACCAAGAGCGACCAGCACCAAAATCGGCACTACACTATGGTGTGCAGCGGGCCTGCTGCGAACGGAGGGTTCGTATGCTCGGATGCAGCAACCACGGGCGAGCGGGACCAGGCACGGAGGGTCGATGGTGGTGGTGGCGCAATGGGGAGGGGATCGAGGGCGCAGCAGACGGACGTGTGGGTGTGGTGCTGCAGCGAAGGGGCGATCTCGGGCGAGGTCGAATGGTTCTCGAAGACAGCTAGCACTGCGAGGCTTGCGTGAGTACCTAGGCAGGCAGGCGTGGGTTGTGTTAGGTTAGGTAACCAAGTCGCAGGTGACCCTCCGTGTCTGCAGCTAGCTTGGGTGGAGGGAAGGAGCAAGGGGGAAGGAAAAAAAAACGATAAAAAAAAAACAGGAAATTGATTTGTCTCTGGCCGTCGGTCCTGTCCCGGATGCATGGGAATGGGTCGCCCTCCTCTTTCGTGCTCCAGCTCTCCCCAGGCACCTACCGGTTGGGGAATTAATTCAAGGGACTGTATCAATTGGGCTTGCCTCAGCTTCTGGCACTCGGGCACCCAAAACCTGAGATGAAAGCACGCACGCCATTGGAGCTACAGTGGCAGCATCAGTAGGAGTAGCAGTAGCCGTAGCAGTAGCATGTCTCAGAATCTTCAATTTTGCTCATGGCGTTGTTTGCTTTATCCTAGCCTGGTCCCAGGTGCGCGGCGGTGCAACCAAGCCGTCTCCAAGTCGCCAAGTGAAGCAAACAAAATGCCAAAGAAGCAAAGAAACAGTGACATCCTCCGGCAGCCGGACCTTCTTCTCCAGCCATGTTTCCAGTGTGCAGTGTAGTTGGGCCCACTGAGAATGGCTCTTCCTTTTCTTTCCTTCTTTGTTTCTTTTTTCTCCCTCTTGTCCGACCGCCCGTTGATCGCAGCGGCCTTAATCCCCGTTATTACTACCCCATTATTTACTTTCCTTCTTGGCCCCCCTCCCCTGCCTGCGTGATCCGCCTTCGCGACCGCTCTCTTCCCTCCAACATGGATGTCTGTGCAGGAAGCGTTGACCCGGAGTGTTTGATGAAGGGGGCCTTCGCGGCATGACGGAGTAAGGAATAAAAGGCCAAAAAAAAAAACAACAACCACAAGCCAGAAAGCCAAAAAGTCGACACCGGGGAAGGGGAGATGGCGAGAGCCAGAAACGAGCAACAAGTGGCGGCGCAGGGTTGCGTGGGGAAGCTTGTTACCATGTTGCTTAGCCGGTGTGCTTTCCTTTTTTTCCCTCTCCTTGTCCCCTTCCTTCTTCCCCTGCGGATTGCTTGCCCGAGCTTGAGCCGTCGGCAAAGGGTTGAAAATGCATCGTCATTTCTCAGTGCTCGAGCGCACCTGGGCTTCCATGGTTCGCCGCTACCGCATTTGCCTAGTAGCCCCGTGTTCCCCCCCAACACGACCAGAGAAAGGGACAAGACGGTAGGAGAGATTGCCCGCGGCGAATTTCCGCGGGTGGGCGTGTTTCGATATTTCCATCATGGCTGACAAGGTGGAGATTGCACGTTGCCTGCCACCCTGCCCAAAATAAACCCAATGGTCCCCACGACCAAGGAAAGACGAGAGAAAAACAAAAAAGGGGGGGGGGGGGGGGGCCCTGGTCCTCCTCGAGAGCCTGACGACATGGGCCCCGGATCACGATGAGCAGAAGCAGGTCACGCCCTCTCAGCCCTGGTCCGACTTGAGTAACCAGGGTGGTCTGGTCGTCAGGCAGGGCCTCGGGTTTCCGCCAGTTTTCCAGAAAGCAGCAGAAAACGGATCGCACATGGAATCTGACCGATCGAACCTAATCGCCCTCGCCGTCCCAAGCAGGCCCGGCTGCCGTCGTCGTCGTTGTTGTCGTTATCGTCGTTGCGACACTGATCGGACTAAGCAAATTTGCCCGACGTCTCTTTTTTTTTTATGCCTTGCTCCATGTTCTCCCCCTTTCCACCCGATCCGACATCGCCTAGAACTAGAACCGCCTAAACCCAAGATGTTCAAAGGCCGGTGCGAGAGAAACCAAGCTAGCGGGGAGAAGGTTTAGACAAAAGGGACCCATGGCGGAAGTTTCCTTGTCATAAAACGCACCCAGTCATGACACCTCTTGAGTTCGGGATTTGCAAAAAAGTGGACAAAGCGAACAGGGGGGAGGCCATCCTCCACCATCAAACCCTGTTCCCCAGCGATACCGGGGGAGACGGGCGTTCAGTAACCCTCGCCCACCACAATGCTCCGCCCTCCGCCGTACCACAGCACCCCGGCCCAGACGTCCAGCCCGCGCTCCTGGCCCACGGCCCACTCGCCCACGAACCCCCCCGTGCCGCCGTCACCGCCGCCGCCGCCGCCGCCGCCGCCGCCATCGCCGCCCCACACCTCGGCCTCGAGCCAGGCGTTGACCTCGTCGATGCGCCGCACCCACGCCTCGCGCTGCGCCGCCGTCGCGTGGTCGTCCTGCGCCACGAACCGCGCTAGCGTCACGTGTGCGCTAGGAACCACATAGCGCGAGTTGATGGCTATCTCGTCCCCGGCGACCCGCCTGGCGCCACCGCCGCCACCACCGCCGCCGCCGCCGCCGACCGTCATGTCGAAGACGTCGCGCCGGAGGTGGTGGTACGAGTACGAGTCGCCGTCGTCGCACTGTTGCTGCTGCTGCTGCTGCTGCTGCTGCAGCACACCCGGGGACAGGACCGGCTCGCCGGCCGCGGGCAGGAACGACAGCGCCACGGCGGCCAGGTCGTGCGACACCATGGGCTTGACGAGGCGCGCCCGGTGCGAAAAGGTGTGGTTCGCAATGTCGGCGGCGCGCGGCCGCAGGGCCTCGACGAGCGCCGCCACCGTCTCGGCCGGCTGCGAGTGCGTCACCTCGAGCGCCGTCATGTGCATCCGGTGCAGGGGCATGAGCCACAGGTCTGTGTTTTTTTTTGTTTTGCTCACATGGTACCAACTTAGCATTGCTCCCTAGACTTCCGGGGCTATCCTTCTCATCCCCACCCGTGAACTCATGTAACAGATTGGAAGCAGGACCCACGTGGCGCAACCTCCTTCAGCTTGCGCTGGATGTGGCCCATGAGCTGGAGCACGTGCTCCGGCGGCCGGGCCCAGACGACAAGGCTGTTCCTCGGGTCCTTGAAGCCGGGCTCGAGCGTCGGGTCCTCGAGCCGCATGAGGATGGTGTCCGTGATCACCTCCCGGAACTCGGCTGCCAGGAACTTTTTCTTTTGCTGAGCATTTCTCGCCTTTCGGTGCGTTGCGTATAGTGCTTGTATCTCATTCTGTCGTGATCAAAACGAGTAAAAGAAAGAAGTAACCCCAATGTAGACAAATGAATCAGCTCCAGATCGGCCCAACGCGTGTTTGCTCTGTTTGGCAGATGGTAAACCTCACAACGCAACACCACCATACGTCACATCACATCATATCACATATCTCGGCTCCCGCATTTGCTTACTTACAGGCTTCCCGCTGCACGCCTCGATCAAGGCATTGTACGGGTTCTCGCCCGGCTTCAGGACGATGCCCGAGAGGTCCTCGAGCTTGTTCCTTGCATCGACCGAGTCCGCCATGGATACGGCTCTCTTTTTCTGCTCCGAGTATGATCCGTCTTGTTCGTCTCGGCTTGCCTGGGCCGGTATCGGGCCTGCTGTCCTTTTACCCTCCTCGACCTAGCCTGCCAGCCGGCCGACACTGTGAGCGCGCTCGTTGCGAGTAAGCAAGGTCAATGGGATATCGGGCGGGGCAGACTGCCGACTGCCCGATGTGGGTATTGTGTAGCAGTAGCAGCAGCAACGGTAGCAGAGTCTCAATTGCATCCGGCAAGACTGTCGTCTGTTGCGAGCGGTGACGGCATAAGCAAGCCCCTCAGCCAGCCTCCGCCAGCCTCACCCACATGGAACCCCACACTGGCTGGGCTCAGCTCGTCGCACACTCAAAAATGCATCATGCTCCCTCTCGGCATGAATCCTGGCAGCCAGCAGTTTCTTTGAAACATGCCTTGGTATTTCCAACTTGGGCTATGCTGAGAAGACGACGCGGATTGTCATTTTCTGTCAACATTAACAGCTAAGGCGGACGC
>NW_008804547.1:5415982-5452736 GCF_000145635.1 Gaeumannomyces tritici R3-111a-1 | reverse complement strand
TAGGGGAGAGCGGACGGGATCCCGTATATTCCAGTGGGTATGGTCGTATGTACTAGTCATGCCTTGTCCCATTCTTGATATTGGCTGTGTACTAACCCAGGCTGCTCCTCCCTCCCTATACATTAAGGCCCCAGTCTAGATCCATCCGCTTCCTCAGACCCGAGTCGATTTTGGGGTAGTACGCCTTGGGCCAGTAGGCGCGCCATGCGTCGCACGTGGGCTGGATTTGGTCCAGCTTCATGACCTGCGGGATCTCGGCTTCGATCTCGAGGAACTGCACGCTGAGCCCCTGGCTGACGTGCCAGCCAATATGGCAGTGCATCAGCCACGCGCCCGGGTTGTTTGTCTCGAACGCGATGACGAGCCAGCCAGGCGGCAGCATGGCCACGTCGCGGCGGACGGGATTGTCGAAGTTGAGCCGACCCACGTCGGCGGCCGGGTCGAACCGGCCGGAGTCGCCGGCGCCCAGCACCATCATGTCGTGGCCGTGCAGGTGGATGGGATGCGGCAGCGAGCCCTGGGCGTTGTTGATGACCCAAAAGGTCCATACGCCGCGCCGGGGCACGCTGACGACGTTGGCGGCGCGCGGCCACGAGCTGTTGCGCTCGGCCACGTACTGCAGGATCGGCCGGTCCCACTCGACGTCGATGCCGGACCCGTTGACGAGCCAGTGGAAGACGTTGCCGCGGCTCGTCACCGTCGTCGTAAGGTTGACAGGCAGCTCCCTGTGCTGGGCTGCGAACTGCGACCGCGGCGCCGACCGGACGACCACGGGGACGAAGGGGCCGACCGTGTCCTTGCAGTCGGCCGTGATGGGTGTGCCGCGGTTGGTCGGGTTGGCGTTTGCGGGCGCGCCGTCGTAGGAGAAGATGGAGGCCGGGAAGGGGTTGTTGCAGACGCCGCAGCGGCCGCCGCCGCCCAGCGTTACGTTGAACCAGTAGTTGGCCACGGGCTGGTTGGCTTCGATGACGACGTCGTACCGCTGGCCGACGCCCAGGAACAGCTGGGTCTTGACCACGGGCCGGGTCGGCACGAGGTCCGTCGAGATGACGGTGAAGGAATGGCCGACGAGCGACACGGTGAAGCCGTTGTCGACCGAGGTGTTGATGATGCGGAGTCGGTGCTTCTTCCCCGGCGTCAGCTTGACGCGCTGGTACCGCCCGCCCGAGCCCCGCGGGTTGATGTTGGTGCCGTTGAACAGGATGTTGTCGGCCGGGGGCGGAGGGCCTGTGGCCTGCTCAGCCTTGAGCTGCAAGATGTCGGCGGTCTGCCAGTACCAGTCGGTAAGGACGAATGGCCCCAGGTCGATGTCGTAATTCGCGCTGGCCGGGCCGTTGACCACGACGGCACCAACGACGCCGTTGCCATACTAAAAAACATAATGTTAGCGTTGGAAAAAGTCGTGTGGTACTGCCATGGGAAAAAAGGGCGCTGAGAAATTCTTACCTGGATAGAGAAGTGGCTGTGGTACCAGGACGTGCCATATTGAACAGCCCGGAAGGTGTAGCTTCGACTGGAGCCGGGGGCAATTGGGCACTCGGTGATCCCGCCGGCGCCGTCTTGGTTGTTGCTGTTGAGCTGCCTCAGGCCGTGCCAGTGGATGCCGGTGCTGGACAGTAACGCATTATCAGTATATGAGCTGTACAAGGACTTTCTACTTTCTTGTCGAGTACCCAGAACTTACCCGTTATCCTTGAGGTTGTTATGGACCCGAAGCTCCAGCCAGTCTCCCCAATCTGGGTTTGGATGTTAGGACCAAGGGACCATGTCACAAGTTCAGGACCGAGGCAGACCTACCGCATTGGATGACAGGTCCCGGGAAGATTCCTAGGGACTCATGCGATGTTAGTGGCTATTCCTCGCCCTTCTAAAGCAGGCCAATCACTCACCGTTTATCAACATGACAGGCTTTGCAACACCATCTGCCGAGAATGATGTGATGTTGGTGATGGTGAGATCAATCTGACACTCTCGAATTAGCAACATGGCAGAGTTTATACCAATGGCCCAGCACCGGACGTACTACTCTGGTGGTGCCGGTGGGAATCGTCAGTTCATAGTCCGTGCTGACGTTCCAGTAGTTCTTCCTATAATCACAATAGTCTCAGTGGACGTAAGGATAAAGGGAGGCGTGGGCTTAATAGCCTACCAGCAGCCCCTGTTTGTAGCATTGTTCTGTCCGCAAGGAGGACCGCCAGGGGTGATGGTCTGCCTTGGCTGGAGAGCCCCAACTGGGACAACCGGGTTCGGCTTCAGGAGAGGCAAAGGGTCTGCACGAAGGGCAAGCACTGATAGAGAGCCTGCCAGGAAGTAAGAGAGACGCATGGTAGTGGCAGTTGCGATGGAAGTTCCAGGAGGTTGGCACAATACACTGTGGCTTAGAAATAAGGCTTAGGCGGCGCTCCTAAAGGCCTGTTGAGGATCTGGAGCTTCAGAAGGGTGGTTTGATGGGCACATAACGCCTCTTTTTATAGACTTGTCCATGACGCCCGCCTATGCCATCCGAGTTGACAAGACATCAGACAACGCAGGCGTGGACTGAGAAGATGCACAAGCTCGCGATATGGGGAAGGCGGCGCCGGGGCCACTCGCCCGCCCCCTGACGAGACTTCAGCGATAGGTCACGATCTCATCGTCACTGCCATATCACACCCCTTCCGTCTTCCGGACACACCGATAAACAGGGGATGCCGTGTCTATGGGTCTACGATGGCGGATTACGAATAGAGATCCGCACCGAGCGAACACCCCCTTTGGCCGCCCCTTGCTCTCCATCACGCAAGTATTGGCTCTTCGCATCAGCCCGCATGAAGAAAAGGCCTGGGCCCAATATTGCCCGAAAAGGCGAGTGATCGCCATGTCCTCGAGTGTCGGAAACAGAATTTCTCCGAAGGGTGGGATCTGTGGCTTATGGCAGCCATTGCATCCCCCCGGGATGGGAAATTGGAACAAGGAACAGTGGGATGCTCGACAAGGTCTCAAGGTGGGTGGTGATGGAAATGGACCGCCGGGAGCATGACAGACAGAGGGCCGAAGCTAGGACTATCTGTCTAGCGGGCTACCTAGTGGGAAAAAGGGGTCGTTGACTGTCTCGATTGGAATCTCTTCAAATTCGTGCATGGGATTCCGAGAAAGGTCCATGAGAGGCGGATCTACCCTCCCTGCTTCGGAACTTAGCGAATGGGTCGGGAACTGCCTCTGTAGCCGAAATGGGGCGATGGGTAGACACTCTATCTGACGTGATAGACATACCGCCGTCCATTTATCCCAGGCATTTGGGAAGGTCAGGTAGTAGTGATGGTTTGCTGACGCGTGGGAACGAAACGAGGAAAAGAGGTCGAGGGCATGACGAAGCGAAGGATCGACGACGAAACCTGGTTGCAGCCTCGGACTCGAGAGGCAGCCAGCCAGTGATGGTGGTGAATATGCAAGACATGCCAAAAAGCAAGTCTGAAATAGGAAAGTGAGGTGGCGACACCATCACAACTTGATGGGACGGGGAGTACAGGGGGCTTGGGCAAACTATTGAGCGGTTCAGCAACCGAGAGAGGACGGCACGGTTTTGAGGGTGTGTGGTAGCTTTTTGGAGGCCACCAAAGCTGCTCGGGTGAGGCGAGGGAGGCTGTCCTCGTGGCGGCCCCAGCGACCGTACTGAGACTAGAAGTTCCGCCTGGAAGAAGATGGAAGACGCTGGGGCCGTGACGCTTTGTCATTGGGGCAGGAGTCGTTTATTCATGGCCAAGGTATTTTGAGGGAAGCCTCCAAGAAGGACTGCTCTCAAATTTAGAGCATCAATGACGGCAGCCGGGGTCTCGATTTTCCGGAGCCGAAGGCGGTGGCATCTGATTTTGAACCCGGACCTATCCAGAGACGGCAGCTACCTGTTGAGGTGATCGTTAGTCTTCATCCCCGCTTAAAGTTGCAGTACGCTGCCGTGTCACGAGGCTCAGCTGTGCGCCGTGTCGACAGAAGGTGCCGAGTCTGAGCCGCGGTCAATACTCGGGTGTGTGCCAGGTCGGCCAGTTGTGGACCATGCACGCAGGAGGGTATGGTTGACTCCTTGAGAGCTGCCAAGGCCAGCGGGCGAGGTACCACACATCCCCTCCTTTTCACCATCTGTTGTGCAGTCTCCAAGTGAGATATTTTTAGATGCGTTAGCGAAAGCCGGTTTGTCGAACCAAGTGGACGAGAAGGCGATGGGACCACCACACCACGTCCAACAAGCAGAAGCTCGGGCGCAATATAGACCTGCAGAAAAAGGGCGAAAGGCTGAGGTCGGTCGCAATAACGAACCAGGGGGACACGGGAAGTGGGACGGCGGATTGGGATGAAGTCAGAAAGGAGGGATGAGGTGGCGTTGGACGCGACTTTTAGCGTTTAGGCACAATCCGGCTCAGCAGTGGTCGTCTCCCCGCCATTGGCTGAGGGTGTTGCTGACTAGCACTGGCAGGCCAATCGAGGCTGGGAAGGGCCAGGGACGGTCGTCTTCTGTCTTCTGGTCCTTGAATCCTCCCCCCTGCGTTCTCGCGATACTCTCTTGGAGTCGAGGTCCCCGTTGCATGTGATCTCTTATCCTGGTCGAACTTGGCTTCCCCCGAGCCAGCTTGGATGGCGTTCGTGAGGATCAGCGGCACTTCATCACGGCATCTTAGCCTGGGCTACAAACCAAGATAACCACGATTGCCCTAGCCCAGACGGCTCAGGCTATTTCTCCCATCGCTTTCGGGAGGGTCTCTGAGCTGTCATCCTGGTTTGTTTATCCCTCCGGTACCGGCTTCTAGACAAAGATGCCGTGGCTTGCCGCACCGGTCTTCAGGCAGTAGAAGAAAAAGGACCGAGGAAACATTCCTCGCGTATACTAGGGCAGCTATTGCGAGGATTCATGGCGGAATCCTGCTTGGCCCGGCGTACCGACCGGGTTCCAAACTGGAAGACTTCCGAAGCAACCTTTTTCTAGCCAACCGTTACGAGCCTCGACAGTGACAGCAAGTGCTCTCTGGTTTCAATATAGGCAGAATCTGCGGGCCCCGCTCCTGTTCCAAGTCGGACGACGCCGCCAAGATGTGGCCCACGACAGCCGACTAGCTGATAGGTATCCACACCATCCGATCGACTTCCCGAAGATCAAGAGCGCAACATGGTCCGGAATTCTGTCCGCCGCCCTCGCTGCAGCTGCCTGCTATTCCTCTCAATCTATCATATCGTGTTATTCTCGACATCTGTTTACTAGACAAGAAAATACAAACATGTAGCAAAGCTGACTTTTATCTATCACGCTTGTTTCTTGTATACTCTGTGCCAAGTCACCATGTATGATATATCAACTGGCAGGCGTCCACCAAAGTTGTAGTTCAGTATCCGCGCACCTCTGACGGGTGCCCCTTCCCTGCCGTTCGGTTAGGCCGTCTCTAATCACAACTCTTAGATCATGCTCGATTTGTGGACGTACAATGAGTGGAGATCCCGCTGATAGTAGCCGTGTCTGTTGATCCCGGCTGCCTCGTGGGCGGGAGGGATATGGCCTGCTGCTAGCCGGTCGGTCTCTCGGCCTGGCACGCAAACACAGCTCAGGCTGAATTCGAGTCAATATGGCGACTTATAGTGCAATATGGTTCTATGGCCCACGCTTCTGTGCAGCACCAGGTATCTAGAGTCTCTCGGCCCAGAATCGCTGGGTTGGCGATGCAGCCGAGGCGCCCTCCTCTCTGGCTATTTTTGGGACAGCACGACGTTTGCAATATCGAGGCCGCATGCCGTGGGCCCATCAGCTGGGAGACATCCGGGCTTTGGCAGCGTCTACATTGCCGACATTGCAGATACATAAAGAACCCGGGGTAGGCTTGCCCTTGGTTCGTATGGGCAGAGAGATACAGACCCGATCGCAGTTGCACAGTTGCACAGTAACACCTCTCCACCGGCAGCGTACACAATGGCAGCCATCTTCAGACCCCACCTGCTTCTTGCGGCGCTCCTGGCGCTGTGCCTGGGCGTGCTCGGCCAGAGCTGCTCGTCGTACGGCGTGGACTACAGCAACGGGGGTTCTTACTACATCGACGGCTCGTCGAACCAGTACTTCACCTTCATCTCGGTGTTCCAAGGTAGGGGGGCAAAATCACGAGTCGAACTCGTTTTCTGGGGCAAAGAGCATGGCAGATTTGCTGACCTGCTTCCTCAGGCTGCTCTTCCGAGCTGGTCAGCCCCGTGCTGGTCAGTCCCGAGGGCAACCAATATGCGTGCTCGGCGATCCAGGTCGGCCAATCCGGCGTGCAGGTCAGCTCGCAATGGTACGACACATATCCCATGGCGCGCCTGTGGAGAAGTTGAGCGCGGGCGAGTGGCTGATACAGCAACAACAGCGGAATTCCCTTCTCGGTCATGCGGACCGGGCAGTGGAGGATCGTCGTCGCCGGCAACCAGATTGCCGTCCAACGCACGATTAACCTGAGCGTTGGCGTCCCCGAGAGGGTGACGATAACGGTATGCGATAGCTGCATGCCGCTGTCTCATGTCTTGTTTAGCGACCAATTCTAGGCGAGTACTAAGTCATGTCCCACGCAGGCCACTCCGACCGTCGTTATCGGGGTCACAAGCACTCCGCAGGCCGTCAGTAAGTCTATGCAAAGCCAAGCTTCCTTGGGGGTGGAGGACAAATGGGATACATTCCTGTGAGACATATCAGATGAGCTAATGCGCGCGCGACTGGCGCAACCCCAACCCAACAGCCGTCATCAGCACCATCGTGCAGACGCAAACCCTGATCCTGGCTCCCGCGACCGTCACGTCGAGCAACTGCGCCGTGGGGACGGCAACGGTGACGGTGTATCCGCAAGGGCAGACGGTGACCATCACGTCGACGGTGACGCGCACGTCGACGCAGGGCACGACGACGAGCCAGTACACGACGACGATGGTGACGACGGCGGTCTGCCACTACCCCAACAGTGGGTCCCCCCAGCCCACCATCACCTTCTGCATCGGGCGAAGCTGCGGTGGCGGTATTCGGCCAGGCGCTGACAAGGCGGACGACGCCGTGGCTGCTGCAGAGAAGCGAGACGAGGGGAGGCGCCGGCTCGGGGCGCGCGTCGCCGTCGCCGCCACGACGGTGACAGTGACGCAGACGACCTACACCGTCACCCTGACCTCGGTCACCACGCTCCCACCCCAGACCAGGACGGAAGCCCGTAAGTTCCATCTCTTGAGGTCTTGTATCGACGAGGGAGGGATGCTGACGAGGAGCCATTGTGTCACAACAACCCAGTTCTCCGCATCACCACCGCCACCATGTAAGTTGCAACGAGCTTCTAGTCCGCAAGAGACATACAGAAGAAACGGTGGGAGCTGACAAGACAAAAACTCAACAGCACGCCGGCGCCGGCGACGGTCTGCGTCGGGGTCAACCGGCCCAGCGTTACCGTCACAGTACGGCAAGGCAACCCTATCGTCGTCACGCAGACCAACATCGCGTACAAAACCATCACGACCCGGGGGACTGTCTACGTTGGGTAAGTGGGAACATAAAATCGGATGTGCCTCCATGAGACTAACCGGTCTTTTACAACAGGCGAACCGTATTCTCGACCAGCACGAACCAAGCGAGCGCGACAGCGTGCTGGAGGGCAGGGGGTTGGTATGGGCTCTAGGATGCCAGTCTTGACCTTGTGTTTCCTCCCGCGGCCCATCCTAGTTTCTGGACCCATATCCCTGCTGGATGACGGGCCTTGTCGGAGGGTGACTTTCCTTTGGGGGTCTTTTATGATTCTCGAACGTGGTGGGCAGCTCTTGTGGCTATCGAAAGTGGCCCGACATAATGTACAAAGAGTCTCAGCAGCGTTTGAAGCCATCCCAACCCATTTCGAGTTGCGTGCGTGCAGATTGAAAGCCGACAGGGGACATCCCGACGCTGTCGCTCGCTGGCTTTCCCCCGAGACTACGGCGCCGTTCCCACCCGACGGCCCGGGGGAGATCAGAAATGCTTATGTCTGGGCCTGGCTAAGGGGAGCTAACGCGCTAAAAGCGCTGTGCGCGCCAAGCCCAGCGGTCGCCGATGTTGGTGGCGGAATTCCTACGCTACCAGGTTGTTGCGTCATCAATTCCTCGCCATTTCCCGGCTGCGTTTTTCTGCACAGGTGAGGCGTCAAGCCTAGGAAGGCATCCAAAGCCAATTTCCATTTTTCTTTTCCACACTTTCCCACAAACTCACTCGGGATCACGGCTGCGCAAGCTTCAGCCCACACAGCCTTCCCGCCTCCCGATCATCCGAGTATTTCATTCCACCCTTTTCGACACTCATTTTCTCCACAATCGCTCACCAAGCCCGCAATCCCTGCCATCCCTGCCCTCCCAATCCGTACGCAGAACTCTTCACCGCTGCTGTCTTCCGAGGTGAGCACACCGAGCAGCAGCGCAGCATGACCCGAACCCACGACGACGGCGGGGCAGTAGCGTCGGAAGTGCCCAACTACGGCTCTTTTGCGGTAGCCTCGGGGGAAGAGCTCGCCGCTGCGGACGATGCCATCGCCGAGCAGTCGCTGCTGCTTGCGGACGAGCTACCGATAGTACCTATAGACAGAGTCCGCAGCAATGGCACCACAAAGTCAAAGGCGGCTGCGCACAGCCCGCCTGTCAGCTGGAAGGACCTGCCCAGGAAGGGCCAGCTTGTTGTCATTGTCCTGGCACGGCTTGCCGAGCCCTTGGCTCAGACCTCGCTCATGGTAGGAATAATGTGCCACAGAATAGTGTGCCACAGCCAGTTTCAGTGGGAGCAAAAACTGACACTCGACCGCACAGTCGTATCTTTTCTACCAGCTATCATGGTTCGACCCCTCGCAGTCGGCCGCTGAAATTTCGGGCAAGGCCGGCATCCTCCAGGCCAGCTTTACTGGAGCCCAGTTCCTCACGGCCATGGCTTGGGGCAGGGCTGCCGATTCAAGTCGGTTCGGCCGCAAGAGGGTCATCCTCTGTGGCCTCCTTGGAACCTGTGAGTGTTTTTCAGCGTCCCTTGATTGCGCGCAGGCGCCTGCTGACCAGGCCCGTCAGTGATTTCTACCATTGGCTATGGCTTTTCCACTACATTCCAGCAAGCTCTTTTCTTTCGAGTTTTGGGTGGTATAACGAATGGGAACGTTGGCGTCTTGAGAACCATGTAAGTCACGTCACGTTGGATGATATGTCTGATAAACGGTCAGCACATCGCGAGCCTTGCTCTCCATTTCATGTTGCTAATCCAACATCTAAACTGCCAGGATCAGCGAGACTATTTACGAAAAGAAGTAAGTTCACATTCATCCTGATGCGGACGAGCAACGGTGTGCTCATATATATATATCGCGTGACAGGTATCAGTCCAGAGCATTCCTCCTGCTCCCTTTGACCTTCAACATTGGGACAATCATTGGGCCCATGCTCGGAGGCCAGCTTGCCGACCTTGCCGGGACCTATCCTGACGTCTTTGGGCACATGGACTTTTTCGTCAAGTACCCCTTTGCCCCACCCAACATCGTGTCTGCCTTTATCCTACTCTGTGGACTGCTTTCCGCCTGGCTTTGTCTAGAAGAGGTATGCTTCAGAATCGCTCCTTGTTCCTTTGGCCATCCCGGACGACTGACGTTATCCGAGCAGACACTAGATGCCCGCCTCGACAAACGGGACTACGGCATTGAGCTGGGCAAGAAGCTCGCGCGCCTCTTCCAGTCTAGCTGCCTTAATAGGGGCGAGAAAGGAGGTAGGTACTCGAGGCTGGAGCAGCGGGAGTTCTCTCCCGGGGATGAAAGTACCGATACGATCAACATGAGCCCCTCTTCCAGCCGCCGGTCCTCGCTGGACGAGGCCCCAAAGCGGCGAGGCGCGAGATACACACAGCGCTTGTCGTTCCGGCGCATCTTTACGCGCAACGTCGTCTTCACGCTCGTGGCGCACTTTTTTCTCGCCTTCCACATCGGCTCGTTCAACTCGCTGTGGCCCATATTTTTGTCCACTCCAGTGTACGACCCGTCCCATCCGCCCAAATCACCCGACGCCCTGCCCCGCCACCTACCCTTTTTATTTACTGGTGGTGTTGGGCTTTCTTCCCGGTCGGTCGGGGTGGCCATGACAACCCTGGGGACTATAGGCATCGCGTTACAGCTGGTGCTGTATCCTTGGCTGTCTGGGAAGCTCGGAACCATGAAATCATGGCGCATATTCCTTGTGTGCTTCCCGGTCGCCTACTTTGCCGTCCCTTTCCTCAGCATCGTGCCGAGCGCCAGCCCTCCGCCCCACGAAAAGTCGGGCGCCCTGGTGTGGCTCGCGCTCAGCCTGGTCCTTCTCTGCCAGGTGCTGGGGCGCACCTTTGCCCTGCCGGCGCAGACGATCCTGGTCAACAACTGCTCCCCGCACCCCAGCGTCCTGGGCACGGTGCACGGCATCGGCCAGACGGCCAGCTCGGCCGCGCGCACGATAGGCCCGTACGTCGGCGGCATCGTCTACGGCGTCGGGCTGGAGAGGGGCATCGTCGGCGCCGTCTGGTGGGGGCTCAGCTGCGTGGCCGTCTGCACGCTGGTGGCCAGCTTCTGGGTCCGCGACGGTAACGGCCACGAGGTCTGGCTGGAGGGGGACGAGGATGAGTGACGGCCAGGCGGATTGAAGCCGGGGCATGGCATAACAGCGATCATTCTTTTTAGCAATAGTCGATAACGAAACACGCAATTATAAAGGCTGAAGCTCAATACTGGCCGACTCGCACACCTTGGACTCTGGCCTACGAAACGTAGTATTAACTCGACATTACACGTGGCCGAGCCATGACTTTGCACAGCGGGTTTCTTGTTTTATGTTTTGGTCAAAGGGTACAAGTGTTGACCGAATAGCTTGGACAATAGAATTTGCCGAGTATCAAGGCAGAGTTTCTGGTCTGAGGGTGTCTAGGGGAGAAGCATGGATAGAGGATGAAAAAGGAGCAGGTGCCGTTTATTTGGTGGGTGGCTGCACTAAACTTCCTCGCAGTCAACTTACATCCGCTCCCAGCCTCGTCCCCCTATCTCCGGTTGAGAGTGTGTTCACATCTTGATCACCTCGCGCCCGAGGCTAAGGCAAGGCATTCGAGCGATGCTTGTCGTCTAGGAAGCCAGCAGCCAGAGGCCAAACAAAGCAGAGCCATAAAAACACTTAGTCTACATGCCTACAAGGCTCGGCCGCACGTTTCGCATCGAAGCATTTTTAGAGCGATGGCAAACACAAAGGCGACAACCTCCAAGCCGGAGCCCGTCGACCAGCGCCCATTCCCATTCGTAGGGCTTCCTGTGGAGCTCCAGCTGGAAGTCTTCCGTCATGCCATGCTGGTGTCATATGTGGATGTCATATCCCTCGACGACGTAAGTTGACCCCACTACTTTTTTTTACTTTTTTTCCCAGATCTCGAACGCTCAGAGCACAGGAAGCTAACAGCATTAAACACAGAATATCACGGACGTCTCGGGAGTGCTGGTAGACGCCAACTTCCTAAACGTCACCCTCTCCTGCCAGCTCGCCGCCGGCGTGCTCAAGGAAATCAAGCGCGGCAGGCGACATCAGGGACCACCACCCACACGCCCAGAAACGACCAACAGCAACGACGGCCCCGACAGCAGCCTCCGCCGCCGCCACCACAACCGCCTGACCCTCGATGCCCGCGTGGAGCGCAGCATGCGCCGGCCCGACGCCACCACCGTCATCCGCATCCCCGTGGGGGGAGCCGCCGCCACCCACGACGACGACGACGCCGCCGCCGCCGCCGCCGCCGCAACCCGCTTCCTGGCGGCGCCGTGGGCGCGACACGTCCGACACGTCGCCATCGAGGGCTACCCCATCGTCACGCGGCTCAGCGGCTTCCCGAGCGAGGCCGAGGACCTGCGCGACCTGGTGCGCGGCCTCGCGCGCGGCTGCGACTCGCTGGCCACCGTGGTGCTAGCCGGCGGCGGCGACGACGGCGACGACTCGGCGTGGGACGAGAAGGCGGCCGAGGCCGAGGCGGTGAGGCGGACCTTGTAAGTGGCCGGCCGCGCCGTGGCCGGGGCCGGGAAAGCCGGGCCGCCGGCGGCGCTCGACGGGTGCGCGACGTGGCTGCCGCGGCTGGATTTGTTTTTTACGATGCGCGGCAAGCGCGCGCCCGCGTACAGGCCGATGGGGCGCGGCGGCGGCGGCAGCGGGCAGCGGGCGGGCGCGGTGAGGCTGTTGCGGGGCCGCGGGGAGGGGGGGCTGGCGGTCGGGGTGTTCACGACGCTGGTGAGGGCTGAGAGGCCCGAGGTTGAGGGGTGCGCGGTTCTATTATGAGTGACGCCGGGGCGGTTGGTGGATGGTTCCAAGTTATAGGGGGGGAGCAGGATCTATCATTGCGTGATAGAAATTGGAAATATAACCAAAGAATATGATTTAAGAGCAGCCATGTGGCCGTCATATGCGTCTGTTGCAGCCTCCAAGGGCGTTCGTAAACTAACCAGTGCAACCCAACGCCAGCCAATGCATTATGACAAATGAAAGAGAACATATCCTAGAGCTGTGGTCGAAACAGCCATCGTTCCCAGAAACCCACCAATCTACAAATGCGACCCTCACACCAGCTCCCTCGGGTGCTGCCTCGAGCCCAGCTCCATCCCCTTGGCGCTCGGGCCGTCGCCGCCGCCGCCGCCGCCGCCCTTCATCAGGCCACGCAGGCCCGAGAGGCCAAACATGCCGCCACCGCGCGGGGCGTCGGGAGATGGTGGCGCCGCGGTGGCGCCGGCCGAGGTGCCCATGGGGTAGGGCTGGCGCCAGGGTTCCTGGGTGTAGGAGGGCGGGGCGTCGTCCTCGGGCTGCGGCGACTTCTTGCCGAAGAGGCGCCGGCGCAGGAAGCCCTTGAGGAAGAGCAGCACGGTGCTGATGAACAGGATGGCGAGGGCGATCGGGGCCAGGACGCTAGTTTTGGGTTGCAGGGTCAGCTTCGTGGTGTTCTTCTGGCTGATGTCAAAGAGGTGGCAAATTTTACTTACAGGTTGTAGCCAGGAGAGAGAGCAAAGGGGAAGCCACTATAAATTCACAAGTTGATTCGTTAGCCTTGGTCGCAACTTGGTTGGAAACTCTGGAAAAAAAAAAAAAACTAGACTCACAGAAATGCGTTGATAATGCCCATGACCATGACGGACCGCCCCAGCCAGATGTGCACGGGGCGGAGGTTGAGCGTCTTCTTGGGGGTGGGGACGGGGACCTCGGCCTGCGACTGGCTCTTGCGGTGGTTCCTATGGTGCAGGAAGCCGATGACGAACTGGGTGAGCAGGAAGATGAAGACGAGGATGCCGATGACCTGGTGGGCAGAGTTGAAATCCTTGGACTGGAGCGACGAATAATGTCAGCAAAGAAGCGGACAAACGCCACAAGTCGGGGACACAGAACAGCACTTACCCGGTTATACCTGCCGCTGACATGGATACCAAGCCCAAAACCGACAATAATTCCAACAACGGCAACGCCCTGGGTAATGCCGTGCGGGCGCACCCACTCGCCGACGCGCAGCATCAGCACACCGAGCGGCAGCAGCCCCACGAAGCAAAAGATCATGACGACGGCGTGCGCCACGGCGGCCCAGTCCCGCTTGCCCGTCCTCGAGACTCCCCCGAGCGTGGCGCCCACGCTGCGAAGAGTGGTGCTCTTGTCCAGCACGGGCGCGTCGGCGACGCCACCACCACCAGCGGCGGCGGCGGTGGCGGCGCGCAGGTCGAGCGTGAAGGATCCGAAGCTGTGGTGCATCTTGAGCGGCGCGGCCGCGTCGTCGCTGCGGAAGAAGGACGGCCCCGCGCCGTAGATGCACGGCAGGGCGGTCGCGGCGACGTCGAGCGAGCCGCCGCCCGGCCAGCGCCGGCAGCCGGCGCAGCGGGCGCGGTAGACGAGCGTGCCGTTAATGAGGCCGGTGCCGGGCAGGGCCGTCACGCGCAAGCTGCTGCTGTCGGCTGCGGAGAGGGGCGTCGGCTCGGCGCGGCCGCGGGTGGCGAGGCGCGGCGAAAAGGTCACGTTGGCGCCGTCGGTGGACGCGTACACCATCAGGATCAGCGGGTTGCCCGCCATGGTGGCCGATCCCAGCCCCACGGCCGCCCAGCCGCCTGCGGGCTGGCCCGCCAGCGTGAAGTAGATGTCCTCCGAGTCGGCGGGGATGGAGATGCCGAAGGCGAGCTCCTGGTTTGGCGACACGAAGACCGACTGCCGGAGGGCGCCTGGCGAGGGGGTCGACGTGGGCGCGGCGGTGGCGGATGTGCTGCTGCTGCTGCTGCCGCTGGACTGGGCGGCGGCCTGTGTGATGAGGGACGAGACGACCAGCGCCAGTGTCCTCCAGTGGAAATGCATCTTGTGGATGGTGTGAGTAGTCGTGGTATGTGTGTATTATAAAAGATTGTAAAGGCTGTTCAACAGCGGACTAGCCACTGGCTGGATCTCAAAGATCACTTGGTAAAGAGAGAGCGACACTTCACACACGCACGCACACACTTGCTTGCAATGAGACTCCAGAGAGAGAGGGCAAGCCGACACAGCACAAAGGGCCAGCGACGGGCCACCCATATATCCAACATCCATCCCACCCACGAAACCGCCATCGGACCTGTCAGACGAACGATGGCCCAATTGGTACCACCTGGCTCGCCCGAATAGAAACGCGCATTGCGACCCAGACCTCTTCCCGCACAACATTGCGTGGCCTCCCCATTCCCCTTTCACAACAGACGGGCGCGTCGCCTGGGCCAGGCGTGATGGTGGTTGGCCCTGTAGCCGCCGACCCCAAATCCCTTGGCAGGGCGCGAAAGGTTCAAAGGAACGTGAAGAGGGAAACAAACGTGGGCGCCAAAGATAGACGGACGCTGATTGGCCCCAGCCACCCACCAACCCCTTTGACAACCCCTGTCGGATTACCCCATTGGATTCTCCCGCTGCCCCATCCCTCTCTTATTCTCTCCCTCTACCTCACCACAGCAGATGCCGGCACAACCGACCGCCGGCGGGTAGCGGTGCATTGATTGGCGTTCGTGGGCCACCTGGGTTTGCCTGCACCTGTGCCACCGGGGCTCCGTCGCCTTGCCATTCCTGGTCAAGGAGCTTGCGCGGCCTCGTAGACGAAAAGCTGCAGAATGCAGACATGAGGCAGCATCATCATCGTCCTAGGAAAGGCATTGTGAGAGATGGGGCTGCTGTCATCAATGATCTATTACCTACCTAGGTGGTACCCAATTTGTCACCTGCACATCGTCGTCCCCTCCCACACGGGCATCGCGCCGCCCTCCCGCCGGGGGGCCCACCGCAGCTTCACCCTCATGGCGGCCAGGAAGACGCGGAGCGACCAGGTCGAGCCGCGCCCTTCATCGCCGTCGTCGTCGGTGTAGCCCAGGTCCAGGACGTAGTAGGTGCCCAGCACGAGCACGATGAGCGGCAGCGACACGACCCAGTACAGCTTGAAGTCCTGGCCGCCGGGCGCGTAGGGGTCCGTCATGCTGAAGAGCGACGACACGTAGGCGAGCGGGATGAAGACGAGCCCCACCAGCGTGACGGCCTTTGTCCGGTTCGCCTCGCGCATGCTGCGCCGCGCCGTCGCGAGCGCGAGCTGCTGCTCCCGGTGCGCCTGCCGGTTGCCCGTGATGGAGGCCAGGCCCGTCACGGCCCCGTTCAGGCACTCAACGCGCCGCCGGAGCTCCGAGAAGCGGAGGTGGAGGAACTGGAAGTCCAGCGTCGGGTCCAGCCACCGGGAGAGCTCCTGGTCCCGCCGCCTCTGGCAGCCGCCCCCACCCCCGCCCCCGGGCCCGGCCGGCGGCGGCGGCGACGAGAGGTCGGGCGGCTCGAGCGGGATGCCCAGCTGCATCATGATGGCCTCGAGGTCCTCGCAGTACTCGGCCGTGCGGCGCTCCCAGGCCTGCGTGTCGCTCCAGAGGTCCTCGACCTTGTCCATGGGCAGCGACGCGAGGTCGATCTTGCGGCTCAGCGCCCGCTGGTTCTGCGACAGCACCGCCCGGAGGTGCTCGGCTTGCCGCAGGTAGTGCGACGCCACCACCTTGCGCACGAAGCCGCCCACCACCGCGTCCGGGTCCGCCGCTAGCCCCCCGCCGCCGCCGCCCGGGGCCGCTAGCACTAGGGGCCCCACGTGCTCGCGTAGGTAAAAGGCCAGGTCGTCGAGCATGCCGACCCGTGGCGGGCCCTGAGGGCTCGGCCGACCGTGCGGCGGGTGGGGGACGAAGTCGACGTAGCCGCCCTGGTACGGCTTCGTCTTGACGGCGTACTCGTCCTTGTACTCCTCCCCCGTGCGGACGCGCCTGACGGGAGGGTCGCACAGTATCAGACCTGGTCGCCGAGCCGGTCAGCCATGCCGTCTCCGAAAAGCAGGCAGTAGAAGTAGAAGTTGGAGGTGTCACACTTACAGTCCCAGCCATCGTTGTCATTCTTTCTGCTCCAGAAAGTGGCCTTGCGCCTGACCACGATGGCCTCGTTGAATACGCCGTCGTCGCGCGAGACGCCGATGTGACGGCCCGTGTCGGCGCAGACCAGCCTAAAGCTGGCCGGGCGGCGGTCGATGCACATGACCTCGAAGTACTTGAAGCACACGTGGCCCCGGGCGCGCAGGGCCGACGGCAGCGGCAGGCCGTCGCTCTCGCCGTCGGGCTTCTTGCTCATGACCACGACGCGCTCCTGCTCCACGAAGACGGACGGGTGCAGCCCAAAGTGGTCACCAAAGACGGCCACGACGGCCGGCCCGAGGCCCTCGACTATCCACACCGTCCGCCGTCCGGGCTCGGACGCGTGTCCGGCCAGCCGGGCGGCCATTTCGGCCGGGTCCGTGAGCTCGGCCTCGCTGCTGAACTTGTTGTCTGCACCCAGCCTCATGGCCAAAGCCCGGACGCCAGAGTCATCCCTGCGATACACGACAAGGAGTGGTCAGTTTCGGGCAAAAGCCCGCTGGGGCATGTTGCGAGACTTTGAAGGGCCGGCTGCAGCTCACCAGGCTATCATCTGAATGGTAGCCTTGGGATCTCGGTTTCCAAGCCGAGGATCAGAGGCGCAGAGCTGGCTTGCGAGCCGCTGGTAGCTGGTGTCTCGGGCGAGCCATCTCTGCGCAGGTGGCGGCGGAGGTGGGAAGCCATTCTTCTCCGCCCCGACCACAGGACGAGTGCTGGGCATTGGTAAGAAACGGAAACAGAAACAGACAGAGAACACGCGATAGCAGCCTGCTAACTGTGAGGCGGAGAACACTCGGTCAATTCATCTATTTATCCAACTACATGCTTGCTTCACAGTTATCGCCAACCTGCAGTCACTTCTGCGCAGCTCCCCCTCCTTCGGTCTGTCGTCCAGGTAAGCAGGGCGAGGCTGTGTGCAGCTCTCCGGGCACCGCCAACGCCCATCAATTGCCCACCGCTACCTACCGTGGCACCCCTCCACTGGCTTTGGGGGCACGCGACGCATTTCTTGGCTGTGCCTGGCCGCTGGAGGATGAGGATTGGAAGGGACGCTGCAGCCGGGCAACTGGACAAATCACAGCTTTTGTGCTGGGCACGCGGCGTCGTGGAGAGCGCCTGACTGGCTCTTCTCAGCACATCCAGGGGACGAGGCAAGAGCAACCGGGCGGGAGGCTGTGCCAGCCATCGGTCGCCACAAAAGGAAGCGGCCACCCTGTTGAGCAGATTCCTGCCAAGCAGATTCATGCTATTTTCCACCATCTAGGCTGCCTCCCTCCCACGCCTTACAGTCATCTCGTATTCAATCAAGAACAGGACATTTCGAGATGCCTTCTAGACCGAACCCAGCAGCCAGTTTTACAATCCAGCCATGATAGACCCCGGCCAGCCATCTCAACCAGCCCCAGTCAGGCAGCCCACGTGTGAGGCCTGTCCCCTATGTCTTGGTCGCGTGCTTCTTCCGCCGCTGCTCTGTGCTGGCTACCGCCAGCTCTCTGTCTCGGTTAGCTAGCGCCGTACGCCATCAGGGACATCATCCACCATCCACCCATCTGCCTTGAGTACCTAGCAGCACGGCACCCAGGTAGGTACCTCCCTGCCCAGGGGGCGTGCAGTGTCTGCAACCGCCCGATGCAGCACGTGGGACTCCGTCGTCGACGGAGATTAGCGAGCGCCGCCACCATTCCAGTTTTGGCCTGCTCACCGCCCAAGATGACGACCTAGCCGGCCTCCCCAGCCAGCCTCGATGCTGTCGACATTTGCACACCCTCCTTGCTCGCAGAGTTGATGCCCCGGTTACATGACAACGCACCGCAATCTCTCGACACCGTCATTTCCTGCAGCATATCAGCCCAGTCCAGCCCAGCCCGCCCACCCTCGGTGCTTTGCCTGCCGCCGGCAACCCCTCATATAGCGCCATACCAGCGCTACCCCAATCCTCCAATCTCTACGCGACGCCGTACGCAGGGGTGGCCGGAGGGAACTGCGGCGGCGTCTGTGGCGTCCTGGAGCGTCTTCCCGATAGTCCGACTACTTGATCTGCCCTGGTCCGACGCGGTTTCGTGACGGCGGCCTCCAGGTCGACCGCTAGGCGAGGTCGCCAGGCCACGTGAATTCGGGAGTTGGCTCGACGACCTTAGCCTCAGCCGCGGACGCTAGGAGATGCAGTTTCAGCCACAGGTAACAACACGAACAGACGAACGCTGCGTCCGAGGTGCCGTTCCTTCCTTGCTGCTTCTGCGCCAGCTCGATTGCATTGCATCGGGTATCGTTATGTCTCGGACCGCGGGCGCTCACAAGACCAATGCTTTGCGATTACGAGGGGCGGCGGCCATTGGGCCGAAACTCTGCCCCCAACAGGACATGTGGGATTTGACGGAGAATCGCCCCCTCCTTGCCGTTGCATCTTGCTTCCCCCTGCAGCTGAGTGGCATGACGTCCCCGTGTCGAGACTACCGATCCCAGTCTTCTTTGCATGCAGCGTCATCTGTTTCCACCTTCCATTCCTTCTTTTTCGCTTTTCTGGAATCTTTCCCTTTTCGCACTCGCGCCAACGCGCGACACTGACCGCGCAAGAGGGAGAAGAAAAAAAGGTCATATGCGCAATGCGCGTCGCCGTCCAGTCTCGAGTGTGCCTGCCGTCGGCTGCGGAGCTTTCCGTTCAACACACCCGGGCACGCACAGTTGCTGCTGCTGCTGCTGCTGCTGCTGCTGTTGCCAGACCGAGACTATCAGTGCTCGTACGGGGAGAAACCCGGGCTTCCGCCCCTCTGCATCTTTTCCCCTTTTGGGCATCTTTCCCCTTTTGGTTGGCGTGCGATTGGACGACATGCCGGTCGAGAAGGCCGATGATGCTGTCATAGGGTTCTGGTCCTGGCTTCTTGCTGCTTACTGCTTGCCCGGGACGAGCCCGGATCATCCTTTGGGTTCCTTCCTGGTGGGCCGCAGCTCCTTCGGCCATCGATAGGCTGCGTCGAAGCCTGGCTGGTGACGCTCATGGTGCCCGTGCTCTGCGCCACTTGCCACCCCATCGTTGGGCACGACTGTCGATCTCGCGTGGTAGGTCCTCAGGGTTCAGCGGCCAGCCGCGTGAGTGTCTCGTGGCCAACCCCCGCCAGGGGTCCTCCCCGAGCCTGATTTGGGTGGTGGTTGCATGCAACACTCGAGAACAAAACAAGAAGGTTCGTGGCGCTAGCTCGAGATGACTGGTGGGCGTGTTGGAAAGAAAAGGCTTTTATCAGTTGGCGACAGGGATCACCAAGAGGCGAGGCGCACATGGCCAACGAGCGGGAAGAAGCCCGAGCTAGACCGACCCCCCGAGCGGCGCCGAGGCCAGGGACTACTAGACCTTGAAACAGTTCAAGGTCAATGCACCCATGCACATGCGTGCTCGGCGGGGTGTGCCTCGTATGCACAGTCATCAAACTGCGCTAGCCAGGACAGGACCTCGATGTTAGTCCGATAGTCCAGCATTCACTCAATCCTGTCTTTTCCCCTCCCCCTCCTCGTTAGACTATTGCTGCTAGCTTGCTCCTGACACACCCATGCCGCACCTACGCCATGCAGACCTGACGTCAACGAGGGTGCCGGTAGGGACTAGTTTCTGTATCTCATTTTCCATCGCAATCTGAACACAGACAGGAAGGTTCGTACCTGCCTACGTCCACCCCCCGGTTCTTTTACGGGCGCGCCTGCATCACCAGAATGCCTTCTGGTCAGGGGCGGTTAGAGTGAAAGTCAGGGGGAGAAAGTGTGTGTGAAATCGTTGGCCTTGCCAAGATACCAGCCTTTAGGGAGTTGTCCTTTTTTCGGACTAGTTTTAACCCCAAAAACGTGTCTGTGTGTGTGTGTGTGTGTGTGTGCTAACTAGCGCCCTCCCGTTCCCCGAGCTCCCCCCCGCGAGCCCCCCGAGGCGGACTGCCTGCCGCAGGGCTACTCGACTTCTCCGTCCTTCTCGTCTTTCCCACAGGGGTGCACCCCTTTCCCTCCGGACGGCGCTGGTTTGTCCCAACATACCTCTCACCGCCGTTTGCCCTATTGCTAGGCATGCCGCAATAGCCCAAATGGTTTGTGGGTGGGGTTTTTTGTGCGTTGTTACCACATCGCGCCAAGGCGACGGGAGCCTTGCCCTCCAGTGGGAGCCAGAACCACACACACACTCTCTCTCTCTCGCTCTCCTTCTCTATCTCTATATCATAAAGGGGGAACAACATTCAACCGCCGGCCGCCCTTTTTTTTTTTCGGCCGGCAAATTCGGGGCGCAGGCGGGCAGGCAGGACAAAGGCGGTGGAGGACGGACTACTCGACCCTCCGTCGTCACCAGCGAGCTCTGATTCGCCCAGTACTAGTTTACTCCCCACCCCCTTCTTGAGTATGTAGCGTTCAGGTTTCCACGGGCGCATGCATGGATGAATGCGGCAGCAGCAGAAGCCGGCTCGAGTAAGCACATCTCCCGTAACATACGTACCATGACATCGTGTGTGCTTGTGGTCGTTTGGAGCTAGGAGGAGAAGGAGGGGTGGGTGTATGCGCATGTGTGGGATGCACCATGCACCGAATCCTCCAAAGAAGTCGTCTAGAAGGACTCCATATCCGGCACTAGACATCCATCACCTTCTTGGTTTATTTGGGGGTTTTTCTTTTCTTTTTGCTTTCTCACTCCTCCCACACCATGGCATCCCATCACCAAGATCAAACAAGAGTTCGAACCTTAACCGATGTTTGTTTAGCCACGTGGGTTTGGTCTTTCTCATGCCCTCTCCCCTAGTCTCCCCGTCATCGCCATCCTTGCTTTTTGACAACTCCCCTTCCTCATCCCTCCATTCGATCCCGTAGTGCACGGGGCAACAAAAAAAAAAAAAAAAAAAGCCACTCGAGTCGTCCCGCGGGAGCGATGCAGGGAAGAGAGCCACGTGTATCTTTGGCGTGGGAAGCGAGAGAAGCATGACCCCCGTTTGGCCCAGGGCAACCTCGGTGGCGCATCTTGCCTTCATCGAGGCCCGGAGCCAGCGTCAGTCAGGCTTTGCCAAGGTTGGGATAGCGGCAACAGGAAAAATACCCACGCGACATTTCCCAGCCTTTCCCCTTCTTGCTTCGAATACATCCCAACAAGCAGCACCGCCGGATCCGACCTTTCCCCTTCCTCCCCGGTTTGCTTCGGATGCATCCCAGCCAGCATTGTCGGGCCTGACAAAAGGTGCGGCAGCAGCAGAAGCGCCACGGTGAGCTAATCCGCACGTCACACGTAGCCCCTGACGAAACGGTCATGCGAGCATGCTTGCCAGAATCACATAACAATAAAAACCCCGCGCACGTTGTCGGCCAAAGAGGAAAGGCGTGGGTGGGAACGACAATCTCCGCTGCCCGAAAAATCAGTACTTGTGCGTGCGCGCTCAGAGAGGCCGAAGAGACAGCGAGACCAAGAAACGACGGGAGGGGGATGGGGTTTCCGCTCGCTCCGCCAAGGGTTCACAGATCGCGATATGAGATGGGCGATCAAGATTCGAGCGGTTGAGCTAGGGGGTGATCGTACCAAGGCCTGCCAAAAAAACCTTGTTTTTTTTTTCCTCGGCCCACAAAACAAACCGGTCAGTGATGGCAAAGTGATCAGGCGGGAAGCAGGTATGGGGCGGGCGGGCGACTGTGGAATCCCTCACCGTTGCGTGTTAGTTGCACGACAGCGGTGCCTGTCGGTTCCCTAGCCCGGACGACGATGCCCACCGCCAGGATGGGGATGATGGAGAAGTGGGAGGAGGTCCCCCACATGGAGGTGAGCCAGGGCGGGCTGGTCATGGACAGAGGAAATATGGCGTGGCTGCTCGCCCGCACCAATCAGACCAAGAAAGTGACGACGCCCCGACGAGGGACCTGGAACGAGCCAGACCTGCTCCCAGCAGCATGGGAAGAAGGAAAAGTCATTGTGACAATATAAAGTTTGCAGCAACGATAAGGAACACGAGACGAAAGGAAAGGATGGCATATGACGAGCAGCGGCATTTTCAGAGCCCAGGAAGGGACGAGAGGAAGGGACCCAAGAGCAAGCGAGAGAGCCTTTGGTGGCCGGGCGAGCAGCACACGTGCGGTCTAAGCTCGCAGTCCTGCCAGACAGACTTAACCAGCTCAGGGCGAGATGGGGAGGTGAGAGGGAGGGGACACCCCTCCTTGTCTCAACCATACCCTGCGATGCGACCGTACTGCACCGCGCAAGAGCAAGGACTGCAATACCGGAAGTAATATGCCGTGTAATATTGGTGGTTCTGGAATGCCATATGGACGGTGATCATTTGCGAGGAAGCGAGTGCAGTGCCGGCGGGGTGTGCGTGTTGCCTGGTGGGGATATGGCAGCACCACCAGCCAGTATCAAGTACACACTGGGTAGGCAGTTACCAGTTACATGCTATGGTGCTCGGTGGCGCGGGGAGGCGGTATTCTCGGATAGCAGTCCCTACCTCGGCACCTAGGCTCAGACACAGGCCGTCGAGCATGTCTCTGGTGCCGATTGTCCGAATGAGGCCAAGAGCGACTATCAAGGCTCGTATCGAAAGGAGGTTGGCCTCGCCGGCCTGCTGGTGGCGGACACAAGGCCGACATCAGGAGGCAGGCTACCACCTAGTACCAGGGAGCGGATTGGTGACCTTCGAGAAAGAGCCCCGACTCGAGGGCTCTTCCTCAAAAGGGCCTGGCGTCGGCTAGCCTGGCTCTAGCGTCAATGGCACGCACAGGCTGGGGAGCTGTCGTGTGTGGTGGTGGTGGTGGTGTGCGGTGCGGTGTCGTGTGTTGGGACGAGGGCACGCTTCCTTAGCGGCCGTTCTCGTTTGCCTCGTGCTGCTGCTGTTTGGTAGAAGGTTGTTTGGGCCCCGCTGATTGGGCGCGGCTGCCCAAGGAGTGTGTCAGGTTTGGCCGGCCGGTCGCAGCTGCCCCTTGGGCAAGGTGAGGTAGGGTGGTGTGGTTACATAAGACGACATCGCGCTTGGACCGAACGGGAAAGAAACCGGAGAGAAGCTAAAGCAAAAAAAAGAAGCCGATCGCCTTGGCTCGCCTTGGCTCGCGTCGTGGCGCTTTTTCGCACTTGGCTTGGGCTTTTCCCTTCCTGGCAGGCGGGCAGGCATGCAGATCCCATACCCCAGCATTTCGCACGCACGCACGCACGCCCCCACACCCACTGGCTGGCTGCCAGACCCTGACGACCGCAAATCGCTGCAGGCTGTCGAGCAAAGACAACAACATCCACCTCTCAAACAACGAACGTCCAGGATCGTTTCCAACAGGGGACACTCGCGCACTGTACCGTAATTAAAAACGAGCTTCTCCGATGCTACTCGGGGCTTTACGCCGTTTGGCCGGCGGGTGGATGAAGCCGCCAAATTCGGCGAGCCGCTCCCGTCCGACCCTGAGAGGCGGCGACGCCGCCAACGCCTCAAGATGGCGACACGGCCTCGGCCGGTAAAACACTTTTCCTGCCTGCCCGATTTTTGCCCGACCCTGCAACTTGTAATGCATGCACTGCGCGCCACACACACCACGCACACCTCACACACCTCACACACCTCACACACCTCACACACCTCACACACCTCACACACCTCACACACCACACACACCTTCAACACAAATGAATGATTGCAACCTAGCGCGCACCTAATCACAAGGAACAACGGGGATATGGCGGTGAGCATCGATACTATGTCCTCGCTTGGGCATTGATGGAATGAATTAGCCGCGGGCGAATATCTCTTCCATGCACACTAATTTGCCCTAAAAAAGTGTACCCCGGCAGGCAATTCCCGAGGTTGTCCTTCTGGGCGCTTTGTATCTTTGCTCATTCTCTCTCACAGCCCCACTTCTGCGGCATTTCACTACGGTTAAGTCCTTATGATATGTAGCATTACAGTAGCGTGGCTCTAGTCCGCCTATAGCGACGGGCTAGGTACTGTAGGAGGGCAGGGCGGGACGCGGAAAGCGTATTGGTGCAATCGTTGGCATGTGGAAAGATAAAACAAACGAGGGACGAGAGGGCAGAGCATCGCAACGGGGTCTCGTATCATTCATGCCCGGCCTGTGCTGAAATGAGGTGGGAAATCGTTGACGCGGGGAGACCGTGTGTTCCTGTAGGGTGCGGAATTTTCCGCCCTTCGTTTCGTTTCCTGTACATACAAGGTGGTGGTGGGAACGAGGAGAAGAACACAAACAGGGTCCAGGGGGAAGGAAGAAGAAAAAAAAAATCAGCTTTGGCCACGATAACCAGTAGCATCACAAACGGGGCCTTCCATTGCGGCGGCCAGGATTTCGAGCCTAGCTCTGCCGGAGTTTCCCCGCCTTCCCCTGCTGGCGCCAATCACGGCCGCCTGCTGTCAAGCTCGCCTATGTACAAGCTGTGCCAACAATGCGGACCCCTGGTATAGTTGCAGCGCACGGGTTTTCAGGGGTCCTGGCCAATCAGCCGGTTGCCTTCCAACCCACAGCGAGGGCAGTGGAGGGCGTCACGCCAAACATCTGGCCGACCGACCGGCCATCCGGACGGCCGGAGGTTCCCCCAGGTTCGAGGGGAAAGGCGGTCGTCCCAGCACTTCGTTCCTTCTTTCTTCCCCCTTTTATTTCTTCTTTATATTCCCAAAATGGGGGGTTGATAAAAGTGGGGAAAGACAGGCGCTCGCTCGGCTGTTGGAGGCTGCGCGCGCGTCGTCCATGCGTCAGGGCTGGGTTTCGTCAACCTTGCCGGGATTGCGAGAGGCTGATCAGCCCGGCCCGACCGAAATATCCGTTTGGGGCAATGCAAACTCTCGTGCGCATAAAAATAAAACTACCAAGAAAGGGAACGGGAGCGATGCGGGAAAGCAAGGGAGACAGCAGGAGAAAAAGAAAAGGGAGAGCCGAAGCAAAGCTTATTCCGCGCCTCGGCGGCAGGCATCACTGGCTGGAAAGAAGATGTTCCGAAAGAACCCAGGTGAGGAGGGGGCGCCCCGTTTTCGAGGAATGACGATGCAACTGGAACAGTGATGCACCCATATTGTATTCCTGTCGCGGTACACTACCAACTTGGTAATGAAGGACGATAGATTGTGGGGTAAAGAAAAGGCAAATGGATGTGCGGATGGCCTTGTGTTCCATGCGCGGGCTACTTTGTCTCCGACCAAGTCCAAGCAATCCGTGGGGGTTGTTCCTGCCGTTTCGCATATTTCGCCGACCTCCCTTGCCTCTCGACTCCAGGCCAATCACAACTGCAGGAGCTACGTCCGAGCAAGGCTCCGCGCGACCTAATTCGCCCATGGGCACCATCCCTTTTTTTTTTTTTTTTTCCCGCTCTTGATTCCCATGGCCCTGTGCACCGTTTTTTTCTTTCTCCTTTCAGGATCCATTTCACCCTGGTGGGCAAGTGAGATTCATCGATTCCTCTTGTGTTTCTCGCTTCTCTCCTTTCTTTCCACTTTGGCCGCAGCGGCGTTTCCCATGGTTCCGAACGGGGTTGCCTCGCCCAGGCAGGGCCCTACAGGCGCTAAGCCCCGCAGAAACCCTTGCGCCTGAGCTCTGTCGCCCACCCATGTCCGCGATGGAATTGGGTGGTGGGTGGTACTGGTGCTTGATGACAGTGCAAGTGGTGGGTAGCGACGCCAGCTACAATGCGCCCTCGCAGCCTGGTCCGGTTTTTGTTTCAACATCGAGCGAGGAAGAGATGAGTGCCGGTGGAGGCGCTGCCTACCTGGTACCTACGTGGCACCTCACCTCATGCACCAACCTTCCCACTGCGGCAGGTAGCACTGGCAACCGAGCCGAGGACCTTGGGTTTGGGTCGACAGTTCCATCAACTTAGAGGTGCGTACGCCGTCATGACCGCCTCCGAAAGTCTTTCCTCCGAGGGCCTCTGCTCCGGCCGAGTCGCCGAACACAAACAGACGGCGCCAGTGCTAGTGGACTCGTACTTAATCTAAGCACCCTGGCCGCAACGTGAGCCTTCTTTCAACCGCTAGGGCTACGGTGGCAACGGCGTTTCCACTGCCCCTGCCACCAGAAAATCGTCCCATCAAACCCCAATCCCTGTTGCGTGCAGGTCCCAGGGCTCACAAACCCCAGTGCGGCGGATGCAAAATACATTCCGTTCCTTAGAAAACCAAGCCAAACTGATGTATCACCAGGATCCACCGTACCAAGGTTTGTGATCCCTGGGACCTGTAGGGGTTCAAACAGGACAGAAGCCCGACGTCAACCTCTGCCCTACCTCACCGTGCGGCCATCAGTGCGTACTTCCCGTGAATCCTCGTGTTACGTGATGGAAGCCAGAGCGTGGCGGCGAGACAGACGTCAACCCACGCCGCGTTCAAGCCTCTTCCATAGCGGCCCGTCTAGCGCGCGCCGGGCTGGACTAGCTCGTCTGAGACGGGCAAAGCAAGCAATTACGATATCATGACAAAGTGAATCCCGGCGCCGCCTCGGGGTCACATGGCACAGCTGAACACCAAGGGCGACAGGATGCGTCGACGCAGAGACAGCAAAGAAGGATGCAGGTGATAAGAGACAGAAAGAGGCCAACAATACCTACACAGTAACCAACTGTGCAGACACCTCGACACCCCCTTGCTCGGGCGCCCTACATGTACCTAGTGCTTGAATGGTGTGGTGGAGAGCAGCCGAAGCAATGCCGGTCGCTGTATTACCGCCCCCAGACGCCCCAGCCGTCGGTCGACAATTGCATTTCCTAGCGTTGCTTTCCAGCGTCGCTTTCCAGGGGGGGATCTTCCCATTTCCCTGGGTTCTCTCTCTCTTGTCGGTTTCCCATCCCTGCTTTTCGTTTCCCCGTGCCCCTTTCCCCGAGAGCCCTTGGTCTGGGTGGAACCTTGGTGGTACCTAACAGTGAGCAGAAGGGAACCACCCTCGGTGAGGATAGGCATGCTGAAAGCGGACAAATTAAACGGTGCCCAAGGGTTGGATGACAGGCCCCACGACCAGGGAGGGGGCTATGGGGTCCTCCCCCATTACCACGAGTTCGACGCCCTGTTTGGTTTAGTGGGCACGCCTTGCGGTCCATGCGCCCGCTGGGCCACCTTGATTCCCCATAGCCCAACCAGGCGCGCGCGCTCCTACAGGACAGGGGGGGCGCGGGCGGCCAAGCGCGCCCGCCGAGAGCTGCTGGTCTTTTGCTCTGTATGTTTGGCGCGCGACCGCGCGCGTGCGCCCACTCCCCCGCTAGGGCTAGCTCGGCTAGCTGGGTTGCTGGCCTCGCTTACTTGGTTGTGGCACCAGCGGCGACAGGGGCCGGAGACACGAGGTTTGGAGATCAGCAATGATGCTCTACGCGCACTAAGGAGAGGAGACATCACCATGATTGCGTGGGAACAAGGGTGGTGGTGATGGTGGTCAAGGGGGGGGGAATGCCGCTGTTGGCTACCGCGACCGCTACCGCTACCGCTACCGTCGCTGTTGCCGGTGCTGCTTTGCTACTACCCGCTACAACCGGGCCCCTTGCAATCCAGCCTGCAGGCCCTAGGCTAGGTTGGGTACCCAATGAGCCCGCCCTGGGTTAGGCTGCCTCGACGGTTGCCGTTTCTGATTGGGAGAACCTGGCAGTAGCACGGCTGGGGGGTGAGAGATCACTCTTTGTCATGTTATTGTTATTTCTGCCCTCTTTCTTTGCCTGCTATCCCTGATGCCAAATTTGGACCGTCTTTCCCGAGGGTTAAGCATAATGGTTCAAACTGGGGTGGTTTCACAGCCTCAAGGCAGCTGCCGCAATGGTGAAAGCTCTATGCTGAAAGGCAAGCGACGTCACTGGAAGTACCCCCCCCCCCTTTTTTTTTTTTTTTGGATTTGACTTGCTTTTTTTTGTCTCTTCTCCCCTCCTTCTTTTTCACTGTTTTCTCCGACACATCCCCGTCGCATACGCTGCATAACATATGGCCAATAATGATTGATACGACGCCAGTCTCGGCAGACAGCGAATATACCGCGCAGATCACCAGGACAGGAAAAAAAAAAGGGAGGGAGACCCAAGGGGAAAGAAAGAAAGGGAAAATGAACACCCCCACCACACCCTCACAAAAAAAACAAGTTGTATACCGCCATGGGGCCTGCAGCTCTGGGCAGCAGCTTAGCGACAGGCAAGCGAGGGGAGAGGTGCGTGGCCGGCCAAAGGCCCCTCTCTCGGGCGGACTTTGTGGGAAAATTAACCCACTCGCCGATGTCGGCTCGGAGTCGTCGTTCGCTCGTTCGTTCATCGTTGCCCGCCCAGCCCCCTCCCTCCCAGCGCGCAAGCGACACGCACATACACACACACACACACACACACACACACACACACACACACACACACACGCACGCACAGGGCGGCCGGCGCCAAGAACTGTGTGGCCTAATTGGCGGCCGGCGTAGGTCGTTTTTGTGGTCAATTTATTGAGGGAGGGAGAAACATGCGGTGTGAACGCCAATATCTTTTTTTTTTGTCATGTCTTGACGAGCTAAGCGGCCCCCACGTTGATTGGCGGACAAGTGTCCGCAGAGAGACATGATGTCGGACAAAAAGAAGCGACATCAAAGTGTAGTAGTCGGGCTTTTTCTAGCAAGATAAGTCCGCTGGATGTGGTCCTCAGCAGAGAAAAAATGGAATGCGCCTTATTTTTATTTTTATTTTTATTTTTTTGTTTCATTCGCCCAACGAGTCGTCTTCAGCCATAACCTTGAACGCCGCCGGCCCTCGAAATTTGCGCCACATCTAATCATTACGGAAGCATATAGTCCATATACACGTGAAAAGAAGGAGAGAGCAAAAAACAAACAAAAAAAAAGCAAAAAGGCGGCTTCTGGAAACCCCCTTCACCCACAGGCAATAACCAGACATGCCAAGAGGAAGACGGGGGACCGGAGTCACCGACAGACACTAAAGCGAGATGCCGAAAAAGAGACAATAATGAAATGCGGCCAAGGACGAAATTAGCAACTTTTGCCAAAGAGAATTGCAGGAAGAATGCTAGCGCGGCGAGAGGGGAAGCCAATTGGAGGGCGGGAAGCTCAAGATTGGTGGCTTGCATTTGCACACACCACAACAACATCCATGCAGACCCAGGCAAAAAAAAAAAAGAGATAGGAGAATAGCGCGAAGCAGGTCAGAGTGTCAAGCATAAAAGCGGAGAGATGAGCAAAAATGACATGGTTGAATTTGTTGTAACGCCCAGGCCCCCATGGCCTGTACCCTCCTGCCATCCAAAAATAACTGGATTTTCCCAGCCAGCCTTGTGCCCAAGAAGTAAAAAATAGATAACAAAAAAAGAAAAGACGAATCCCAGTTATATCTAATAAAAGAAGACCTGATATTGCGTAAAACATGGATATTGCATAAAACATCAAGTGAATAGAAATAAGAAAACGTGTAAGCTCCCATAGGAGGGGAGCTCCTTCGTATGCTGGGGAACAAAAAAAAAACTCCACGTGGCGGGAGGGACCGTCCGCGCGTGGCAGGCCGAACCCAAATGCAAGGCCAGGCCTGACGGACAGGGTGCAGTGATGGCGAGCGCGCGATGGTTGGTTGGGGATTGTGGTGGTTGGTAGTGGTGGTAGTGGATGCGTGTGTGTGTGTGTGTGTGTGTGCGAGGCAATCCTGTGTGCGCGTGGAGCCGCATTGTCTCAGCGCCTCCTCCGCTGCAACCTCCCTTTTCTTCTTCGTTACCCTTTTAGTTCTTCTTGGCGAGGGGAGGGAGATCAGCGAGTGACCAAAGAGGCGCCTTGAGACTGTTGATGGCGCTTCGGGTCGGATGGACCTTTTTTTTGTTGTTGTCTGCGGCAGAATGATCGGAATGCAGTCCTTCCAGAAAGCAAAATGAAAAAAAAAAAGTAGAGGGACTGCAAGACTTTGAGCGAGAGGCGATATAGGATGAAGCCACTTTTTTCTCATTCTGTTTTCTCCCGCATCTGGAAGCGTGTCGGTCCGGGGGGCGGTGGTTTTTTTGGTGGTGGGATGCGGCGCGTGGGGCGGCAGCAGGCGGGCGGCGGTGATGCTGCTTCTTCTTTTTTTTTCCTTTTCTTTTTTTCGGTGCTCGGTCCAATGTCTCTGGCCGCCACTTGCATCGCCCACCCAACAACAAACTCCATTCTGCTCCAATGAACGGACTGGCTTAGATCGCGCCAATGACGTGCAAGCACGCTTTCGCCACCACAACCGACAGATCGATGCCTGCCGGGTTACCAGATTGGGTCCAGCAGCCTTGGCAAGGTTCCTTTGCAGCGTTGATTTTTCTTCTCTTCTTCCCTCATGTCGGAGGAGGAAAAAAAAGCCGTGATCGTCCGTGGGCGTGGGCTCGCCTCGGCGTTGGTTGCCGGGTGGAGTTTTTGGGCCGCTGTCGTGCTGGGGCGAGAAAGTGGGAACTCGCCCGAGGGAGGTTGCAGACAGAAGCCCGACCCGGCGAGGCCGGGCCTGGAGTGGTGGTAGGTTTCAGAGAGCCGGAGACTGAGGGTAGTAGACGGGGTACATGTTCCATGACTGCTGGTGCATGTAGGTCGGAGGCAGCTGCACCGGGTTCGCCCGCGGGTAGCCGTTTTCTGAAGGAACGGGTTAGAATTCGGGTGTCGCTTCTCTCTCGGCGGCGAAAACACAGGGGGAAAAACTCACCATTGTCCATATCCTCGTATTTCATGTCGGCGCTGCCAACACGGGATGTCGGAGGAAGTCCTTCGAGTCTGGAGGGCACGCTGGTCGGGATGTAGCCGTATTCTTCCGCGGTTCCGGATGATGCTGGGCTTGAAACGTTGGAGCAAGGTAAGACTGATGTCCATTGTTCGGAGGGCTCGGGGGTTGGCAGGTAGGATGCTCCATACTCTCCGACCTGGTGGTAATCCGGTGAATGCTGTCCAAAGGATGAGGATGCGCGGCTGGAAACTCCCGAATCGTCGTATACTGGGGAGGGGGGGGGGGAGGTGGACGTATTAGCACCCAAAACGGCAGACGCGGGAGGGAAGTCGGCTATACTCACATGGCGTGGGATAGGGGTGGGATGTGGGAATTCCGTAACTCTCGCGCAGGCGCATCAGCTCCTTCTCGAGCGCCTTGTTTTTCCGGATGAGCTCCTGGAGGGTTTCGTCGCGGTTCTGCTTGCTCTTGAGTTCCTCGACCTCGCGCTCGAGGCGCTCGATGTGCTCTTTGGTCCTGGCCCGGATCGCCCTCTGCGCCTCCCTATCGTTGGCCCGCTTCCTGGCCAGCTGCGACGGCGTCAGGGTCGAGACGCTGCGGGTGCCTGGTGGGTGGGGGTGAGGTGCCTATGTTAGCATTTTCCTTTCTTGCTCGTACCAAGAGAAGAGCCACAAAGACTGCGGCGGCGGGGGCGGCGACTGACGCCGCGCACAGCACCATCCACAGGTCTTCAAAGGCCCCCGGAGCCGAGCTCCGACAGCGTGGCCGTTGGTAGCGCGCGACGCTGTAGGAGGGTCTTGACTCCGAGCGTGGGGAAGGACGGCGCAAGTCATGACTTACCCTTCCGCTTGGTGGGCTTGCTCGGCTCGGCTGATGGTGATCGAGTCATCGTTGTGGTGGAGTCTCTGGGGGAAGCTGTGGGAGAGCTGAACTGCGAGGTGGAGGACAACGAGGATGAGGACGAGTTATAAAGAGCCATGGTCCTGTGGACGAGGAGAGGGACGGGGTTCTTGATGGGGAACGAGGAGAGGGCAGGCTGGAATTGTTGTTTCACTTGAGCTCGTTCTTTAATTCCCACGTCTACAAGGCCCAAGCTCAGCATTCTCGATTGTGAAGGAGAGAGGGGTCCACAGCAGGGTCTGGAGAGCTTATTATATGATACCAATGGAGTTCTGCCCACCCGGCCGGCAAGGATCCATCCATCGGCGCCGCGACTGGGGTTGTCGCCATGTCGAAGAAAAAACCAGACCATCCTTGTAGCACCCAGTACCAGCTCGCTGGGGAGCCCCCGGCAAGACGAGCGACAGGGATGCACCTTTGTGGATCGAAGATCGGTGCGTCTTTGGACGTGCACCAGGATGGGAAGGGTCAGGCAGGTGATGGGTGGGTGCGTGGGCAAGAGGGCGTGTGCACAACAGAAAGAGACGGGCTCCTGGGAGCATGTACTTTGTACTCCGTGCCTCGTCGCAGCCTGCCTTGTCCGCACTGGCCCTCCGTCCATGACCGTCCGTACTGCCTCTACCCAGCGCTAGCGGCATCAGCACAGACATGGACGCAATACCAACAAGCCGACAGCTCCGGGCAAGCAAGCAAGCAGGTTGCCTCGTCAGGTCTGTATCGCATACACACCGACACAGCTTCCTGCTGCGTGCGTCCTGTGCATACCTACCCACTTGGGGCCCCATAGCATGCTGTACACCGTCTATATCGTGGGCCGTAGAGGGGACCCTGAGGTTCTGTGCCTGCTGTGTGCGGTGGCAGCTATGCAGCCCTCTCTGTGCAGCAGTCCAGTGTGCAACGGACTGTGCAAGGGGTGCGAGTGAGGTATCCATCAACCATGCATGGGACGTGTAGGTAGGCAGATACGTACTGGGCTGTACTCACAGACCGCGCCAGACATATGCTGTGGAGCGTGTACACGACAGGAGACGGCCAGATTGATACCTCATCTCACTTACGTACAGGATGGCACGCAGCCAGCAGCTCACTAAGGTGACGGCGCGTGTGTACTGTACATGCTCCCGCACTTCCTTGCCTGCCTGCCGGGACTGTGCTGGTGGGTGCATCATCAGCAGCAGTCTTCTCTGCAGTCCTACCCAGGTAGGGATAGTGCCATGGGGTGCAGAGCGCCCGCAAGCTATCCGAGAGTACGTGGTAGGCCTGGAACCCCCATGAACTATGCTTTGGCTAGCTCTGGGGAGAGGGGGTGTGCGGTGGGAACGAGTCTAGTTGGCCCGAGCTCTGACGCAACAACCGTAGCCTGCCGGCCGGGGGATTCGAGCAAGCCAGGAACTTTGTTTTTCCGGCCACTGCTAGGTAGTGGCTGCATGTAGTGTACACCGCACAGGATGGTTGGTGTGTAAAAGCGACAGTGGAAGGGGAAAGAAAAGAAAGAAAAAAGCTGCGGATTTGTTTTACTTGGCTGGCCTACCGCGGACTTCTCGCCGGGACAAGTGGTCGGGGTGTGCGATGACAGGGGAGGGGGCTCGAAGCGAGGAGTATTAATAAAAACCACCAGGAAAAAAATAGGTAACCCCTGGACCTTGACGTCGGCCTGCGACAAACTGGGCGTTGTGCAATGCTTTCTTCCCGACTGGCGTTATGCACTAGCGAACAAAGTGAGAAAGGAAGGGAAAGAAGATCAAAAGAAAGAAACGACCAACGTCTTCAGAGGGCCGTCTTGCAGACACGCCCCCTCCCCCTCCGCTCAATCCATGCCCCCATCCCACATTTTGCTCTCGCAGCAGCCGTGGGATGCGTGCGATGCGTTGGCTGCTGGCACGGACGGCCGGCCGCTCGTCAGAATCTCGATGGCAGGAGGCGAGAGGGACATGTCTGTCACCTGCCCTCACGCACCCTCAGCAGGCACCATACCACTTTGTTCATTAGAGACAAGACGTTGGCAAATGGCCTGCCCTCACTCGAAATGTTCGGTTCCGGGGCCGTGGCGGTGGTTGGCTGGCTGGCGGGCGGTGGACTGCGGGCTCCTCCCTGCCACCAGCGTGGAGAGCCCCTCCCGAGGCTTTTGCTTGTTTTCCTACTGCCCGGGCTGCACGTGTGTGTGTTCGCGGTGGTGGCTGTGATCTGTCCCAAGCAAGCAAGTGGTGAATGTGGTGCTGCAGCGAAATAGAGTTTACGCTAGTGTCTTGGCAGGTTTCCTAGGCCACCCTGTCTGGTCCTACCAATGGGGGGGCTCGCAATGAATGGAACGCCATGGACAAGGCCCTCTTCATTGCCGGCAGGAGCCACCACGTACTGTGTAGCGAGAGAAGGCGCTCTGGATTCTGGATTTTGTGGACTAGACTGTATTGTACTGTGCTGTACCGTGCCTGCCGTTCCCAGCACTAAAGGTCGCCAAAATACGTCCGCACCGCAGCATTGGCAGCACCTGCCCTTGTTGCCCTGGCTGCCCCGACTGTCCACCTCGGGAGCTGACACATGAAACGCCGATTAACTGTCGACTGCCCAGATTGCCCTTTTGATACTGGCCCTCCCTGCCCTGCCCTGCCCTGCTCTACATATAGTACAGACCACCACATACTCCAACAACCAAGGAAATCCGTTCAACCAAGAAACACGCGCACTCGGCGCGCAGTGCGGAGAAAACATGCCAATGTTTGACACCCACAGTCTGGGGTTCCCTCTCTGTTTTTACATCGACATGGCTGATGCGGCCTCTGTGTCGGAGGCTACTCCAGCCGAGATTTTCCTGGGTGCAGTCCTGGGTGCAGTCCACGCACACACACGTCCTGCACTTCACGCCCGGCTTCTCGTCTTCCAAATTCCAATACATCCTGGCCCCTTCATTATTGTCCCCCACCTCTGTTAATGCCCAGGGGTCGCTAGTGGGGACGGTAGGGTGGGAAAAGCCTCGCTGCCAGGCAAGCCTCCTGGACAGCCTTGCTTGGGAACCCTTGTTTTTTGTTTTTTTCCTTCCCTTTCCCTCCTCTCTTTCCCCTTCTTTCTAGAAACGGTCCGACCAGGGGCGACCCCCTCTGGGCCTGCCTCATGCGATTCGAAGGGGGCAATCGCGACCCCTCGCCAAGCCGCCTGCCGCCGACATGGCTTCCCTCCCCTGTCGTCATCGACCGCGTTTCCCTTGAACCTGCCTCTCCCTGCTCTCCCAATTAGCGCGCGGACGTACTGCCCGCATGCCATTGGCCAGCAGCCCGCGCCAGACACTTTTTCCATGAGCAGGCGCCCGCCCCGTTGGACAGACAGCATAGCATAAAGAGGCAAAGAGGCAAAGAGGCAAGGAGGCAAGGAGGCAAGGCACCTTCGACTGGAGCCCGGCGCACGCACCGCACGACGGGGGTTGGAGCATCTCTGCACACATACCTGCCATACACGGATAAGGTACTGTCGGTACGCGGCGCAAAGGCTACCTTTACCTTGTCCCGTTGCATTCTTCATCTCAACCTCATCAGACCCATCCCACCCATCACTCCTCGACGTTTTAAACGACCAGGAGGAGGGATCCCAGTGGCCTTCTCTCCCGCCCCCTCGAGGGTGACGGCATGGATGGGCCGCGCAACCTCGCAAAACCCACCTCGGACTGGGCAGGCTTGAGCAAAACAAGACAAAGACAGGACGCTGGGACTCTGCTGCTCGCTTTCAATCCGACGGCCCCGGGCCCAGGCCCACCCAGACCGCTGCCAGAGTCACTACGGGTCCCTGTACATTAGGTTTGGGGGCCCAGATAGCTTTTTGTTTTATTACTGGCCTACCGATAGGTTAAGTGACGGTGATGGCCCCGCGCCCGCCCGCCCGCCTGCCCCTCAGCGCATGGGGAAATGGCCAAACTGCTATCTCCCCTATCAAATGCTGCACACACCTACTGTACGCGGGTTACCGTATGGGGACAGACGCGTGAGCGCTCCTCTCCTTCCCGTCGGGGTGCGCGGGGCCAAAAGGTCAGTGCTGGTACAACGTCAACCTGCCCCCTGGCTGCCTTCTTTGGCGGGCATGCATATAATGCCGTTGCGCAAACATGCCATCACCCGACGGCTGAGACCCCCCAGGCCGGTCCCCATATGCTCTGCCCCGTCTCGGTGTGTGATGGGCCCAGGCATGAAGACGGAGAAGGTGGGCAGACGATGACGCGGGAAATCAGGGCGGCAGGCCGGGCCACGGGCGCAGAGAAGGTTTTCGCCATTTTTCCTTATGCCTGATGTTCCATCGCACTCGTGCCAATAGCCAGGAGTACGATTTTGGGTTGTGCCAAGCGACATATGTCGCTTGTTTCCTATGCCGCATGCTCCTCCGTCTGTCTGCCGGTGGCGCATCCTCGGTCGATGCTATCTCGGTGTCCCTCGGTGTCTCTGTCTCTTGATACGGTCTCTTGATACTGCCTCTCCCACTCTTGCTTAGGTATGTCTTGCTGCTCATGCTCTCACTAAGCAGGGCCCGGCCACCCTTTCGAGGCCAAGGCCAGGGAAGCTGCCGTGTCGCGAAAAAAAGAAGAAAAAAGAAAAAGAAAAGAAAACAGCTAATCCAATATGGCAAAAAGATAGAGGAATGCACAGTCAATGGATGTGTGGATAGGATCATGGTTGTTTCGGCCCGCGAACGAGCGACCGAACCCGCGAAGACAAGGGGGGTGGTCGCCGTCAGGGCCAGGGGAGAGGTGGTCGAGAGGGGGAGAGGGAAGGGGCGTGCGTCAAAAAGGTGAGGGAAGAGACACACAGCATAGAGAGAGGGAGAGGTAGAAGTAGAGGGAAAAGTGGCGACGAAC
>NW_008804547.1:5332786-5403358 GCF_000145635.1 Gaeumannomyces tritici R3-111a-1 | reverse complement strand
ACTGCTTAACCGGTAATTTATATTTTTTACTGATTTTTACTGCTTAACCGGTAATTTATATTTTTTACTGATTTTTACTGCTTAACCGGTAATTTTATATTTTTTACTGATTTTTACTGCTTAACCGGTAATTTCCAGGGGGAGACCCCCTGGGACCCCCCTTTTGCCTCCGGCGGCCCTCCGGGTGCTCCTGCGGAGCGCTTTTCTCCTGCGGAGGGCTACTACAACAACCCCAACCCCCCCAACACGCCGCACTGTCTAGCGATTAAAGTTAACCAATCGTAAGCTACGACGGTCGGATCCTCGTGCGGGGACTGGTCGAGAGCCATTTAAGGTGCGAACTGTGTCCCGAATAGGAGAAACCTTTGTCAGCAATTCTGTCAGATCGCCCCGGTAAAGAACAGCTACGCCCTCCGCGCACCAAAACCCTGCTTCCACCTGCCTACCTCCCCTCGCTGCGCTCCGTCCGGTAGGTGGCGGTGTCAGCAGGGTTTTGGTGCACGTCGGGCTTCGCTGAATCAACACGGCTTTGCATCGCGCACTCTTCCTCAAGCAATACAAAGTGACCTACTGTCTGATTCAGCGCGGCGCCGATATAGAGCAGCTCAACGCGTCAGGACTGGCGGTGCTCCATGAAACCATCAAGGAGGGGACCAGGCCTCAACGCTCCTGGAATCCGAATTTTCCTGCCACTTGTCGTGCCACTTGGGCTCTCAACAACGGCGCCGACGTGGAGCTACCCCTCCTAGCCGGCAACCTATGGAGGCCACTCTAAAAGGTGAGATGAAGGGCCGCTACTGCGCACTTTCATACTACTAGGGGAATAACACCCCGGCCACAACGACAGTCAAGGCCAGTCTCGACAAACACAAGCAGAACGTACCATACGGATCTCTGCCGCCCATAATCCAAGACTCCATCACCGCAGCGAGGGGCCTCGGGTTTGCGTACTTGTGGGTGGACAGCCTTTGCGTCATACAGGACGACGCAGGCGACTGGGAAGCAGAGGCCTCTAAGATGGGCACCATCTACCCAAACGCCAGCTTGACCATGTCCACCTTGACTAGCAAGGACTCAAGCGAGCGCCTCTTTAGCCCGTGGGCACACAGACAACTGAGCCCTGTGCTGTTCCTGGTAGCTGTGAGGTCCGGCAATTGAACCTGGCCGCTGTTCGCAGTCAAGCCGCCGTGGTTGTCGAAGAGTCATGACCCGCCCGAGCTTGGCTTTCCTGCACACGATTCACCGCAGGGGCTGGGCGCTCCAGGAGCAGCTCCTCAGCCAGCGCGTCCTCTGGTTCGGACCAGGCTGCGTGTATTGGGGGTGCCGCACCCTCTTCGCCACGGAGAAGGCGCCCAACAAAGAGTTTATGGGGCGCGACAAGCCTGTCGAGATCGAGTTTGCCCACAGCAAGAGAGTAACTTTGCCCCAGCCTCTAGGATCCGATGTGATCCACACAAGGGAAGACCTATACAAAGAGTGGGAAGACCTCGTGGCACAGTACACGCAGAGAACCCTTTTATTCGAGTCCGACCGGATCCCCGCCATCTTCAGCTTGGCAAAGGCGATCGAACCTCGCATCGGACACGAGTTCATCATCGTAAACAAGACTGCCCAGCCCTCCTCGGCCTCCGGCTTTGCCGTCATCGTCATCGTATTCTTCACACAGCAGCACTAGATGCCCCTCCTGGACATGGGCCCTCGATCTCGGCAGCTGCAGTCGACTACGAGCTCACCCAGGTCATCTACAACCAGTCGCTCAAGTGGCCAACTTCAGTTACTTCCATTGACTTCGTGCTGGGTGGGAAGATGTGGGCTTGGCGCGGCCGGGTTGGCCGTGCCCGAGGGCCCAATTGGGAAAGCCAGAAACCCAGCGCCAGAGAGTTCGTGGTCTGGGTGTATCGTGGATTCGAGGTTCCTCGAGGATCACGCCGGTTTCAGATACCACCCAGACAGCACGACTCTTGCCCAGAACCAAAGCTCCAAGGGCCCGACACAGCTGGCCGCCCTCCCAAATAGTGTTTAGTCTATGGAGATGATGAAGGTGGGCGATGGGCCATACCACGCCAGGAACCGTAGAGTCGGCTTGTTCCTGAAACCTGTCGATGACCGGGGTCCTCTACAGGTTTCCGGAGAATTGGGGCTGGTTGTTACGTGCTGGGGGCCGACAAAGACCATCGTGCGGAAGATTACCATCATTTGACGAGAAATGAAGACCTATGGAGTAGGTATCTTGACGCGGGAGTGTCAGAGAGCCACGCGCTTTGTGTACAAGCCAGAAGCTACCTTTGCTAGCTTAAATGTTCGTCCGCGCTGCCTTTTCTGCTTGCTGCATGGGGCTCCGCTACTATGCATTGCATACAAAGAAAAGACGGGTAGAAAATGGAAACACCTCTGTACGTTTGTATTGTGAATACAGTTGATAAGTACGGTACTCCAGGGATCGCAAAGTCACCAACCATCCCCGGCACGGTGATATTCTTCTTGGCCAAGACGCTTTTGACAGACTCCTAGCTGGCACGATAGGGGAACACGCGCTCAACATGGCAAAGCAGAGCATTTTCAACAAGAAAACCCACCTAGTTCGGTGTTTTGCACGCCCTCGAGCCCCAGGCGTGGTGAAGTGCGGATGGAGCTAGAATAAGACCACAAAGCTGGACTGAGATGGAAGATAGCCAAAGGAGGGCATTCAATTGGTCGCACGAACCTAGCCTCGCCCGCTGCCGCTCGTCCGAACATGCCAAAGAGCCCACAGCCTCGCCCGGACGCGATCCGAGAACTTGGCGCGCCCCCCAACCACGGTGGTCGATCCGAACTCGCCGTTTCGTGCCACGAACGGGGAGACAGGCGTGTGTGTGTGTGTGTGTGTGTGTGTGTGCATAAATCTCATTTTTAATCAAGACGTGCCGTGCCGTCTTTATGGGAACAAGACCGGACGAGCGAGAGGGGAGGGGGGCCGCCAAGAAGATCAATGCAGTCGACATCCATCACCACGTTAATTCCACCCACACACACAGCATCACGTTCTCCGCCCCCAACCGCAAGCGGGCATTGCCGTTCGGTGGCACGGCGGCTAAGAACCCAAGTGGCTCCCATCCACCCTTCCACCCGCGTGCATTAGCAGACTGCCCGGTTGCCTCACCTTGCATGATTGATCTACACAGATTTGAATCTGTCAGACGGGAAGGACCAAGCGCGATTGGCTCAACGTTGACCAAGGTTGGTGGTCTTGGTGGCCTGCAAAGGCGACAAGCATTCAATTGGCCCTAGTTTGTCAGTTGCCCCAGCAGCTCCTTCTGGAACCCAGGATAGCGTCGAATCACCTCGCCCGGATTGTGTTGTTCCGTTTGAATGTCACGAGACACCCTTGTCACGGCCGCCTCAAACACGGCCGATCACTACAGAGCCTCAAAAGTCAATTGCATGGCAGGACATTGACGACATGGGATTTGCAGAACACATCATTTGAATGGCCAGACGGAATCAAGAATCTCAAAAAGACAACTCCGATCAATTGTGCTCTATCATGGTATAGACAAAAAATGCAAAAAGGCACGGGCTTGACAGTCGCCGTGTTTACGGTCCGTCATCGACAAAGTCCGTCATCGATGGCCCGGGTGCCAGAGCCTGGAAAATCATACAGGGAAGAAGAAGCCTCCGAACAGATAAGATATGCTCGTTTAACAAAGACACACTCGCACACTTTGGTTTCCCGAGTAGTTTACAGGGCCAGGAAGCCAAGGACGGCAGCAGCACCAACCATGAACAGGTTGGGAACCGTGGCGAAGCCGGAGCTGGGGGCAGCAACGCGGCTGGTGGCAGCGCCCGCGCCGGCAGTGGTGCCCGAAGCACCGCCCGAGCTGGAGCCGCTGGAGCTGGAGCCGGTCTGCGAGGGGGTCGAGGCGCTGGTGGTCGAGTTGGAGCCGGTGGTCTGGGCAGAGCTGGAGGAGCTCGAGGATCTCGACGAGCTGGAGGTGCTAGAGGGCTTGGACGACGAGCTGCTGGAGCTGCTGCTGTTCTCGCTCTTGTCGCCATCCTTCTTGACGACGATGCTCTTGTAGGTACCAGAGCGGTCACCGTAGACGTACGAGGTGGCGCCAGTGGCATAGTCGGTCACGGCGATCGACTTGTAGTAGCCGTTGAAGGGACCGTCGGCGAAATTGGCGAAACCACCGGCCCACTCGACAGTGCCGGGCGAAGCATCCTTGCGACCGGCGACCCAGGTGCCGACACGGACCTGGCAGGGAGTCTGAGGGAAGGTGGCGCCGCCCTTGGCGTCCGCGTACTTAAGCTCACGAACGACGTTGCCGTCGACGATCCACTTGATGTAGTCCTTGGTCCAGTCGATGGTGTACTTGTGGAACGAGCCAACGGGGTTGTTGACGGGGTGCTTGCCACCACGGTCGTAGGTCGTGGTGTCGCCCTTGGAGAAGTAGTTGGTCTGGACCTGGGTGTTGTCACCGCCGACCCACTCCTATCGAGAGAATACCCAGTCAGTAATGTGTCACTCGAGGCTTGGTTCTGCATCGGAGTCTATGCGACTTACCCAGTCGATCTCATCAAGGTCGTCAGATTGCAGGACGACGCTGGTCACGATGCCAACGCCGGGGGCGGCCTGAAGCTCAACCTCGACCTTGCCGAAGAAGATGTAGTCTTTGGCGACGAGTGTGGGGGCGTTGCCCTCACTGGCGATCTTGAAGACAGCGCCCTTGTTGCCATCGTACTCGAGCGAGGTACCGTCGAGCATCTTGAAGAAGCCCGACTTATCGGCACCCTTAGCATAGTCGATGGTCAAGGCCTTGCCCAGAGCGGGCGCGGGAGGGCAGTCCTTCTCGGTGGGCTTGCAGTCGGAGTGAGTCTGGGCTGAGGCCGTGGAGGCCAGCAGGGCCAGAAGGCCCGCGGAGACGGTCTTGGAGGTGAACATGGTGACTGTGATGTGAAGAGTGCTGTACAGATGTCGGGTTGCAAAAAGTTGTCTATAAGCAAGCAAAAATGCTGAGTTGTGGTGTGTTTGGTGGTGTTGAAGAGTCGAGGACTCGAGAGCAAAAACAGTCGGCGAGGAGTGTTTTTGTTTATGGTTGCTGGGGTCCAAAGTGGCGCGGCAGGGGCGAGGGCAAAAAGGGGAATTAGCGATAGTGGTGATGTCAAAAAGTTCTGCAAACGAGAGACAGAAGGTGGGATGGAAGAAGACGCAAAGTAGAACCGTATTAATAGGTCTAGGTAGAGTTTCCTCTGAGAAGTGGCCCAACACTGAGGTGATGATGGGGAGAATGGAGGGAAGGTGCTGGAGGGCTGCCGTCGAGAGGCCGTGCCTTTATTTGGGGCAGGCGCTTGCCATCCAGGTGGACTCAGATTGGATCACCGACTGTCTCTCCTGCCTGCAGCCCCTAGGGGGGTGCCCAGACTTCAGCCCAGCCCGGCGCGAGGGCCACGGGCAGGCGTCATGGGGGAAAGGACGCAAAACGAGCAAGGCAGGACCAGGGTGGTCCAGGGTGCGTGGAGCCTGCCGGGATTCCCTGCTGACAGGGCACATTTCCGTCCCATCGCTGACCCGTCGCATCTTGGGGCCCCTCCCAGCCTCCCGGATGCGGACTAGGGCGGGGCGGGAAGGCGCTGGTTGTCGAGACATTGTGGCTAGCACGGGAGTTAGCATCGAAGCTGCAGCGCGCACCCGCTGGCCTAACAGGACCGCCTGTGGCCCAGCTCGCCCGCCGCGTCCAGCCAGGCCCCAGCCAAGCAATTCTGAGATGAGGGCGCGCGCGGCGCCAATGGGGAGCCTGGAATACGAAATGACACACCCAACCCGCAGTAGGATGCGCCCCCTTGTGTGTGCTGCTGTGACTGCTGCTATCTGCGTGCGCGCCCACTGCCGTTTCCGTATTGCCAATTTTTTTCTTCTCGTTTTCTTCTTGGCCTTGTGAATCGACTGCGTCGTCGGTTGCGTTGACTACAAAACATGCGCCTCCATGACAACTACACCTCGTCTTCGTGGCGGGCGTGACACGAGAATTTGGGGACCGGCATTGGCAAACCCCACCTGCCGTCTTCGTGTCGGACAATGGCACGCAGGCCACACACACTTGACCACCGTGGTCGCCATCGCCCATGCCTCGCTGGCTGTTGTACGGCATGCCACAAGATCTCGTGGGCGGTCATTCCCAGATTCGCGCGCATCATCCGACCGCCTGCGAGGGCGTCGTTTCCCTGGGCGCCGGCCCTCCCTGCAGCTCGTGGCAGGGCTGGCGCTGCTGGGTGAGCGAATCAAATTTGGCCGTCTTGGGTCCAGACGGAGCGTGACCCAATGATCGACAGCGTCAACGAAGGGGTCCCATCATTTTTTTTTACGTGTGCGACCCTCCAACTCTCTCCCCTGGAGAGCCCGGGTTTTTTTTGAAGGGTGTGCCGCGCCCAGGCGCCTTCTGCTGCCATCCCGCAATTTTCATGCCGTCGCTGCCCTGCCGATCTCCAACCGTGCTGCATTGCTTTTACCTTTCTTCCCCAACCAGTTCCTGGCTCGAACTCCCCACGTCGCTACCTCGGCGAGCGGCGCACGCGTGGTGGGTGGGGCCCAGACGAAGAAGGAGAAGAACATGAAGAGAGAAACGCAGGTCACTTTTGCTGCGCTCTAGTCTTGAAACAGGAGGCGCCTCTTCAAACAGCCAACCACGGTTGGGAGGGCCTTGGCCTGGAACTCGATTGATGCAAAATGCGTGAAAGGGCCAGCAGCGCCTGAGCTCCATCCTTGTTTGGGGCCTGCAGCTGGACAGGATGGGTGGCCCTTGATTGCCCTATCGGAGGCAGCGTCGGGCCAGTTTGCCAGTCCAGAAACGCGCGACATTCTCTGGGCCCATTTAGTCGCCTGGCGGCCTCGGTGTGCTGCAACGTTTCTTTCCTTCCATTGATCAAGCTCAGCCTCGATTGTCTGCACGTTGCGGCTGAGCTGGTGCGTGGCGGGTGCTGCAACGGAAGTTGGGGCTCAATTGGGACAAAAAAAAAAAAACTACTGTCGGACCCTGCTTGCAGCGTGCAGGTGCAGGGCTGGCGGAGGGCAGGGCACGGCAGCGTGCAGCCAACAGCAGCAACCGGCATGTGACGAACAGTGGTAAGGAGATGGGATTGAAGGCCAGCGCGACCAACACAGAAACGGGACAGATTAAACGCCCGAGCGCGCAAACCAGCGACGTCGTCACCAACCCCAACATGGGAGCAGCTTGTCGGTTCGGATTTGTTCTCCCTCCCTTGACTCACGCATGGCCGGCTGCAGTCAGCTTGGCTCCGGCAGAGGTGGGCAAAGTAACATTCAAAAGACCACCAACAAAACCACGCCAACCAGTGGGACACGACTAGGTACCGAAGCGAGATTTTCACAATGCTCAGTGTGGGGTGACACGCCCAACCCTCTGTCGGTGGCGTCGCCGAATCGCTGTGGGCTCGCCGTCGGGTTGACCGTTGCAAATTCCGGGGGTGCTGTCGGCAGCTTCTAATTTTAACCCTCACCTCGTGATGCTCACGGCCTTTTGTTCGTTTTTCCCTCCACATGCCGTCCCCCCGTTTGTGCTTTTCCGTGGCCGATCGACAGTCTGTGGGCGGATGTGTCCCGTGCTCTTTTGCTAGTAGTCCTTGCTGCCTTTCATCCGTAATCGCTTCCCGGCCAAGACACATGGCCGGTCTCGTAATGGATTTACCGCCAGCCTTTCTATTGAATTTTCTGGAGCATTCCCGGAACCGGTTCGCTCGGCACATCTGCCACCGCCCGAGGTGGCGAGATTACGGCAAGATCCTGCTGCTGCTTTGGGAAATTCGCGCCTTGGGATGACACTTGGATTCCAGCCAGTCTTGGGAAGGCTTGGGATCGGGAACACACCATTTTTTTCAGCCGTGTGTGTGCGTGTGCGACCTGACCAAATCAAAACAAGCAACAACACCAAGGTTCGTCAGCGAAAACTCTGATTACGGACCGGCGACGAGGAGCTCGCTCGCTCGCTCGCCCTCCACCGCCACAGCAACGTGGCGACGACGCTGCCCCCTGCTGACTTGCAACCCACGCTTGTCGACTCGTCCGTCCGCGCGCGCCTCAGGAAGCCAAGCACGACGGAACGGCAGTGTTCGGTGCACACTGGTCGCATAAAAATCCCCACAGGCTGGGTCTACCTAAGGCGACAACGAGGGAAAGGGGGAAAAAGGGGCGGAGCGCTGTGGGGAGGGCAGGGACATGTTGTGGTCCAAAACAGTCCGAGACTGCCAAGACGTCGAGAAGAAACGACCAGCTCGAAAGGGGGACCCAATTATATGGGACGAAATCACTCTTCCGATCCGCTGCGGGCATTTTCCTCCTCCTCCAGCAACGATGGCCAGAGGACCTCACCACGCAGGCGCTTACGTTGGACCACCTAGCAGCAGCCCATGCATGCCCGCATCTTCCGATTCGTAAAACAGGACCTTGCAGGAGAGCATCGCCCGTCCATGCCTTGACATACCTATTGCTTCTTCCTACCTTATGATGTACCCGTGATTTTCGGTCGGTAGTATGGCGGAGCTACCTCGGCGCCCCGCGTGCCGGCTCCCTCGGGTACCAGCCCTTTTGCAGGCCGTGACGGGCTTAGTTCTTGCTTGGTTAGCCTGGTAAAGAGCACTCATGGCTCACTGAGCTCAAACGGACCTGACTTGCACGATTCATTCGTAAAGTAGAAGGTGGGAATCTAGTCTCGATCTCGCGATTCGACATCTCCAAGTCGTGTAGACGGCTTGTTTAGATTCTGTAATTTCTTGAATTCGGGGTGCCTACCTGTCCAACCACAGACGGGGTCTCGGAGCACTCGCCGCCGCCAGCTCTGGGACCCGAATCAGTCGCCGACTCTGACACGTCGTCGACGGGATTAGTGATGATGAGCAAGCCGATACCCCACGATTCAACGCCGCCCTTTAGCCTGGTCACCGGGCTCGTTCCCGTCGTCAACACAGGGCTCAGCGAGAGTCATCCATCACCTATATCTCTAGGGCTAAATCGCATCTTGTTTCATTTCGATGCGCAACTCTTGACATGCGACGGACGAACCCCCGCAAACCGGGGCGCCGATCGGTCGGGTTCCCTTCCAGGACGGTGCCAGCGTTGGAGGCCCTGCAGCCTCGTCCGGATCCTCGGCGCGTGCCGCCCGACGAATTTTCGATAGTCTTGTCTTTGTTTGCTGGTCTCCTTGGAGATGTCTTGAACCCGGGGGTTTGACGACCAATGAAGGAGATCCCGAAGGATTCGTGGCCGGGGAAGTCGTCGGAAATATCTAGTGAGTTTCACGGGAATATGCCAGCGCCGACGCCCTGATGCTGCATGTACTATATGAACCCCGGGTGACGGCTGGGGGGCGAGAATGGAGAGAAGAGTGGCTGACCGGAGAGAAAACTGGCGGCCACTCTCTGTCAGCTCCGCCGCATGGCAATTTAGCCGCCATCGCGTCGAGGCATTCTAGGCCTCTTCCCCGCGATCCTTTGAGGGGGCCTTGCAGAAAATGGCGGCCGACCGGTGAGCCTAGGCCTTGGTGACAGCTCCGGTTAAGGTGGTATGCTGCTAGGCGGGCCGTTATCCTCCCGAACCGTTGGGCATATGTTCTAGAAGCGGACGTGATGCCATGATGCCATGATGTAATGGTATATATATTAGCCATCACGGCAACGGATTGGCCTCTCCCACCACGGCTATCTGTGCTCAAGGTCACTAGTTGCAGTAGAGACCATGGCAGGGCTACGCAAGGTCGCCGCCGCTGGTGTGGTTCTCGGCTGGGCGGTCGCCGCCGTCTGTGTCCCCAAAGATGAATTTTACGGAGGCGGCGTCACTATTCTGACAGACAACGATCTGAGCAGTGAGTTTATCCTCTTGGCTTGGCATACACTATCTGCGCCACGTTGGTCTGACTACTAGTCTTGCTGGCATGTAGACAGTCCTAAGAAAGGCTCGGCCGCGCTGCTGCTCCACAAGCTCACGGCATACGACGACGCCGACAAGGCCTGCAAGCTCCTGGGCGAGTCGCTTTGGAGCCCCGAGGCCGCCACCTTCGCCGACGGCCTGAACAGCTCGCTCTCCTACCAGGTTCACCAGGGCGTGTTTCCGCGCGCCCAGCTGTTCTGGGTGTCCTGGGGCGCAGGCGGCGGCGGCGGCGGCGGCGGCTGCAGGGCCGTCGACACGGCGGGCGTCGTCGCGTCCGATGTCGACTGCGCCGGCAGGCGGCTGCCCGCGCTGTGCACGCAGTCGGCGCCCGTGCTGGACTACCGGTCCAACAACAACCACACCGAATTCGTCGTCAACCATGCGGCCGGCGGCGGCGGCCTCGTGTACAAGGGCTTCCGCGACTTCTTCGTGTGGAAGTTCAGGGGCGTGCGCTACGCGGCCACGCCGACGCGGTTCGAGCACGCGAGGCCCTACGTGCCGACGGCCGCCGACCGCGCCGCGCCCGTCCCGGCCCTGGACGCCGCCGGCGAGTGCCTGCAGAGGCCCGGGCAGGTGCCCGGCGGCGGCGCCGAGGACTGCCTCTTCATGAACATCTGGACGCCCTACCTGCCGCCCTCGCCGGGGGGCCCCGGCAAAAAAGACGACGACGGCACGGACACGCCTGTGCCCCGGCTGAAGCCCGTCATGTTCTACATCCACGGCGGCGGCTTCGTCGAGGGCGGGTACACCAATTTCAACACGGACGGCACCATGCTCGCGTCGCGCGGCGACGTCGTCGTCGTCGCCCTCAACTACCGCCTCGGCTCGCTAGGCTGGCTCGCCTTCGCCGACGGCGTCCACCGCGGCAACTACGGCCTCAGCGACATCATCCAGGGCCTCCACTGGGTGCGCGACAACATCCGCCACTTTGGCGGCGACCCGGCCCGCGTCACCATCTTTGGCGAGTCCGCCGGCGGCATGCTCGTGCGCGCCCTTCTGGCCAGCCCGAAAGCCGCGGGCCTCTTTGTCGCCGCCGCCATCCAGTCGGGCCCTTCGGGCCGCGCCCCGCCCCCGCTCGGCTCGGCCGCGGGCTACGCGTCGCCGGCGGTCGCGCACGCATTCCTCGGCGCGCGGCTGCTCGCGCGGCTGGGCTGCGACGCCGACCCGGACCCGGTGGCGTGCATGCGCCGCCTGGACGGGCGCGCCATTATCGACGCGGACCCCGAGGCCATCCTGACGGTCAACGACGGCGAGTACCTGGTGGCGCCGACGCTGCGGCTCAACGGCAGCGCGCCGTCCTTCGCGTCCGACGTGGTGGTCATGACGGGCTTCAACCGGGACGAGTCCGGGGTCGACTTCCCGACCGCGCCCGCCGGCGACCTCAGGACCTTGCTCGCCGGCATGCAGCTGCCGTTCCTGGCCGACGTCGCCGACAAGGTCCTGGCTAGCCCCGAGTTTGGCATCCCGGCGAACCCGAGCGAGAGGGAGAAGCAGGACGCCGTGGTGCGGGTCGTGACGGACGCCTTGTACGCGTGCTCGGAGCAGGCGACCGTCTACAGCGCCACGCGGCCGGGCCCGTCGGCCGCCTTCAAGGCCGTCTACGCCTACCGCTTCAACCGGACCTACAGCCCGGCCGGGTACACGACGCCGGGGTGCAGCTCCAACGCACCCGAGTTTGAGGATTACTACAAGTGCCACGCGGGAGAGCAGGCAAGTCTTTGTTGAGGCCACACATACATCTTTCGAGCCTTTCTTTTTTTTTTTGTCTTTTTCAACTTACCACGCCACTCACCAAGTTCAAATGGGCTAACACTCCCCCACCCCCATCCGCAGATGATCGTCTTCGGCACCTGGCCCCGCCGCGGCCTGCCCGACCGCGACGGGCGCGACCTCGTCTTCACCCGCGCCGTCGTGGACCAGTGGGCCGCCTTCGCGCGCGCCCTGGACCCGAACCCGGACCGCGCCTACCTGCGCGCCCGGGGCTACTGGTCGACGCTGGCGCGCGTCGAGGCGCAGGAGCCCTGGGCCCGGGCGGATCTGGCAGCGGGGGGCGGAGAGGAGGAGGACGCGCGGCGCATCAGGCTGCTGCAGCACCAGAGCCGCATGGACGGCTACGTCGGGCTCGGCAGGTGCCGCGTGCTGGGCATGCCGCTGACCTGGCTCGAGTCTCGGTAGTTGGGTTGAAAGAAGGGGGAGAGGACAAGGGTGGGTGAGGGACCAGCCATCCAAACTCTGACGTGTTGCTTGGGTGGTGCCACATGCGGCCGGTCTGCTGGCTGTTCTGGCTGGCCGGGGGGCGTCGGCGGCCTCCCTGCACCGCTCTTTGCTGTTCCCCCCCACGCCGTGTCTGGAACACCATCCAAGACACGCCCAGTCTCGCCCGCCTCTTCGGATGCCGGCAGTAATGGGATCAGCAATGATCAACGGTCGCGGTGTAGAGTCGGCATCCGATACAGGGTGGGCCGCTTGGGGAACCAGGGCAGGAGTGCACAGCATCGATAAGTTCAACAAACGGGCGTATTTGAACTGATTATGGTATTACTATTTTTCTCTTTTTGTTCTTCTTTTTCTTTTGCCTCATATGAGCGGGCATATATAGAACATGGAAGCGATCAAACCCTCCGTGGAACCCCAAAAGCGCCAGGAATTACGAAGCTGAGACAAAGCCTCACCGACAGGTCAGAAAGAGATGAAGTAAAGACGAAGAAGGAAAGACCACTGAAGCACATCAAACCAGAGAAAAAGCCAACAAGGAAAAGAACTGCTAGGAAAGGCTAGCTCCCGGCTGATACTAGCCTCGACGACTAGGCACCTAGGTCCCTGGAAACCATCACCTCCTCCGGTTCTGGTCCGTTTTTAGAAAAGTCTCACAGAGGCGCGACGGGGCGGGTGAGGGGCGCCCTGGCGGGTGAACAGGTACCGCATGGTACGGTTACCCGCCACCTCGGCCCTCGCCGCCGCCGCCGCCGCCGCCGCCGCGCATCTCGTGTCGGTGGCCGCCGCCATCCTCCCGCACCCGCCGCTGCCGCCCTACGGCCGCGGCGCGATGGGGTGGATGGCGACCTTGCTCACCGCCCCAAAGGTGGGGAAGTCGAACTTGCGCGCGCCCGGCGTGTACGCCCGGCTCTGCACCTCGAGCTGCAGGCCCGGGGTGGACGCGGCCGAGATGTCGGTGCCGTCGCACTGTTTTTTCAGAGACAGTCGTCTTTGTCAGCTTCGGGGGGAATGATATGACGTAGAGAAAGAGAGAAAAGAGAGAAAAGAGAGACACGGTGACTGCCTAGAGTAACATACCTTGCGGACCTCGAGCCTGACCTCGTCTCTCAGCAACGGCAGCACGGCGGCCTCGGTCCTGTTGTCGACCAGGCCCAGCTCCGTCAGCACGCCGTCGAGGGGCAGGACCGAGAAGCTGACGCCGGTCCTGGGCATTCCCAGCAGCGAGACGTGGCCGGCCAGTCGCCCGCGCACAAAGACGCCGATCTGGGCCGGCAGGTCCAGCCTGTCCCGCTCGGCCCGGATCTGCAGCTCGTAGTCCCTGCGCGCGGCCACGGTGGCGGCGTCTCTCTTGCCCAGGCTCTGCCCAGCCCCGACCCCGGCCCCGTACAGGTCGTTAATGCGCTGCATGACCAGCCTGCGCAGGTCGGCGCGCGACAGCTGCTGCTCCTCTTGGCGCTGCGGCGCCGGCGGCGGCAGCAGCTCCGGATACGTGTAGCCGAACGAGGCCACGTCGGCGACGGAGCGGCCCGTGTGGAAGTGGCCGGACCGGTTGCTGGCGAAGAAGGGCCTGAGGGGCGAGTCGGCCGTGACCTGACCAGCCGGGGTGGCGAACTGCCCACTTGACCAGGCACTGCCGTTGAGCACGGCGCCGTCCGGGTTGACGGCCTGCCAGAGCGCTACGAGCCGGTCGACGTTGCAGTGGTGCAGCGCAAAGGCCGGGTCGAAGGCGGACCAGTCGAGGAACTGGAGGTGGCCACCCGCGCCCGCCATGTTGTGGATGCTGTTGTGCGGCGACTCGAAGCTGCTCCCCGGCACCTGCTCTGTCGACATCTGCGCGAACGTCGTCGTCTGTGTGAAGACGTTGTACACCTGCCGCGCTAGCGTGCCCGCGTGCGCCTCGAGCTGCGCGTTGACGGCCCCAAAGTCGTCGGTCCCGTTGGCCGTGGGGCCGCGTTTAGTCTCGCCGAAGCGGGCGCCGAGCGTGTCATTGGGCATCCCGGACTCGTCCGGCCGCCGCTGGAACCGGTAGCTGTAGAGCGGGTTGCGGACCGAGGCGCGCCCCGAGGGCGTCGTCACCGTCACCTCGCGCGCCGTCACGGCTTCGGGCAGCCGCGCACTGTCGCCGCTGCCGCCCGCCGCCCAGTCCCAGTATGGTATCCGCACCCGCCGCGCCGCCGCCGCGTACACGGGTGCGCTCTGGCCTTTGTACTCGCCCGCGATCCGGACGACGTGCGTGTGTATTGCTTGCTGCAGTTGGAGTGGCTTGTTAGCAAGGTGAAAAGCCAAGACCAGAGCTTGAGTTTCTCCGTACCTCATATATGGCCAAGAACGGGCGGTGCCATGATGCAAACTGGACGCTCTGTGAAGAGGTAGGTCAGTCTCTGGCTAGCTTTGTCTCTTGATATAGTCACGAGCAGGTGGGCATGCGCATACATTGTGCGGACAGAATCCTCCATACCCGCCGCCAGCAACCCGCTCGACGCCGTTCCATGGTATATAAGGGCGTCCGTGAATGCCTGTTTTGACAGAGTGGCAGGTTAGAAGTGGCTCCCAGATTCGGCAGAGCGGTGCGGTGATCATCACGTACCCATGAGCTGGAAATATGACAGCTCGTTCGTTTCCTTCTCATCTTGCAGAGCCGTCAGGCCCAGAATGAACAGGTCCCTTGAAGACACGCGTGCAAGTTAGCAAACCGCGGCAAAGTCTACCATACCAAGGGCATTCTTCATATACCATTCTGGACCGCCGTTCCGCTGGAGGTCCTTGATGTTTTTTCGTGCCGGTAGCGGGGTACCATCACCTCCGCCCTGGATTCCGGTCACGGGGATCTGCTGTGCTAAGGTGGCTAGGGGTAAGAGGAAGAGGAAGGCGGCAGCAACCGAGGCGCCAGAGAGAAACATGGCGATCTATAGCCCTAGCTTTGCTTTCCAAGATCCCAGACTCTCGATAGTAGGTGTTTCACGTCTGTTGCCGGGAGATAGGAAAAAAAGGTGGATACTCCAATATGTAGGAGGGCAGTAGAGCGGGGGGAAGTGGGCTGGCTGCTGGCTGAGTGCAAGGTGAGGGCAATCCCAAGACCTTCATATATGGGACATGGCCAAAACGGAGCTGGGCCCAGAGCAAAAGAAAAAGAAGAGGGAACGGTGAGGGAGGCAAACCACTTGATATAGAGCCCCACGAGATGTTCTACAAACAGACACGGTGAATGCACAACAAGCTGGGTCGCATCATCTCCGGGCGTGGGTCTCCCTTCGTTGGGCCACCAGCACGGCATTCTCTCGCCCTCATCCCGCAGCCCATCTTATTGTGCTGGCCTCTCCCGCTGCCCCGGGGGGCGAACACGAGGAGCATGCAGCTGCAGAAGCCGGTGCGGTACGTGGGGGCACGAAAAGAAAAAAGGCCCGGGCCTGGGCGGCATCTCTGCTTACCGCCAGAGCGGATATTGGATGGGGAAAAGAGTGATAACAAGCCGTCCGGGCCGCGGTGGCGCCGCAGAAGGAGGACGGGGAGGAGGAGCCAAAATCGATGACCACGGGCAAGACAACCCAAACGGGAATGGTAACCCGTGGGGATCGGCCGGCGCTCGTCATTCCCCAAAGGCTCGTATAGACGCCCGCGAGATGTGGCTGCATGAGAGGCTGGCGGCTGAACGAAGCAGAGGGGGACGCCCCTTGCCGGCGAGGTACGATGATGGCATCCATGTTGCTCCACATCTATCTCAGCACTTCACAAGCCAGGCACATTGGGTTCACCGGGCGAGAGATTGGAGGCAGACGGGACGAAATGCAGGAACTGATGTGGCCTCCCCATGAGCAGAGCAGTGGCGCGTCCTCTCTTTTTTCTGTGTGGTAGTACACCGCTCTCATACCCTCCCACTTGGGGTTTCGCGACGTTTGATGGGCGGCCTCACTGGCAACCTTACCTACCTCCAGGTATCTAGCTGGAGGCAGCGTCCCCCAGGGTCTACCCACCTACCCTTTCCCATCAGAGAGTTGGTCACTCAGTCAGTCAGTCGTCAGCAGGCGGAAATCGAACAACCCTGGTCGCTCGGGAATGTCTAGGGCCAAATTTAGAGCCCGGCCGCGGGAGGCTGCAGATAATGGAAGCACGGGAAGAGCCACAAGGGTAAGGAAGGAGAAAAATGAACGGGCCAAGAAGGGGGAAAAAGCGCCGAGAGAAAAACATGGACCGCCTGAGAAGGCATTGGCCGGGCACCGAGGACCCTCGTTTTTGGCCGGTCCATGGCCTCATGGAAAACACTGCGGCCACCCGCTTTCCCTTGGCCATACCCGTCAAACTTTCCGTCCTCGGCTCGCACCAGACGGGGGGAGTACGGCGCACAAAAAGACACGAGGCCTGCAACGACCGAGAAGGGGGAGCTTGAATGAGTGTGCGCGTCTGCTGTGGCTGCTGCTTTGGTCGAGTTCAATGAGAAGAAAACAGAAAATTTGGTCAAAGGCGCCCCGCTTCTTCTTCTTGTGCTGGCCGATCACAACCTTTTATTAGGTGCCACAGCACACGAGCTGGATAAAGGAAGGAGCAGAATGGTAAGTGACATGAGGTGGAAAGCACGTCCCGACCGCGGCGCTAGCTCGGCTAGCGCAATGGAAGGGCGGGAGCAACGGCGTGTTAGTCAGTCGGTCGGTCGGTCTCCCATTTCGGCAAAGCCGGATCGCCCTGTCGTTCTCCTCTTCTCATCCATGCCGGATACATCGCCATGTCGTGATCGCGATGGGGGGCACACTGTTCGCCCTCTCGGCCGACTTGCCATGGGTGTCGTCATGCGGTACTATTGGTAGCACAAGCCCATCTCTCACTCTCCTCTCTCTGTCTCTTACCCTGCCCTCTTCCCATAAAGGTGGGCAGAGTTACGTAGTGGAAAGAAAAACGAGGCTGGGAATGGAAGCAAGTACCTGGTAGTAGCCAGCCCAACCGCAGGAAGCGCCGGGTATCAACCACACACACACACACACACACACATATATATACCAAACGAGGCGTCAAAACCGCACATGCGCCCGGTTCCCAACCAAGATTTCGCGCGCAAACCACATGGAGATCATCGCCACCCTCACCCAGGCCCCGCCTGGCACCTTGTGCTCCCACTCCATTTTGTTCCCCTCCTTGGCGGCCCAAGGCGGTGAAGAAATGGAAATGGGGGGGTGTGTGGGAAAGCAGCAAGTCAACGCCAGCCGCGCCCCCCCTCTCTGCAAGATGCTGTGCAACGGTAGGAAAGCCGGGCTCTGGCCTCTGAACGGGAAGGTGTGCGTGTCTGTGTGTGTATGTATGTATATGCGTGTGCACGTGTGGCAGACGGGCATCATTGCCAAAAATCCGTGTAACCACATTGGAACGCAAACACCTGCTGATTGGGTCGTGTCCCAACGTCATCATGGACCAGGTGCATCCGAGACAACAGCCCGACAGCAGAGGGGAAAGGAAGATGCTCGCAGTTAGTGGACGGCATACGCGGCAAAAGATTCGGGCGGCTATACATCTAGGTAGTGAGGCGACGAGACCAAAAAAAGAACTCACGCGACACCACCACAAGCCTCTCAGCGCTTGGCTTGATCTTGGGGGTAGAGTCCCATAGATCAGCTTACCTGTCCCGTGATCTCGCTGGCTTGCGGTGACGCTGCCAAGCACCCCGGGCATTCCCGGAGCTAGCCCGCCAGTCAACTGTCTCCCACGTGCTAGCATTGCTTCTACCACACTCAGTCGACATGCCTTCGGTTTACGGCTTCCACCAGAGTAAATCAAGTCCGATTCGAGCATACGATCGGGAAAATCCGACCTTGTCAGGCGAAATAACGTACCAAAAGTTTCCATACTCCAACGAGCGTCCCTAGCAAACGCCGCCCGCCTTTTTCAAATCCCGAAAAGCTACCTAACTTTGCCAACCAATGAAACTTGCCGTGAAAGTAACGCGCAATAGCCCATAAAAGAGGCGCGATATACCAAAAGTGCCAGTCATGTCACAACGACTTCTCGAGTGAGTAGAGTTCCTGGAACCCCTCTCGCCACTTCTTGGCCTGCTCAGGGGTGGGCCTGGGAAGCGGGCTGCGGCCATAACCGCCGTAGCCCGTGAGCGACTGCATCCCAGACTTGACGCCCACCACGCCCCCCTGGATGGCGGTCCAGTCGCCTTGCGAGATCACCTCCTGCATGGCCTGGGCCTCGGCCATCTTGCCCTCCCGGTAGAGCTCGATGGTTCGCACGCAGGCGCGCGGCGCGATGTTGGCGAGCCCCGCCAGGATCCCGTGCCCACCCGCCACGAGGGATTGGATGGTGAAGTCGGCCGACCCGGCGAGCACCAGGAACTCGGGCCGGCGCGGGTTCGGCCGATCGCCGGCGAGCTTCCGCGCGCCCGCGGCCACACGGTTGAGCTTGCCCGTATTTCCGCACGTGAGCTTGACCCCCGCGATGTTGGGGTGCTCGGCCAGCTCGAGGATGACGTCCGACGAAAGGTCCATGCCGTTGACGGCACCCGGGTAGTTGTAGATGATGAGCGGGATGGGGCTCGCGTCCGCAACGGCGGTGAAGTATTCAACCACGGACCTCGAAGCCGGCGCAAATAGAGACGCGTAGTACGAGGGCGGCAGGACCAGGGCATAATCTCCGCCGGCCGCCCATGCCTCCCGGCAGAGGAGGGTGGTCTCGCGGGTGCTCTGGCTACCGCACCCGACTACGAGCGGCATGTCTGAAAAGCCGGCCTCGTCGAGGGCTCTGCGGGTGATCGAAGTCACCAGACGGCGCTCGTCGTGCGTCAGGTGCACGGCTTCACCGTTGGAACCCTGCGTCGCCAGACCGGTGACTCCAGCCTGAGCCAGGCGCACCGCGTGCTCCGCGATCATGGCTTCGTCCACGTCTTCAGTCTCGGGGTCGAAGAAGCACATGGTTGGGACGTAGACTCCTGGCAACAGTGGCCGAGTTAGATGTGTGACTGCCGAGTTTCCTAGCAAGCTGCCGTCAAACGAACTGCCAACAGGTGATCCCAAGGGCGGCGTGAAGTCTTCTGGCCTCATCACTGCGGGCACCGCCATTCTTGTGGCACTGGTTGCATTGAAACCGTTGCTGTAATGATCTGAAGGCGAAGGGGCGTCAACGTGAGGAGCCATGGCTCTGTCTTGCCACCCAAGGCAGTACTGAATTTGGGGTCGGGGAGGTGTAGTGGCAGTTGGAGACGAGAGCAAGATGGCTCACGACCGGAAGCAGTGATGGCCCGTTGGCGGACTTCGACTAAGAGCGCAGGATGGGTAGTGATAGAAAGGTCCAGTGCGCGAATCCACGAAAAGATGAAACTTTGATATGAGAAAGGCCTGTGGAGGACAATATGGGCGACGGCAGCAAGCGAAGAAGGCGGCATATCTCGGTATTTATATGCCCAGAAAGAGTGGGGGCGTGACGTGGGCGATGCCGGCCACTTGGTTGTCCCTCGAAGCCTCGCGGACCAAGAAGACGATTCCAACCCGTCGCCCGGTTCAGGAGGCCACATGGCGGCCAAGCCGGGCAAAGGTGCCAAAACTGAGAGATCCGACAAGGCAGTGTTGGGGATGTGCACCCCATGAATCTACGGCACCTCCAGGCGGCATGCGGTGTGAGCAAGCTGGCCTGGGCAAGACCCATCGATCAGGGCGTCGACGGCAGCACACCCCCACCCCCGCAGGCTTGAAGTCTGTGCGAAGGAGGTGGGGTGTGCTTCGTCCCTTTACTCCTCGTTACCTTTCTCTTGGGGTTTTGGTGCCCCATGATGAAGCGGCAACCTTTTCGGGACTGGTCTTCGCATGGAGCGGCGCAGGCTTGCTCGGGCAACAATCGCTCTTGCAGGGGTGGACGGGTTGTATGTATTGGTACCCCGGAGAAGGGGGTGGTGGCGCTGCAGCCGCAGGAGCTAGATATATGTGTCCCCTAGTCGGTCAGTCTAACCCGTCCTGTCCAGTTCCAGCCTCACGACTGGCTGGCCGAGGAACGCGTCCTCCTAGGCTCTGGTCTGGGATAGTGTCGACTGTGTTGTACTCATAGAGTAATAGGCCTCGATCCCAAGCCGCTTCTGGACAGCCCGGTAGCACTTTGGAGGGAGGGTTGGTGGTGGATTCTTGACGAAGGGAGAGAAATCAACCTTCTTCGACCCAGAGCTGGAGACCGACTGGCTGTGGGGAGGCGGGAGGCGGGACCCCACCTGCCACTTCGAGTAAAGGTGGCCCGTGTGTGTGGGGGTCAGTTGGCCTGACGGGTTGACATGGGGCAGGGGCTATGGAAACACCCAATGGCGGGGGTCCAAGGTGGAAGGTGTTCGGGCAACATCGGGCACTTCAGAGGAAATCTTCCCGTCAGGAGGAACACAGGTGCCCGAAAAGCAAAGCATAACCTAACACGCTCGGTACCCGAAATGAGTTGGATGAAATCCGGAGATGCACGTTTCTAGCGGCGCTGTCGGGGGGGTTGCTTTCCTTTTCCGTTCCCGGGTCCCGGGTATTTCAACCAACTCCTCGTGGTCCGAGTGAAACAACAAATTATCGTAACACGTTGGCGGTCTCGTCTCGGCCAGCTAGCTGCAAAGAAAGGTTAGCCGTGCATTCGCGGAGTCACTGCAGGATGGTGACTGATCTTAGCAGCTACTGTCGATGCTCGGAAGGCTAGGGCCGTGACCGGTGAGGGGCTGGCGGCCGGGCTGACCAGCCGGGTGTGCCAGATTTGGTTCGTATGTACCTAGGTATGTAGGTACCTAGTGGACGACGCATGCAAAGCGTCGGGTGGGTGCACTTCTGTCAAGCGCGACTTGGCGGTCTACGATCTCTGGCATGCAGGAGCTTCACTTCTATAGAATCCCTGTTAAGAGCCCAGGTACAGAAGCATCAGCAGCATGGCGACACCGTGATTCCCATCTTCATTGGTACGTGCCTCGTCATGGGATCAGAAAGATGCCCAGCAGAAGTAGAGCACAACAGGGGTCGCCCAACGACGCTGCACGGAGCCACCAGTGGGGAAGGTCGGCGCTGCCCGCGACTCCATGTCGCTCACAAACTCTCATGCTCTGCACAACACCCATTTATGCGACTGGGTAAGTACCTAGGTGGGTACCTACCCGGCTGCGCGATCCCATACGCATCAGACAGCGGAATATGCTACTTTTCTTTTCCAGGTTTACCCTTGCGGAGGCACCGTCTGCGAGCACTCCTTGCCGCCGGGCTCCGACTGGCTGGCTGCCGCTCTACGTGTTGCCGCCTTTCTTTTGCGTCTATCTCGTTTTGTATCTTCGCAGTCATATAAAGTGCATGTGCGGCTACATGGCGATGCCCAAGAGGTATTCGGTTGCGCCGGCTTTTGGTTGTTGATACGTGAGATATGTAGCTGTAGCTGGTAGACATCTCGACACCATCGTCCAGAGAGCAGCTGTGTCACCACAACCTTTCCCAGCTGTATAGACGTTTGGCGGCCGAAGCCGGCGGGGGCCAGGCTGAGCAGGGGCTTGAAATTTCTTCTCCTTACCGCGCTTAATTCGACTTGGTCAGATTCCCAGTCGATGAACCATTCCCATGAGGTACCCCCACGCGCTAGGTTTTTGTGCAAAGTTTCACGGATACCTGCAGAGCTAGGCTCCCCCTCCAGCTGTGGCTGGCATGGCGATCTGCTAGGTACCAGCGTACCCAGCAGGGGCAGAGTCGCAATCAGCACGAGGTCCGGTGACGCCGCAAAGCAAAGAGAATGACATGGAAGCAGAGCCCTTGTGAGATGCCGGTATCGAGCGCTGGCACAGCCAATCCAGGACATCACCCACCCCGGCGCTCCCTCATTGGGCAATGCGATACCCAGGTACATGCCAGGGAAGAGATCCGTCCATTGAGGGATTGTGGAGACGTCCATGTGACATGTCACCCTCGGCAAGTCGCATGGAATAAGTTTCTCGCCAGCAAAAAAGAGAGCGAGGGGGAAAAAATGCAGCCGAAGGGATGAGGGGGCGAGAAAAGATGTGCTGGGCGGAACGTGCTCCCTCACTGGTTAGGGTAAGGTAACATGTAATGTCCAAGGCCTAGAATTGACCGACACCAACCCCTCACGACCCCTCTTGGTCGATAACACAGACCCACCGAAAACGGCATACTGTTCGGAACCTAGGTCCCAAGGTCGTGGTTCTGGGAATGCCCGAGGAGCTGGAGTCAAGTGTGGGGGTTTATGGGCCGATCAGGGCCCCATTGATGGGGGATCTGAGTCTCCCTGGGGCTCGTATAGCCATGCAGTCTCCCTGGGGCTCGTATAGATGCCATGCCTCGTGTGCCCGGACAAAAGGCGACAGTGGGCGATCAGGTCACAGTCCTACGCGCCGGAGAAAGGCCGACTCTTGCAATTGCGTGACACGCGTCGGCAGTGTGTTTGGCGTCGATCCAGCGTGTTCTTGCGACTTGCACCATCCCGACCCTGGAGTGGAGCACATTCAGGTGCTGGCTGCATACTCATAGCCTGTGTTGGCAACCGCACGACACAGCTTTCACTCCACACACACCATTGATTGCGCCGAGATGCCTCAACCGAGTTAATTCCCGTCGGCTCCGCCGCCGACCTGCTTGGACGTGGTAGTGACGCAGCTTGAAATATTAGCAATAACGTCAACGCTATTTCCAGGTACTTTTTTTTCTGGTCGTGTGACAACCGTACGATCCTCGGCGAGTCTGCCAAGTAGTGGCCACCGAGCTGCAAGAGCCCCTCCTTGCGTTTTCATCCCTTACCACAAACGGAAGTCCGCTCAGATGCTGCGGGCTGAAGTAGTCAATCTCTAGAAGAGAGGGTCAAGCAGGGAAAGAGGCGGAAAACGAAAGACGATGTGAAAATTGCGATTGGAGCGGTCTGGGAGAAAAGATTGACTGACCCCCACGCTCCGCCAGGAACAAGCTAAATTAAAGTCGGCCCAGGTGCAAAGAAGGCAAAAAAGCCGCAAAGTCACAGCGGAACAAAATCGACTTGGTTTGGTCTCAAGTTACGTAACTCGTGCCTTTTCCACGCCATCCAATGTCTCGCGGGGAACGATACCGGCGCTGGTATCTAGTATCTCCCATGTCGCCTTCGATGGCAAGACAGGCAAGTTCGAGTGCCCGGCGAGGTTGTGAGATTGCCATCCATCTCTACGATTGTGGACCCATCGGACGCCAAGGGCGATCAAAAGGCCCACCAGGACAAGGCCGGACCGCCAGACGCCCCATAAAATTATGGACCCAGCAGACTGCAGCCCAACTTTTTCGTCTCTCCCCATGCAGAGGCCTTGTTCACGGAAACAATTGAAGCCTGTGACGCGGCACGAACAAACACACAAACACACAAACATACACACACCAGAGATGCTTACGGGGGCTTTCGCGACATTGGATCGTCCCCTTGGAATCCTCTGGGCACATTGTATGTACGGCTGCCCAACACGAACTAATTCCTCACGAAGCGAGATCAGCAGCGACCACCACCAGCCGCTGAGCAGCCTTCCTTGCACAAACAGGCAGGTACTCAAGCAGCCACAGAGTAGCTGAGGCTTCCGCGGGAGGGAAGAGGCAACCGAGGCATGTAGCACTCACTGCTGGGGCGTCCTCTTCCCGTGTCCTCCTCCCCGGAGCTATACGTCGCCCAAATCACGGCCTCCTGCCCCTCACCACCACAGGCGCCGCACCACTCGCCTCGCATGCGCGGTGAGACACAACGCGCATTCGCTTTCTGCTCGCTCCCCGCAGCTCTTTCCCCACACTGTACTGGCCAGGGTGTGGGCGGACCGGCGGGCATCCCCGGATTCTTCCTTGTCCGCTCGACATTGTTTCGCCAGACAAGCGCCGGACCGGTCGAGGCCTCTCGTTTCCCCTCACTCTCGCACTCAGGTCAATATTCACACCGGAAAGGCCGATCCAATCCCACCACACAGCCATGGTCGCGGTGATGGGACGCGCATATGGCATCGTCCGATAGGCATGGAGTGGAGGGGATACGGAAGAAACCGCCGAGAGGCCTTGGCCGAGTAGGTTTGAGGGGTACGCATGAGGACTATTGTCATGTCGCAGCAGGGCGGATGCAATGCAAGCCATCTCACCTCCCATGCCACAAAGACATGCCACAAAGACAGTGCCCGTACCTTTGACCAGCCTTCCCCACACCCGCATAGCCATCATATCGAACCGTCTGCACTGTGCCCTCACTCGACCTCATCTGAGGGTGCGAAATATCTGGGGGGCGCCGCACTATTGGCGATGCAATACTGTCTGCATGGCCGGCTGGGCGCTCCCTGCTGCTCTTTTCTCCGTTTAACGCAACCCAATGCCAACACGGTCTGGCCCGCCAGCCGTCGAATCTCTTGGGTCGCCCGACTACTAGGGAGGCCTCCAGGCCGGCTCTCTGATCGTAGTCAGTATGACGGATGGGCACGGGTGGCATGCAGATCACCCTGTTCCTTCCCATCTACTAGGGACCTGTACCGCCTCTCTGTCAACTTCTAACTTCCCACTTTCCCAGTCCCGCTAGGGCTTCCATCCATCTTGCGTTGCCAACCAGCAGCCGCGGCCAATGAGATACTTGGAGGGCCTCGCAGCTTTGTGGCTTTAGCCAAGCCATCATCCACCCTCCTCAACTTCGCCGCGAGCGCGCCATCACATATCGCTTTGCGCCCAACACAGCCGACCTGCGGCCGCCGGGGCATATGACACATGGTGAGCAAATCCCGAATGGCCACGACGACATTGAGACGCATCCGCTTGCATGAGGTAGCACTTTATTGCCTCCAATGGAGCTGTGGGGGCCTTTCAACAGTACGAGGCGGCTATCCTGCAGAAGGAACAGCCAGCGGTCTGGCCACGAACTGGAACCGACGGAATACGCCAGCGGTGCTTCCTTCCGCTCGTCCGAGCAGCACGATGGACGGGCTGCGCAACTTCCTCTGCCTGCCTCTTTGACGGCGGCGCGTCTAGATTTCACCATTCGACAAGCCCCAGGGACTCTGGATGCAAGATTGCCGCCGACTACTCAACGTGCTCGCAAGGACTTGGCAACCCCCCACGAACGCACACCGCGCTTGCTTAGCTCAGTTCGCTTCCATGTCCAGCAGGAGCTGCTCCCGCTGGCTGCGCCAGCGCGGCCCAGGTAAGCGGGCCCTGAGTGAGCCGCGTGGGAAACCTCGAGCTCCGAGTGACCTGGTATCAAAGGACAGATTGTGGGCAGCACCGCACGAGGTCGATTGTCTGCACAAGGGGGAATACTCGGAACCTGATATCCTGGCCATGATACCTCGCTGGCGCATATCTCGACATATCTTTCTCTTGATGGCAGTGATCGTCCGCAGTTGACCTGTCATCTAACCTGAGCAGTTCGGTTTTCGGGCATTGGATGACCGAGAAGGGCGTTTGGCGACGACACATACCCTCCAGACCCGTGGGCGTCGCCCCCCGCGGGTCCCAGCATCTTTCCAAGACGGAATACGGCTCAGGGCTTCAGCTCTGTCTACTTTGACGTGCCACTCACTCGGCCCCGAGCGGATGTGATTCTCGCGCAAGCCTCGCCGCCATCGAGCCGCTATGCTGTCCTCCAATAATCAAATTTGCATGTCCAAGTGGATGTGGGGTGGCCTTGGGCAGGTGCCCGTTTTTTTCCACTGAATGATATCTTGGGAGACTAGGAGCCTGGGAGGGAACACCCAGTCAGCACGCATTAAAGTTATGGTTTAAGATGTTGCCCCTTTTTTCTGCGCTAGTCGGCGCCAGCTCTTGACCACGCCCACTTCTTTCCATATTTCCATATTTCCTTATGCACAGCCATCCTCCGACCTTACACATTTTATGGAATGTAATTGCCCCTGGAAGGTGATAGTCCGTGCATTCAACTTGAAAGCAACCGTCGAAGTGACAGCCCACCGACCACCACGAGCCAGGACCACTTGGTCTGATTTGGCCTCAGTTACACACGTTACAGGGGACTGCCCTCATATACGTCACTGGTCATGCGCTTCACTCGAGGCCGACTTCGCTCTCCATTCCTCATTCCTGATAGGGCACAAGTACGGCTCTAGGGAAATTATTGCCCTTTCGGCTAGACCTTGTATTCGGGTGGGGTTCCTGCGCTGCCGGTGTGCCATTGGTTTGTTGTCTCGACGACAGCAGGAGACTGTAGCACAACAGAGAGCATCAAGATCTCCCAGCCGAGCTACGCGCAACAAGATGCGATGCGACCCGCCGAAGCCAATACATATTCCTGGGCCACACGTGCCCGTGCCATGCGGAACGTCGGGAGGCTAGTTAAGCAAGGTGGGCGTGTATAGCCAGCCCTCTCGCGATGACCTCGACGCAGCCAAGCATCATTCAGGGGCTGGCTTTTTATTCGTTGCCGCGCCTTGAACGTAGCCTCGTTGTTGAGTTTGCGAGCGACCTTCACTCGACCAGTGACCACAATCACCGGGCCCTCTGGCATCTATGCATGGTATGGCGTGTTGTAGTTACTACTCGTTGTGGTGGTTACCACTCTCTGCCCGTGCCCCATACCTCTCCATCCAACGACTTATACGTCCCGAAAAGGCAATCCAGCAGTGGTCCTCTCCAAGTCCCTGACTCGAGCAAACCCAGGGGGCTGGCCGGCCGGGGACGTGCCGTGTTCCGTTTCTTGGCTTCGTCCGAGCCGTGGCGGCGCATCTCCGAGATGAACCTGGCTCACCGCTCCGCTTTGTCCGAGCCCAGCGGGCCAAACCCCACCGACCCCACAGGCCAGAGTTAAGCATTCTGGACAAGCTTCTAGCGGGCAGCCCAGGTGTACAGGTAGGAGCTCACAGGAATATCTACATATCTACACCTATTCCGGATCGCGCTTTTTCCCATGCCCAAGTTCGTCATTTCCCCCGCCACCTTTGCGAGTTTCTATTGGACATATTTGGGAGTTTGCGAGCAAGCTGGCCTCCCATCATTGTCCTACCGTCTCTCTCGGCAGGTCGTCGCCTCGCCAGGATGACGCAAGCGCCGATTGAGACAGGGGCTGGACCCATTCGCTCGGCCGAACGCCTCGATTTCCGACCTCGTCCAGTTTCAAGCAGTCGGTCGACACCTTGAGGGCATTCCTCTTTGCCCCGACGCAGTATATAAATCTACTAGGGCCAAGGTGCCGTATTTCTCCTGGCACCCAGTCCAACCACAAGGACGCCAACAAGACAAACACCCAGAAAAAAAAAAGAGGCACAATGGTGAGCACACCAGCTCCCCCCGGCCGGGCCCGCAGGCTAGCCGCCGCGGCCCTAGAGGAGATGGGCATCGCGGCCCTGGCGCGGGCGCGGCCCGACACCAAGCTGCTGATGGTGCAGCGCTTCGTGCGCATGGCGGCCTACGGCTCGTCGACGCTGGTGCTGCTGCCGCACCTGCGGGCTCTGGGCGCGTCCGAGGCCCGCTGCGGCGTCTTTCTGTCCCTCACCCTGGCCGGCGACACCCTGCTCAGCCTGCTGCTGACCCTCGTGGCCGACGCGCTCGGCCGCCGCGCCGTGCTGGCCGCGGGCGCCGCCGTCATGGCCCTGTCGGGCCTGGCCTTTGCGCTGTCCGGGTCCTACTGGGTCCTGCTGGCGGCCGCCGTGCTCGGCGTCATCTCGCCCACCGCCAACGAGACGGGCCCGTTCAGGTCCATCGAGGAGAGCGTCGTGGCCCAGCTGACGGCCCCCGCCGACCGCGCCGACGTCTACGCCTGGTACAAGCTCCTGGGGCTCCTCGCCGTCGCCATCGGCATGGCCGGCGGCGGCTGGCTGGTGCAGCTGCTGCAGGACCGGGGGTGGTCCGAGGTGGCGGCCTACCAGGCCATCTTCGCCGGCTACGCCGCGTGCGGCGCCGTCAAGTTCGTCATGTGCCTGTTCCTTAGCAGCCGGAGCGAGGCACAGCCCGACGACCACGGTGGCCACAACGAGGCGGAGGGGGAGAGGGAGCCCCTGCTTGGGGCGCAGGGCGAGGGCCGAGCCGACGCGGCAGGTCCGCAACAGCAGCAACAGGAGCAGCGGCAACCTCCCAAACCTCGACGAAAAGGCCTCTTGGCCCTCCTACCCGAGATTGGCCGCGAGAGTCGCATCGTGATCATCAATCTCTGTCTCTTGTTCTCGCTCGACTCGTTCGCGAGCAGCCTCGTGTCCGTCTCCTGGATCAGCTACTTTTTCAAGTCGAGGCACGGCCTGGAGCCCGGCGCCCTGGGTTCCATATTCTCCATCACCAGCTTCATCAGTGCCATCTCGATCCTGGTGGCTACCTCGCTCGCCAGAAGAATCGGGAACATCAACGTAAGCGGCAGCCTATTCCCCCCCCCCCCCCTCCTCGCACACGCTCATCAGCACTAACGGAACCGCCCCCCCAGACCATGGTGTTCACGCACCTGCCGTCCTCGGTATTCCTCGCCCTCATCCCGCTCGGCCCTCTGCACCTCGCCCTGTTCTTCCTAATCGCCCGGCACTGCACCGCGTCCATGGACGTGGGCCCCCGCTCCGCCTTCCTGGCCGCCATCGTGCTGCCCTCGGAGCGGACGGCGGTGCTGGGGATCCTGAACACGACCAAGACGATGAGCCAGAGCCTGGGGCCCCTGATCACCGGCGTCCTCGCCGACCGGGGCTTCTTCTGGGTCGCCTTTGTGCTCGCCGGCTCGCTCAAGGCCTCGTACGACATTGGCCTGCTGGTGCTGTTCAAGAACCACGAGCGGGAGAAGGCGGAGCTCGAGAGGCTCCTCGAGGGCGCCGACGGGAACGAGAGCGCAGGCGAAAACGGCGGGCATCGCGGGGGTCCAGGGGCCGCCGAGAGGGCCTAGGCAGGTATCGAGACCTCTTTGGCGGCCCTGTGCGACGACTTGTGGACAGCGAAGCGTTCTGGGTCCTGAAAACTAAGTAGCCACCGGGGGATAGTAAGGATCACGGAGAGGCCTCTTGCAGAGTCTGCTAGAAGCAACACGCACACGCCCCCGTGCGGGTCTTGAGAAGGCGACACAGCCTCTATGGCATCATGGCCGATAAAAATCAGGCAGAATTACTCCGTGGTACGGCCAAGTGAACGTGGGCATGAAAATAAGCGCACGTCGCGGCTAATTAAGCTCCACCGAGACAAAACCTTATGCATGCGGACACCGTATGAGGCCAGATCCTCTGGTCGCGTGTCATCAGGAGATATCGGCAGACGACGCGGCTGTGTAAGAGCAAGACCACCTCAGCCTCAGAGAAACAGCTTTCAGATGATGGGAAGTGGCGACGGGGGCTTCATTATCCATAGCAGCACGCAAGCAGCCACAGGCATGGCTCACTAAACCAACTTCGGGGAGAATATCATGGCTAGAACCGTCTAGAAACGTATAGAAACGCCTAGAGGCAAACATGATAGTCTTTGACATGCATATATTTCGCAAGATAAAATTTGCAGATAACGCGTCGCGTCAGCCTGGGGCTTTGAATGAGTTGCAATCTAGCTTTTACTCGTGGGTATCTGTTGCTAGTCTATCGCCAAAGGCCGTACATGGAGTCAGAGTCGCTCGTATTAACTTGGGAGAACCAGCTATATGTATGGCAAACGTGGCAGGCGGGGTGGCGGGTCGATTAGGTTTGAAGAGCCGGTCAGTCAGGTCAGGGCGTTGAGATCGTTATCGCCCTCCGCCTCCCAGCCTCGCCGTAGTTTACCGAACCCTCACCGGGACTCGCAAAGCCCATCGTCACCAGGTTCGACCCACGCCCCCCTTTTTTTTTACAGTTACCCGAGCAGCCCTCCGGCCGTAGGTTACAGAGCTGCCGTGTAGAGTCGCGCCACCAAATCGGTGGCTTGAGCTAGGTTTTTTTTTAAAAAAAAATTTACGCTGGCTGGCTGCCTTTGAGCTGCCTTTTTGGGAGAGCTCGGGTCAAGGTATATATAAAGGCACCAGCTGCCCGCAATTTTTGTATGTTTTGCCCCTGGGTCAGTGCTCGGCCGGGTCGATGCTTTTACGAATGCAGGCGCCATAGAAAAGCCATAAGCAACGACATGCCTAGGCCGGACAACAGAAATCAAGATAGTCACCTGGGAGACACTGCCATGTTCCGTGGTGAAGGCCTGAGAAACACTTGCTCATATCAGATGAAATAGACGAAACCTTGTAGGGAAACATTCTGCTTTACATTGCCATAGAATCGCTCGAGCATAGGCACCTAGCAACGGACAGGCAACTGATCGTTGCCGGGCGTATGTAGTTGGTTTATAATGGCGTTTATAAGCCCCTGATTCCCAGGACAAGGGATCGAGCTTATGCTGTGATGCCTGACACGTCCGCTTCGAGTGTCATCGAAAGTTGGAACAAAGAACTAGTGTGAATTAGAGGAAGTCCATCCAGGCCAACTGCAGGAATAATGTACAGAGGGGTATAAGTTCAAGGAAATAAAGCTACCCCGATAAGAAAAGTGACAAAGTCAAACAAGTGAGAAAAAGAAGAAACGCAGGAACATTGCCAACCCCCCAACGTGGTGCTGTGTGAACTTGCCCCTAGCCACAACCGACCCCCATGATCCCGAATAACCACCCTTCCGTGCCAGCACGCGTCGTGCTGTCGTGCCCGTTCCAAGACGATAAAGAAAAATCGGCAGGCTAGAGCGCCCCACCCGCCAGTAGGGCAGCTCTGTCAAGCCACAGTAGTCGTACAAACTCGTTTGTCTCGTGGGTGTAGTAAGCAATTAAAAAAAAAAGAAGAGACTGGAACAATCGCTTTTTATAAAAACAGGAAAGCCCTGATTTTACCATATAATGTCCTTGGCCAACAGCATGACGGCCAACTCGGCGTCATACCGCCGATCCAGGACGTGAGGGACGACATTGTCCCGCACGAGGACGGACGACTCGACGTCGCCGAAGAAGGCCTTTACAAACTCCCAGTAGACCGGGTAGAAGCCGGACTGGCTCCAGTCCAGCAGGGCCGCCACGGTGCCGTCGCGGCGCACCAGGATGTTCTTGGCGTTGAGCTCGCCGTGCGTCAGCACCATGAGCGGCGGGTGCGGCGGCATGCTGAAGAGCAGCGGGAGCACTACCCGGTCGAGCCAGCAGCTGGCGGGCCCTCCCCGGAGCTGCAGGTGCGCCGCCAGAGCGTGCAGGAGCCCCCCCTCGCTGTCAAAGGGGCCCTGGGGCCGGGCGAAGAAGTTGTCGGTGACGCCGGACCTGGCGTACCGGCCGGGGATCGGGCGGCCTGAGGGGTCGGTCTCGGGGACGAAGCCGCAGATCTCGGGGTCGTTGATGCTCCGGAGGTCCAGGAAGATTGCGCGTATTTGGGCTACAACCTTGGCCTTCGTCTCGTCGTCCAGTAAGTCCCAGACGAGATCCAGGGGCTCGCCGTCGACCTCTTCCATCAGTATGTAGTAGTGCCCTGTCTCTGGGTCTATGCCAAAGTCTAGCACCTCAGGCACTGGCACGCTCGTTTTTTCGTAGAGGTACCTCAGAGTGCCCGCCTCCTGCGGCGTGACATCTGGTCCCGTTTTCAGCACCAGTTTCCTACCAGCCTGGTAAACTTCCGAGTGCTCCGGCATGCGCCCCAGCTTCTTGTAGGCTGCGAGGCGCGCCGGCGAGGCGATGCCGCCGCCGCGGCCGTCCCTGCGGCGGGCCGCAGCCGGCATGTCATCCTCACTTAGGGAGGCACGCCTGCTGAAGGGTGCGGCAGGGTACCCTGCGGACTGCCGCCGCGCGTGCCTGGGGGAGTAGCTTGACTTGTCGGAGTGGATAGACAGCGTCTCGAGCGCCAATGGCACTGAGCTGTAGGCGTCCGGCATCTCATGGTAGACATGCGTCGGCGGAGGAGATATTGCGGGCGACGGCAGCTGATGGCGGAGAACAGCGCCATGCTGGTAGCCAGGTAGAGCGGGAACAAAGTGCATGGTTGCGAACAAGGGCTGGCACAACAGACGATAGGGGCTGGTGGGTAGGGTGTCATGTAAGGTTGGACATCTAGATCCCCAGTCACGAGCAGGAGGATGAGGAGCAAGCCGGCGCCTTATACATGAAGTGAGTTCTGGATCAAAGTGCCTGGCGTGGCACCAGGAAAGCCCTGAAAGTTACTCGGCCCCTCCTCCAACTTTCGGCAGGAGGGTTCCCGACAAGGAGCAGCATTGGCGGAATCGGGGCATGTACATAATCACGTAGGACAGCAGAGGACCCGAGTTGCACTAGCGCCTCCGCTGGCCGGGGTGCAGCTAAGAGGGGGTGTGCACAAAAGTGACAAGGGTCCCGGCTGTATGGGGCACTGGGCATTTGTGGACGGACGCTAGGGCTCTGGTCAGAACCATGGGCCGTCGATATGGCTATGCTCCGCCGTAATTGGGAAGGCCAGCAGACACGCCGTCCGTCTGTGAGTGGGTGTGAGATCAGCATGCATGTGGCTTTCTAGCTGCGATCCAGGCGAGGCCTTTGCATCCCTGAAAGGTGATGCATGTCATGCTTGAATTCGACCTTGATGGACACCTCAGCCATGGCGACAAGCCATGTACGTATATGCCGTCAGGCCAACTATAGCGCTTTGACAAAGGTCTTTTCCGATCACTCAACGCGCCTATATTAGGCTTGTGAGACACTCGTCCACGGCTCCCATACATAGCGGTCATAAAAAAAATCTGGTTTTTTCGTGGCCACGGCAGAATGTCGAGCTCTTGTCCAGTTCCAGAGGAGGGCCAGACATGGGAGGGCTGGCCGGCTGGTTCGGCTGGCCGGAAGTTGGGGTTTGTTGGCTGGAGCGCTTCTCGCGCCCCCTAGCGACGCTCGCGGATGCCCAGGTAGGCAGGTTCAGCGAGCGAGCAGGCGAGCCGCCCGCCCTATCCTTGCTCCCGCGGTGGTCAACCGTCGTGACGGACGTCGCTCGGGCCTGCGACCGGGGAGGGGAGGGCGTCGGGCGCATCGTCATCGGGCGCTCACTGGGCGCGAGAGTGGGAGAAAGAGCTGCGACAGGGCAGGTGGGTTGGTTCGTGTGGGTGGGCTGAAGAGGAAGTCGGGGCTGGGGTTTGGTAGCGGAGATTGATAACGTCTCAAAACCAGAACAGGCACGCGGGGTCAGGGATGGAACGACCGACAATCGCACCCCACGCACCTGCCGCCCACTGGAGTGCGGACGGACGTGGGCGCCGGCAGCCAGCTGTAGCTAAATAAAAACTTTGTTTGCAGGGAGCCAGGCGGCTGGCGAGGCAGGGATGCCCACACTGGACGACTCTCACCTGAATCAAGGTGGAATCAATCAACCTTGAAATCCAATTCAGCTCTGCCACCTGAGCCTCGCTAGTGCGCCTAGAGCCTGGAGCCTAGAGCCTAGAGCCTGGAGCCTAGAACCATCAATCCAACCACGGCCCAGAAAGAGTCAACTAGAATTAATTGCTTTTTTGGGTGTCACCAGATGTTTCCAGCGACATTGTAAAGCCTGTTTGTTGCCTGCCCGCGTACTGTAAACTCATGGCAGAAAAAACCAACCCCAGTAGAGCATACAGTAAAAACACACACAGCCCCGCCAACCAAACCCCACGGCCCCAGGCGAACGGGCAAGGACGACGTCCTTCGTGCTCGGGCAGCCCTGGACCGCTGCCCCTGATCACCAACAAGCCGGCTCAGAAACTGGCCCGCTGAAAGGTCGCAGCGCCGGTGGAGGGCGCACTTCCTTCCCGAAATCGCGCCCAATGTGACCTAAACTGACATGCCCAGGCCGGGCTGCTTTCCAGATCCAACTAGTCCGCCCGCGTTGGTCTGCACCAGCGCCTGGGCCGGACCAGAGAACCAGTGAACCAAAGGGCCGGTCTGCCCATCATACCATGTTGCCTTTGTGGTTTCGTGGGTTTGTTCCTTGGTCGCGGCTAGTTCGTCGCCCGAGCAGGAGACGGGAGCAGGTGCTAAATGGAGACGTGTGCCGCGTCGGCGTCGACAGCTGACCTCCATACCCTCCCTACCCGCACAGGTACCTACCTAGAGCAGCAGAGGTACTGTAGATATCTACCACCTACCTAGATGCTACCAAAGGGACCGCCCACGGCCAGGGTCGCAATGGAAGCACGGCGAAGGATGCACTACGACCGCATGGCAGCACCAGTACCAAGCGGAGAAATTCTGGCCGAGGCCCGAGCATATGAAGACCAGCCAATCTCGATGGATGGCAGGGCCGAGCACCGTCGCGCGAGCGCACCACCACCCAGCCAGAGATGCTCGATAGCTGATGCGACTCCAGTCCGTCCAGTCCAGCCCATGGTCACCTCGGATGGCAACCCTCACCACCCCCCGCTGCTGCCCTTGAGGCGCGCGCCTGACGAGGTGCGAAAAGAAAAAAAAAATCGACATTGGAGCGGCGCGCCCGCCGGTTCGATCGGACTCTTTGACCCGTCCGGCCCACGTCTCCATAGGCGCATCGCCCGTGGGTCTGCCCGGGCCCAGCCATCGCGTTGCCAGGCCCCCACCGCTCCCAGAGATCGCAACGGACCGGTTCGCAACATGACACAGCCAAGCCCCCGCCCAACCGGTCTTTCTCTCCCTCTCCCTCTCTCAGGTCCCCGGCACGCCCACACAAACATCGGTAATGGTCGCCGACCTGGAGTAGCGTGGCGCCCGCCCTCCCTCACAATGGAGGCGCCATAGTTGCGAGCCCCTCGCTTACAAACTCGCCCTCGCGTAACCTGAACCAAGGGCAGTCGGGAAAAAAACAACAATACGAGGCTTCTCCTGGCAGATGAGCAGGCAGATGGGCAGGCAGATGAGATGGCCTTAGTTCAGCCGCCGCCTGCCTGGCGACCCAGAAGATGCGGGCTTGTGGTCTGCGCTAGGCTAATCGGCCGGCTGGTCTCAAATGGCGCTTGACTGCCGAACGAACAGATTCCCTCGCCTTCATGGCGTTGGGGCCGCGCTACCCTGATTCATCTGGCTATGATAGATGCCCCCCAGCCGCGTGGCCGTCGTTAGCCCTGGCTGGGTGTGTCGGTAGACAGGACAGGCCTAACGAACAAGCCCGAGTCAAGATCCTCATCGGTATTATATCCTCTAGGCTAATACCCCGATCCCGTCGCTGTGGCCCGTCTGTCTCCACCTAATATCGTCATTTGTGCTTAGAGAAGTCGCCGCATTGTTGGAATTTCTGCATATGGCATGCAGTTGCAGTCGCAGCCGCAGTTGTTTGGCCACACCCACCAACCCTCGTTGTCTGGTTACGGCCTCGTATATGAAGTACCGGAATCATCAAAGAGCCGCGCCACACATCCCTAATTGCTGGATATTATTTCTCCACCTATAGCGCCCGCCGCTCGCAGGCTCTTCCCTCCCACCACACCCTCATAGCAGCCGCCAATATATCTTCAATCAGGAGGGGGGGAGCGACGAGAGTGGGCTTTGCGGCGATCACATGTGCGGGTTGTTCATGCGGCGGCCTTTCTCCTCTAGTTTGGTTTGGTTTGGTTTGGTTTGGTTTGGTTTGGTTTCACCCCAATTGCTCTCACAAAACCACCACCGCAAAAGCGCATTATAAGGAGAGGGGCCAACCATTAGCTGTTCCTCCCTTGCTCTTTGGGTGTTTTTCGCCATGTTTCCCCGTTTCACAAGCACCAGCCGACTGCGCGACGGAGCCGGCGGGGACGCTGGCGTCGCCGAGGCGGTCGGTGGTAACGTTGATGGTGACGGTACCGGCACCGGCAACCCGACTTGCAAAGGCCCGATTCATTCGTTCACTGACGTGGCAGGCCTCAAGCTGTGATAATACCCGCCCTTGATGGCTTATAGGTGAGGGATGGGGGTGGACAGACGGTTCCAGCAAACCGGAACGTGGCGTCAGGGCTCCCCCATGTCAACCGTCCAGGCCAGGGGATGATGGCCCTCAGACAGGGGTTCCCTCGGCTTGTACCCCTGATGAGACAAGGACAGTAGCCTGAAAAGAGGGCGGGCTCGCGCGAGCGTTTACGCTCCACGATGACAAAGGAAGAAATGTTTGGGGTCGCTCTTTATCTCGGCTATGGGCCTCTTTTGCCTCAAGTAGAGCACATCTCCATCTGGGCCAACTCTGGTACCGGCATACCCGAGTTGCGCCTCGTTGGGAAATCCAGCCGCGATCAACGCCCCTCCCCCCTCGCAGCCGAGGCTCCGTCGTATTCTTCCCTGCTGTCCATCAATCACGCAAGCCCATTCTGTGGCTGTTGTTGTCCCTGCCGATCAATTCTCCCTCGGGGTTTTTTGAGGCCCTTCCACCCGTCGTCACGTTCGCGGCCGAGGTTCGCGCGATGCCGCCTCTCTCGCAGAGCATGCAACAAACAACTCGCCAACCTAGCCAAGCGGCTCCGGAACCGGGCATGGCAGCGACGCTGCATTGGCGTGGCTATCAATCGACCCCGATTCCAGGCAACTTTGGGTGGCTCCCCCGAAGCGGCCACCAATTGTCTCTGCGGTCCAACGCTGTTGCATCGGCCAGGCGGTCCGTTCCCCTTCATGCTCGACGACGGTGGCGGAGGAGGGGAACCATAGACGTTGTTTGTGATGGTGGCCCTTGAGGCCACACCAGCTACCGGGCCTTTTCGGACCAGAAAAGGGAAAACAGAGGACGCAAAACGAGAACCGAGCATGGCACAAATGTGCCAAGCGCCTCTCCTTGTTGCGTTTTTTTTTTTTTTTTTGCTTCTGTTTCCTCCTTCCCTTCCCACCACCGCATCGCCAGCTAGGGGAGACACGCCGAAACACACCACGGCGCCGTTCGGAAGTGCTGCTATTTTTGTCGTTGACGGTAATGCCCGACCATTGCGGAAGCCCAGAAAGGTCGGACACGCATCAGCACCTGGCGGGTTTCGTTCTGCAGATCAGGACCGTCTTGGACACCTGTCACCTCTTAGCTGTCGATCCGCGTTCGTCTAGGTACCCCCCGTCGTCTCTGGCCTCTTGTCCGTTCCTTTTTCTTCTTCTTACAACGCCGGCCCGTCGTCTCGTGGCAGCTGCGCACGAGCATCTGTTTGAGGCTGTGGCCCCGGGTCAGTTATCGCACATGCGAGCGCATGGGCATTGATCAAGCCGGCGCTCTGGTTCAGCCGCTCTCTAGGAATATGCGGTTCGCGCAGGAGCGTTGACATGCCACCCAGTGGTCCATTGTTCCCGGGTCTGACTTCCTACACCAGTTTGGGGCTTGCCTCTTGTTTCTTTCCTTTTCGTTGTCACGCTGGCGGGATACAGGATCACCCACATTGCAAACTTCGTTCCTGGGTAGGGGCCGTCCCGGAACCACATCAGAGTGCTCCCCCACGGGGGTCTGCCGCCACAAGCTCGCCCCATGGGCACCGCTTTGCGGGAGTACTGTAACGTTCGCGGGACGGCAAGATGGACTGTCCTCAATCTTTTTCTTCCTGGGACGGATCTTGCTTTACTTGCACCAAGGCAACCCCTGAGATTGCTTACGAATACGGTCGCATCGTCCATGTTTGGCGGTTCCGCCGGGCCATATGCCTGATATATGCCATCCATAAAACGATTGGGTGGGTGAACTGTCGAAGGGGAAGCTCGATATATCCTCAAGACACCCGGCGGGTGGCAACCCCCAAGCGGAACGACGTTAGACAGCATGTCACTTGCCAAATGACAGGCGATGCCAGGAATCTGATATATCAAACGAGGGCTCAGCCTCACTATGTCCCACGCTTGTCATGGAGGCACGGGCTCGATCACTCGTGTGGGTGCGCAGGTAAATTTTCTAGCAAATTTCCGAAGCAACCTAAAAAACCACTGGGCAGGTTTGGTAGATGGCAACCTTTAGAGCAGTGAGCTTTAATATCAGTCCGGAGCAGACCACACAGGTTTCCCAACGGTCAACCTTTTTTGTTTCGTCATCTATACGATATGATGTTATGCCGTTATATACATCTCTATCCTATCTACTCTGCTAGCCCTCGACATCAGTGTGTCAGGGAGAATCGTCAGGTGCCCATCACTATGACGATGCTTCGGCTCCCCGTTGGGGGTTTTCCTTTGACTTTTCGTTTCTGCTTGGCATGCATCGGACGCTTTGCCTAAAAACCTCGCCGTCCCGAAAAATGAGGAGGCGGACGGCGCGGACGACATGTGGGAGAGGGCGCGCATGGCGCCGCCGCGCGATCAGCCACTAAGACCAAACCGGAAAACCATGTGTCGAAAGGCTGCCTGTCATGCGCCCGCCACCGGCAGTGTCCGCGTGCGCCTTTTTTCTTTCCTTCTTGCTTTTTGCCTTAGCTTCTCCGGCGCCAAGATGCCTGCCAGCCGGCCAACAGGCAGTATCAGAAACGGGTGGCGCATGCCTTCCCCCTCCGCTTGGGCCACGGCGCCATGCCTCGGACGGGAGAGGCTGTGGGAGTGTCCGACAGTGCCGTGCTCCCAGTTTTCCCTACCGTGTTCATGCCGGCGGCCGATGGGAGCGGGCGTTTTCTGTCCTGTGCTTCCTGAGGCGGTCGAGCCACGACGTGAGAATGGCGCCCCGGACGTGGGCGTGCACAATCCATGAACCGGAGATGGGCCGCTTTATACGAGACCGCCTGTTCGTGCGAGGCCTCGAGAGGGGGGGCGTGGGAGGCCAAAAGGGTTGCTTGGTTCCTTTCTCGTGCTGCGACGTGGCCCCGCCGCCACGGCCATTTTGAGTTGGCGCATTGGATGGTTCCTGGGCTTGGTGTAGCAGTTGTGCATCACATAATTGCCTCTTTTGTGCCGGCCCAGTCCCCTTTGGTGCTGGCGACAGGGCAGACGAGCAAATGCGGCGCCGGCCTTGGATGCCCCTCGTGCCTTCCATCCATGCATGGTGCCCCTTCCCTGGCCTGGCGCTGGCCTGCGCCGCCCGCCCAGTGTGTTGGGAGCAAAAGTCGCCTGTCGGCTACCGGCGTGCTCCGCCCGGCTGCGGCCAATGGCGCGCCATTTTGTGCACTCAACTCGCGGCTGGGCCCCCCAGCAGAGTTGAGCTTGGGCATGTCGCCTGCTGCGGGCAGGAGCTCTAGCCTGACGCCTGCCTCGTGGCTGCCGCATCTGTGCAGCAGCGCCTGCAGCAGCGCCGTGTCATCCATTCGAGCTGCGCGAACAGGCCCCCACCTTTCTGCTCTCGACTTGCAGTCAGTGCTCACCCTCACGCCCGCTCCTGCTCTGGTCACTGCAACAAAAACGTCACGGTTCGTCCTGGCCTGTCACTCGCGACCCAATCTCGCCGGCGTTGTACTCGTCCTCAGCTGCCCTGGCTGACGTTGCCATTGGCGCCGCACCCCCCAGCTGCTGGGCTCCGATATCGAGGCCTTTTACAGTGAGCGGGATTCAGGGGGCGTCTTCCGAGATGCTCACCGTATGCCCGCGCCTGAGGAGGGAAGTTGCCTGACCCCGCCTGCAAGGGGTTACAGCCTCGTGTGATGGACCGCCGTGCCGCGCTATCGGACGAGTCTCTGCCATTACATCCTGCTCCTCATCGCCGATCAGGCCTGGCACTTGGGGTAAAGTCGTTCCGGACACACATCTGGTTGAAGTTGCCATCTGTCACCCCGTCCTTCACCACTCACCCCCTCCTTCCCTTCCCCCGCGTATAAAAGGGTCCCGGGGGACAAGCCCACTTCTCTGTCAACGGTCTGAAGGTTAGGCATACAACATCTAGCCTCTTGCCACCCATGTTCAACATCTTACAGCTTGCTGTTAGCAGAGGAAACAAAAGACAAACGGAAAAAAAATCAACATCATGGCTGCCATCATGACTGAGTTTGACGACCCGCGCTGCGGCCTTGGGCCCTCTGCCCTTTCGTCATCGCCGCCCACAATCCCCACGGTCGACATCAGCGGCTTCCGCGCCGAGCCGCGGACAGCAGCCGAGGCCGCCGCGTCTGCCCGGGTGGTCGAGCAGGTGCGGGACGCTTGCCTTAACACGGGCTTCTTCTCCCTGGTCGGCCACGGTGTGCCGCGCTCGCTGCAGGACCGCGCCATGGCCGCTGCCGAGCGTCTCTTCGCACTGCCACTGGACGACAAGATGGACCTGGTGCACCCGACGCTCAAGAACCGCGGCTACGAGGTCCTCGGCGGCCAGACGCTGCAGCGTGGCTTCAAGCCAGACCTCAAGGAGGGCTACTACCTGGGCAAGCACATGGACATGTCAGACCCCCGCGTCAAGAAGCACCCGCGCCTGATGGGGCCCAACCTGTTCCCCAGCGCCCTGCACGAGGACGACTTCAAGCGGCCCGTAGAGGAGTACTACGACGCCGTCCTCGCCCTTTCGCTCACCGTCTTCAAGATTCTGGCCAAGGGCCTGCCGTACGGCGACGACATATTCGACGACTTCGTCTCCGACGACCCAGTCTGCATCATGCGCATGCTACACTACCCGCCACAGACGTCGCGGGACCCGAGGCAGCTGGGTGCTGGTGCTCACACCGACTTTGGTACGCTCTTCGACGTACTTCTTTTTTGTTCTATATGTGTCTCTGCTATTGTATATAGCCTATATGCCGGTGGGACTAATCGTATCATGACATAACCCCTATCACAGGCGCCGTCACTCTTCTCTACCAGACAGCCCCCGGTCTGCAGGTTAAGAACCCGCGGGAGCGTGGCTCCTGGATCCTCGTGCCGCCCAATCCCGACGCCTACGTGGTCAACATTGGCGACATGCTCAATGCTTGGACAGAGGGCGCCTACCGCAGCACCGTGCACCGCGTCCTCAACCTGGGCTCGACCCACCGCTACTCGATCCCCTTCTTCTTTGACGGCAACGCCGACTGCCCTCTCACCCCCTTTGGTAGCAGGAATAGCAGGGACATCGATGCGGAAGCAGTAGAGACTGCATCCCAGCATCTGCTCCGGAGGCTAGACGAGTCCTACAAGGTGCCCTCCAGGATCTAGGAGAAGCATGGAGAGCACTGAGATGGCTCGACGAGCGGTGGAGGTTTCATGAATCCCCAAGTGGCTGGCGTTGAAAATAGTGCACGGTTTGGTGTCTGCCGCTCACTGATCGAAACCACGTTGCATAATTTATCACATTAGGTATGGTCAGATTACTTATTATCTGACTGCATATTCGTTAGTTTCCTATATCATTTCTATCATGACTGCGCCTGCGCCGCCAGCAACCGTTGTCAACGGCTGGTATTATACCACCCAAATTCACGCAACAATCCGAGATAAGGGACAAAAAAACATACAACACCGAGGAATCCCCAGGGGTCACACACCTGAGTCCTAGTTCGAAACGGAGGGTTTCACCCCCCAAAAATGGATGCCTATGCTCCCCTCCGCCCCCAGCCAACCGTTCGTTCCCCTGCCGTCCAACGGCCGTCTGCTGCGCCACGCCCTACACAACCACTTGGGTTCAAACCCATACGCATCAGCGGCGATTTCCCTGGGGAAAGGCCTCCAACCATCCTAGCCGCTGCGAGCCTTTGGCCAGCCCTACGGGCAGGCGTTCACAACAATACTCTTGGATGCTTGTCTGTTCCCTTGTTCTACGTAGGTGGTCATTCTGACTACAGCACCTAGCTAGACTGTTTGCGTTTATTATCCCGGCGAGGAGAAACGCCCAGCCTTTACTTCGGTCTCCCAACGAAGCCCCAAAACCATCAATCTCCTCGGCCAACATCCTTTCTTGAATCCACGGGCATTTTCGTCAATTAAACCACCTCTCTACCTGTCGACACTTTGCGCAAAAGCTTACACCTAAAAAAAAAGATTGAACGCAATGCAAGCCGTTATTCCGAGTCCCACCTTCCGCGCATTCGCAGACCTCCCCCTTTAGCTGCGCGAGCAAGTCTGGCGCGAGGCCCTGCCCGTTAAGCCCGGCCGTCCGGTGCTGTTCCCCTATGTCGAGGGCTCCTGGGTGCGCGGCTCTTGGTCGCCCGACGACGAGTGGTATGCCGAGGCCGACGGCTGGGACAACTTGACGTCGCGATTCACCACGTCTTCGGCGTCGGACATCGCCGTCAACAACACCCCGCTGCTCGACGTCAACCGCGAGGCCCGGCGCGTCGCGGTCGCATGGGCCCGGAAGAGGGGATATACAGTTGGGTGCCGAGGCGGCGACGGCATGACGACGACAACGACGACGACGACGGTGACCGATGCCAACCATGATGTTGACATCCCGGGGGCGTTGGTCATCACGCGCCCCGTCGATCCGTCCCACGACGCCATCTACATCCCGACGGCCGAGGTCGGCGACAACTTCGTCAATGCGCCGTGGAACCTCTGGACCGGGACGGGCGGTGACGGCTTTCAGATCGATTCGCGTCTGGTGGCCGTTGCCCTACCCCGGGCGCTCTTCAGCGGCGACAACGACGTTCTGCTTTTCGGGCTCGACCTGCCCCAGTGGCGTTTGCGCCTCTTGTACGACCCGCAGCCAGACGTGTGGTCTGGGAGCTGGGAGCTCCGAGACAACACCATATACGATCCCGGCTCCTTCTGCTGGGACAGCGCCCGTCGCGTTTTCGTCTATCCAGAGCCGGTGCTAAGTGGTGCCGGGGAGGATATGTATAAAGCGGTTCATGGTGTAGCCGAGATGCTAGGCGCCGAGGAGGCTTTTAGATTCTCCAGCGTCAAACCCGACTTTGAGATACGGCTGGCTCATGCTATCAAAAGGTCATAGTTTTGTAGCCATTGCAGGATTAGCGATAGACTTGGGCTCTTTGTCACAGCGGCTGCTATTTTTTTGGTAGTCAGAAAAAATATATATACAACACCAAGGATTCCCTAGTTGTCACCCACTTGTGTACTAGTTTGGCCCTCATATGTTTTGGTATTTAGAGATTTTAAGAGCAAATAGGATCCCAGGCCTCCAGAAACGGAGGCTTTCGCCTCCCAAAACGGATGCCTTTGCTCCCCTTTGCTCCCAGCCAAGCGTTCCCCTACCATCCAACGGCCGTCTGCTGCGCCCTACCCCATACACCCATCTGTATTTCAACCTATATGCATTATCCTTGGACGAAATGTGCTTTTAGCGCTTCTGCTTCCCCAACAGTACGGCCTAAATATGCCAAATCAGGATATTTTCGCATCTGCACTCAACTGCGCGCATTGCTGGGGCCAGCTGCGACTGGCCGGAGAGGGTTTCAGGCAGCGGCGACTTCCCGGAAGGCCTCCAGCCATCCTGACAGCTCAAGTTTTTGGCCAGTCCTACAGGCTGGTGGTGTTGGCCGACTTTACTAGACCAGAAGTTACGAAAGCGTTAGCTGCCAGCAGGCAATTCGGGACCCACGCTACCCGCCTGTAACTCCCATTCAAACTTGATGGAATATTGGTGGGGAGGGTCGCGGATGCGGGTGGATGAGGGCAGAGGGAAAAACGATGGATCGGATCGTTGTATGGCCTAGCAAAAAAAGAGACAGGCGCTAGCTCTCAGGAAGTTGAAGGATATCGACGATAGTTGACAGGAACGAATCTTGCCGACGAACTCTAGGTCCTCGGCGCAGGGGAGACAACGCATGGCTGAGGCACATGTCGCGGCGGGGAGTGGCATCCGGACGAATGGCGAGACTGGACTGCCGGCCGAGCAGGACGCAGGCTTACAGGGCGTCGATGACGGCTAGGTAAACGCCATTTTGCTTGGCCATATTGGAGCGGACCGCGGGCTTGTACGAGCACAGATACTGGTGCTTTGTCCAACCTCGTTGAGGGAAACGACGGTGGCAGACCAGGGGTGGGAGGCGAGTACCCTCAGCCTTCAGGCAAACATCTCCCTTCTCGCACCTAAGCTGGTAAGAGGTGTATCTAGGGGTGGTGGTAAAAAAGCTCTGCATAACTTTATTGGCTGGAAATACCCAGCCGGCCCACAAATGCGTCCCCTTTTTCAACTTCCTCCTGCACACCATCTTGCACGAGATCCTGGAACTTGCAGATTTTAGGCGCCCTGGGCCAGATTTCCCCTTTTTGTTGACCTCCTCCTTTCCCTCTGCGAAACGGCTGCGATAAAATTGGACCTGGCCATTGGTTTCTAATGCTCCAATATGCAGACAATAGTTATTCCCTAAGTTTTTTTTTTTTTTTTTTGGTTCGGCGTCACCGGCCTTGCAAGGCGGCCAACTTACAACGCTGCAACAAATAATGCACCCACATGTCACAACCACCAAGACGGGCTGCCCGATGCCTCCTGCCCCGTTTGATCAAATCAAGGCAGATGAGCTGACAGACTAGTAAACAGCCTGAGGGAGGCGCAGTGGAGGCCTGTTACGCCAGGGTGGTATGGGAACGAGAGCTTCGCTGCCTCGTATGTAGTATTAAAGGCAGCCATCCATGTTCCGTACATCTTCTGCTTATCTTTTTTCCCTTACAGGATGATACAGCGACATCATATCGCATTCCTTTGTTTCCAGCCATCAACCACGTTCACAGTTTCCTACACCCTCGCCCCTTCGTCACCCTAGCTGGGACCAGCAGGGACCCCTTAGCTATTCGCGATGGTTAACGTAAGTTGGCAGGGACGACAGTCTGCGCTGGTTCCTGTAGGGGAAGATTCTCCGTGTGTTAATCATACTACATCGGCTAACAATCTGCATGCCCGTCAACAGACGGGGCGCCAGCGTCAGACCCGGAGTAATGCCCCTCCTCCCTCCTCAGTGACGCTATCCGCCACCGCGGTCCCATGTCCACCTCGAGTGAACCAAAGACGACGTGCCCGGCACGAGCTTGCCGACGAAGAGCCCCCAGAGGAGCCCTTCCACAGACCGGCTTTCCAAAGAGCTCTTGCCGATACCAGGGATATCGTCATGGCACTGGCCACTGTCCTTTCAGAAAACACCCACGGAGATGCCAGCCTCATCAAGGGTTTGGGAGATGAAGCTGTTCGACTATCTCGCTTTGAGCTGCCTGCTACACGTATGCTTGGTCTCGTCGGGGGCTCCGGCACTGGTAAGTCTAACATAAAAGCCCCTAACCGCCCTCCATCCCAAGATTAATTAAGTACAAGGCTAATGCTTTTTCCTAACAGGAAAGTCTAGCTTGATCAACTCTATTCTCGATGTTCCCAACCTCGCTAGAAGTGTGAGCATTTACCCTTATTTTATCCGTAACGTATCCCTGCTCTTCCCTCTGGCTTGCTAATCTTGTCGTGGATATCGCCTACACACAGAGTAACGGTGGAGGCGCCTGTACTTGCGTGGTCACCGAGTATCGCTATCATGGCCGGAACGACTACGAGATCAAGATTGAATGGTTCACCCGCGAGGAGATCTGCTCTCAGATCGAGCAGCTACTCGCAGACTATCGAAACTACCCTGAGAATCAAGATTGGGCTGAAATCCACGCGGATGAGGAGACCAGACGACGCCTGGAGGACACCTCGATCCTTGCGCAAAACACCCTGAAGGTCATGTTCAGCCTTGCTGACACGGCAGCGCTCCTCGATGGGACGCAGGAGGATGTTGCACAGTGGCTCCTTGCCCGCTTCGATGCCACATCCCAGGAGCGAGTTGGTCTTTCCACTATTGTGGCCGAGGACGTCGACGAAGTCATTAGTGCCCTTCTCACATTGACATCAGACCCGAGAAATCCTGGCCCAGAAGGAGCACGCTGGCCGTTCATCAAAAGAGTGAAGTAAGCCTCCTAAGTCTGATCAATTTCCAAAACCTTCATCGTGCCGGCCTCAAGCTAATAGCTCTTCCTCCGGTTTCATTTTCTCACAGCGTATTCCTGAAAGCACATATCCTGAAGACAGGCCTTGTTCTCGTCGACCTTCCCGGCAAGTTCGACACCCTTTTTAACGCCCCACCCAATGCTAACAAAACATATTTTCCCCAGGATTGCGTGATTCCAATCCAATCCGTAGCAAGCTCGCTGAGCGATACGTGAGACAGTGTGATGAAATTTTTGCAGTTTGCGAGGTTGGTAGAGCAGAGACGGACGAAACTGTGGAGCGCATCTTCCGCCTCGGCGAGCAAGCCAGGCTGAACAATATCGGAATTGTTTGCACCAAAACGGACGTGAGCCACCACTCCTTGGCCCATCTTTTTTTTTTTGCTCGATCCAAGCCCAAAAGACCGACTGACAAGGCATTGCACATTATCCTCCAGGTTCTCGATGCATTGGAGGAACGCGCAGAGGCTCTGAAAGACAGAGATGTGGAGGTGGAGCGGAGAATCAGCGAGCTGATTTGTGAGGAGGAGAAGGCCAGGAATAATCTCGACGAGCTGGTGCGAAGGATCGAAGATGAGTTCGACATTCATGACGACTTGAACGAGGCAGAGTTGCGTGAAAAGCACAACCTGGACATGCAAAGGATCCAGGCGAGGTAAGTCGTCTACATTTGGAATTCGCCTGTACTCGTTGTCGTCTATTGACACAATGGTGCACCAGGAAAACAAGGAACAACGTTAGTCTAAGGTAATTTCTGTTTTATTTTACACTCTCACACTCCAAGGAAATCTGTTGTTCTTTTATATGCCGTGGCCGCAAAGCAGATATCTATTAATCACCAATCCCCAACCGCAGTCTCACGAGATACCTCATCAACAATCGGAGTGAGGTCGTCACCAATGGCCTACAGCGGAACTTTTCCAAAAGGCTCGCAGCAGGGGCCAGACCTCTCAACATTTTCTGCGTCAGCAACACGCTGTATTGGGACAATAGAAACCGAGAAAGTGGCGAGGCCCTTCCGTACCTCGAGCTAAGCGGTATCCTCTCCCTGCGGCAGCACTGTCTCTCCCTTGTTGGGAGGGCGCAGCACGCCCACGCCCTTGGGTACATCAACGATTCCGTTCAGGGTCTCATCGCCTCCACGAAGCTATGGGTCGAAACAGGCGCGGGGTCAGATGCCGACATTGGGGCCAAGACGCGCATATGCGAAGTTCTGGGCGAGGTCGAGAAGCAATTTACCGAGGTGATTATGTATACCCAGCCTGATTCCCGAATTGTTGGAGAGCTGTAGTAGTTGGCTAACACATCTTGAGGCACTAACCTCCCAATCATCATCTCTTTGTCGGGTGGAAGTGGCTCTCCAGGAGCAAATCCTAACTGGGATGCCGAACCGTATGTTTGATCACCATCACTTTCTCGCTATCGCCCAAAAAAACCATCGCACACAAGCACCTGGTTCTGACAGTTAAGATCATCAGCGCGAGTGCTGCATAGGAAGTATCAAGACTGGACCCAAGCAGCTACAGAGGTCCATCAGGAATACACAGGTGTAAGTGAAAAATGACCACCGCCCCTGTATTCTGTGCTAGAGATACTGACGCCCTGATGCTGCAAATCCTCAGTGGGCTTGGAGTATGTAGATCGCTCATCCCCGCCTTGTCACCCTGCATCCTTCTTACACCCACATCTAGCACTCAATGATTCAAGATATTACCTACAGAGTCACTAACGAAGTATGATTCTCTAGATACCTACCATGCCTTCTGCCGCTATTTCGGCACCGCTTCTCCAAGCGCCCGCAACCATCAAGATCGCAACTGGAATAACGAACTGTTCGAGGAGATGACGCAGGATTATTTGGGCCTCTTGAACATCTGGCCTGACTCTCCCGGCGATCAAAGACTACTCGACGACCTATCCGCAGAGACGCAAAGGTGCCTCCAGCGCTCATTCGAGCTGATGGGTCCGTTTTGTCTCATGGAACCATAGTTCCCGGTCCGGCAAAGCTCTAACAATAGCTAACATTGTTTTTTCCGGCCCCGATATTGTTCAGACGAAATCTCGCACCTCTCTCCATCCATAAAAACCCTTCGCAGATCTGTCATTCCCAGATGCAGGGTCCTTGTCCGCGCCCTCGACGATGTCCAGGCGGAGTTCTACGAACGGTCTTAGTAAGGCAGACAGCCCAAAACATGTGTGGCAGGTCCACTGTCGATACAGGCTGGCTAACCCCCAACCCAGTAATCTCCAAGCAGATCTGACCGGCGGCCATCGGTCATCCATCATGGGGGAGACTATGGAGTCCACATATATCGCCTGTGCCCGCGAATGCGGTACGAGTCTGCCCAAACGAGAGAGAAAAGTCCCATGCCTCCATCATTTTCATCACATACCCCTCCGCTAACACAACGAGAGTTTAACAGGAACCGGCTCAGACAAGCGCCGCAAGGACATGATGAAAAGAAAAGTGGGCGACAAGGCCACCTTCTCGACAGCCTACCAGACCGTCAGCAAGCGCTTCGAGGCCATCGCCGAGGACGCCATAGCCAAGATGTCGGACCACGCGCGGGACTTCCTCATCGGCGCCCGGCACGACATCGACATGGTCCGCGGCGAGAACGCTGTGCAAGAGGCGGAAAGGGACGTGGTCTTTTACGCCCGCGCCGCGGCCGCCGTCGACGAGGCCGCTCGGAGGCTGAATGCAGTTCAGCTGCAGATGCATAATCTTGGCCGGTAATGGACTCCATTCTAGCAGCTCCAGACTTTCTTCCAAGCAAATAGAGTGTGTGTTTTTCTCCAGAGGGGGTCAGCAGGGCGGGGACCCGCAGGTATCTTCCTATCTACTCAGCTTGTTTTTGTTATTGGCTTGCTTCGTGTTTGCCTCGTCCATCATTACAGGTTCGTAGCCGATTCGTAACTCCCTTCCCTCTCTACTACTACTGCGCGGCCTTATAGCAGGACTAGCACCGCATTTACTCGCTTTGGACAGGGCACACCGCATTACAATTTTTTTAAAAAAACCTTTTGGCAAACATACAACACCGAGGATTCCCCAGTGGTCACCCACCGGAGTACTAGTTCGGCCCTTATATGTTTTAGTACTGGGAGATTTTGAGAGCAAATGGGATCCCATGCCCCCAAAAACGGATGCCTCTGCTCCCTTTTGCTCCCAGCCAAGCGTTCCCCTACCGTCCAACGGCCGTCTACTGCGCCCCACCCTGCACGCCCACTTGTGTTCAACCCATATGCATCATCCCTGAACGAGACGAGAAATGTGCTCCTGGCACTTCCGCTCCCCAATAGCACAACCCGGATACTCTAAGGTAGCATGTTTCGCGGTGGCGTTGGGACTGGCGGGTCAGCGGCCTCCTTTTTGGGTTGCACTTTTTCATCCTGTGGGCCGCGCTGGGGCAGGGCAGGCTGTGCACCGTCCTGTACCAGACGCCGGGGACGGGGACGGTGGGGACGGGCTGGCCGGACGATACCTGATACTGACATGTATCCTCCTTGGTCGGTACCCCCTTCACGGTATACTTTCTCCTGATATGCCTGCTTCTGCTCTCCATTAATACCTGTGGGTTTGTTCAAGCCTTTGTTGTTGTTGTTTTTTGATCAGAAAGGACGCAGTCTGGAGCGAGTGGCCCGAGTGGGAGCAAAGGAAGGCTACGGTGAGGAGATGATCACCAGTGTAAACTATAATACACATTATGCTCTAAAGCACCTACGTGTGTGTTGGCTAGTGTTTGGATAGGGTGGTATTAATTACTCTCTTTTTCTTTTGCTTCTACTGTTTTCTTTTCTCGAGGCGCATATGTAACTTCATGGTTCTTGCTACGATATATTTCCTTGAGGAAGAATATGAAGAAGCACAGTGAAACCCGGGCAGAAGTGGCCGCTGCATCAAACTAGAGAGGGCTCGACAAGCACAAGACATCGCACCTCGATGCTCTCGCGCAAACAAGGTTCCTCCAGAGGCTCGTGGAGCTCGAAAGACCCATTCGCGCACTGCCCTCCGGCACCACGATCGCCGCCCCCGCTCCTGGAGCTGTCAAAGCACTGCAGTAGGAGAACGTCGCGGGGGCCCATGCGGCTCCAGTAGTGGTAGCGCTGGCCGGGCCCGTGGCGGACGGCGTACGTCTCGCCGACGTAGTCCGGGTAGACCTGCCGCACGGGCACCAGGTCCTCCTGCGCGACCGTCCGGCAGTCGGCGAACACGAGGGGGTGGTCGGCGACCTCGCCGGGCCCCAGCGGCCGCCAGACGTTGACGATGCGGAACCGGACGCAACCGGACTCGACGGCCGCGCGCTCCGACGCCGGGAGGTGCCTGCGCGCCCGGCCCAGCGCGCCCCCGGGTGACTGGTCGACGTGCATCTTGCGCACCTGCCGCCTGGGGCTCTTGGCCGCCGAGGCCCTGCGGACGGTGTGGTCGAAAATGAAGACGCCGGTGGAGCCCGCCACCGTCTTGAGGACGAGGTCCCGCACCCACGGGAGGTAGCTTCGGGCCATCCCCTCGTCGCCCTCGAACTCTGCGCCCGGGGAGAAGGCCTGCGGCAAGGCCAGGAAGGAGTGCTCGTCGAGATTGAACTTGTGCTCCTCTCCTCTGATGTCCCAGATCGGGACCTTGACGCGGTTGTGCTCGTAGTTGCGGGTTCCCGGCAGGGTCTGCGTCTCGGCAATATACTCCGGCCCGCTCATATTAGCAGGCTCCGAGTAGAAGCACAAAGTCCAGGTGAGGCTTGTGGATGACATTTCCGGCGGCTGGGCCCTTTCTTGGAAGCGACATACGCGGACAACGAGGGGGCGAGCTGGGTAATTAGCATGACCATTGGTAGCCGTCACTCCCAGGTCTAGGAGCCACCTCTAGACTACCTATATATAGATGATTGTGCCGTAATAGCACCGCGGGGGAGAGCCCTTCTCGGCAATCTGCAGGCAGTCGGTACATTTAGAAAGTCCTTGGCCTCATCGTGCGGTCACGAGGAGCCAGGTAGTTGAAGCCAATGACTGCCCTCTCCTATTTTCACACCACTAAACTACACACCCGGGGGTGGCGATTTCCAAGTGCCACGGATACATGGCGCATTGCTACGTCTTCGCCGCAGAACCTTGGCCGTTTGTCACACCTCTGAAGGTGGTTGCTGAAGTGACTTGACAACGCCGACTCTCACGGCCCTGTAGGGGAAGATGGCCCGGCAGGCTTTAGAGAGCCAAGATGCCTCAGTCTCGTTCCCGGCAGCCCTCCCCGAGCGTCTTTTCTCAAACCTGTAGGCAGCGGGGCCCAGAGTGAGGATAGTGAAGGCAAGAGAGACTATGACAAAGCTCCAGATGTGCCATGGGCTGCTGTCGCTGTTTTCTGCGACCTGCATGCCAAACACGGTCTGCTCGCCGAGGTTAGCTTCAATAAACTCAACGGGAGGGCTGTGGATTCGTATACTGACGGCAATGAACGTGGCCGGCAGGTATATCATGTTGACAATCGTGAGCCGGCGAATACTTTCTCCCTGAGTAAACGTTGCTTGGGACTCCTGGATTTGCAGCTCTGTCATCCTCGCCGCATACCGAGCCTGTTTGATCGCAACCAGGCTTAACGCCTAGTGTTTTTTTTAAATCTTTAGTTCGGGCTTATACCTATTGACTGCAAGCAAGCGCGAGAAGGCTACTCACGGTCTCGATGATGGCCGTAGTTCTCGCCTTCAAACCCTTCAGCCTCTGATCAACCACCGCAAGAGCATTGCCCTCTTGCTGCAGCTCCTTTTCAAAGACGGGCGTGGGATATATAAAGTTTTTGTTGTTAGAAGGTTGGCTGATAAGGTAGTTGATGTACCGAGAGTGATAGAAGAGATGTCGCTATAGGTAATCTATGTTCAACAGAAACTTTCTATAAAGCCAATTGGCCGACTCGATCAGCTCATCGTCTAATTGGCTCTCAATCTGTTTATGGATTTCCTATCAGTTCATCGCCGCCTCCACTTCGGTGCGCCTGTAGGTAAACTCGCGAATATTTGAGAAGAGTTGATCAGCAACTGGGTCCGCGTGTACTTGCCATCTTCTCGAGAAAGGCCTCCATCTCGTCCAAAAAAGCTTCCAAGTCGTCTTCATCTCCCTCGGGATCTTGAGGACGAAGCCGAACCCGTCGCCTGCCAAGTCACTGATAAATTCCTGAGATGTGTCACGGCCAACATAGCTGAGCAGCCACTTGTGGGGAGGCTCTTGGACCTGCCCGGGGATGTTCGTTTCGTAACGGGCGTCATCAAGGCTAGTGTGGGGGTCAGTGAGAAATATGACAGTCCAAAGGCCGTTATTTTCGCGTAAATGGCACGATATTCGTCGAACGACGTGGATCCTGGGCCGCGCTTCTGCGTGTTCGATTTGTCGGTTAGTTTAGGCCAATGGTGCTCTCTCTCTCTGAAAGGTCACCGGCGACGTTTCTTACCAGGGCCCGAAAGATCGAGCAGGCGAACTAGCCGAATTGTATGCCCCAGCCTCTTGTTTTCTTTAAACCTCTCCGGCGTCTGCTCTGTTGCACGTCAGAAGTCGATGTAGGACAAGTTGAAATGGGAAAATCGACGGACTCCTGCTCACTCTGTCGTTAGCTTAGTCCATTTGGATCCACTAGCCGCCTACTAAAGACGAGGGAGTGTTTGTTGGCGTTACCGTAGTTCGACATTGGCGCTGCAAACCACTCGCAGTCGCTTGACTGGAATCGGGAGGTCCAGAGCTCATAGTCCATCTCGTATTTTTGGCCAAGTAGCTGGAGTAGCGGCCCAGAAAGTCGCGAAACGTTGCTAATTATGGACAAAAGCGTGAATATTACGAAGCAATAATTGTGACTCGGATCTTGTTGGCACTCACATGACACGGCAAACCAGATTGGGACGGGTCTGTGGAGCAGTATGTTCGTGATGGTTAGCAGGTTACCTATCTAATGATATGAGATGGACGTCGTAGAGAAAGCTCCGAGCTCTTACTGCCAGGTCGAGATGATTAGCTAGTCGGGTAGTTGAATCGAAGGATTCATGGTACACTTCCGCCTGAGACCCGGGTTCGGAGGAGAGACTGATCTCTACCGTCTGGACGTCAACCGGTTCTGGTGGCAAGTTAGCAATATAATTGGCCAAGGCATCATGGTTCGTCCCATACGGGGCCATGCTTCGTCCACTAGATCGTGACGAATGCTTGCGCCCCGGCTTTGGAGGGTGAGCCCGACTGCAGCACAGCGCGTCCTGAGCTAATATGTGCATCTGGGCCAAGGCGAGCCCCGAGGCAAACCAACGAGAAGCACCGGGAGGCGCCGTCTCCCTACCTGCCGAAAGTTGGATACCCGAAAGATGATAACAACACCCCCTGGATGCCGCCACTCTCTGGAAAGCGCACTTTGGGCACTCGGGAAAGTGAAACACTTTTTATCAAAAGTCGTAGCACAAGAAGGCCACTCATCCCAGCCCAAGCAGCCGACGCCGACTAGAAACGCTGCATTGTCCACCGGGCACCCTCAAATATCGCCAAGCCCTGCGCCCGTCCCGAAGCCTTGCATTGTGCTGCAGATCGGCATCTCCAAAAACGGCCTGGAGGATGCCGACTGTTCCGTGTATTGCTGCTGCCAAGAACAGCCGATTGCGGTCTGGCACAGCTTGTAACACCCCAAAGATATTGGGCATCTCAGCCCGTGCCCAGCCCGGCGAGCTGACGCCCGCCTGGCGGCTCGAGCACAAGCTGGCGGCACGAGCGCGGGTCGGCGCTCAGTCCGTCGGCTCAAAAACGAACGGACGACCAGTCTGACGACATGAGCACAGGCGACCCCTTGGCCGTGTCTAAGCGTCCAAGGCCCGCGGCGTGGTGGCCGGAGGCCACTACGGCATCATGTATATCCAGGGCCCGCAAGACTCCCTGTAAAAGAGTTCGGAGGGCAAGCAACCGTTTTTTCTTGTTTTCTCCTGTGGAGTACAGGCAGGCACCCTTTACGAATATACCACTGGCCCGCACATTTCTCGAGACTGCTGAGTGACCTGAACCTCTGAGACCTCCCTTGGAGAACCCCTCCCTGTGCACAGCACGTCACACAGCTCTCGGTCGGATCCTGTCCTGGATTCCCGGGCTACTAAGCTCCGGGATACGACGCGCGTTCCCCGAGTGGTTCCTTCCACATACCGTCATCCTTAAGGAGAGAAACTCGAACAAGGCGGACGAGCACGACAATGAGAAGTTGACCTACGGTCACCACATGGCACTGTGCAGTAAGGGATGACTAGAACTGCGGGGGTTTTTTTTCTCTTTCAGTTGGTGCCGTTTAAATGCCAAAAGGCGCGAGTGCCAAGAGCTTCCTTCTGTGGTAATGGCCCAAGCGTTTGTCCTGGTTTTGCCCGTCTTTACTGGCTGGAAATGCTGATGATCGTCCCGGCGCCTTCTGCTTGGCACTCTGCCTGGCTGCCGGTCATTGGCTCGAGTTTCTTGCTTCCAGTTTCTGCGAGCTCGGAAAACAGGTCGGACACGGCCGCGGCGACTTGACCGGGCGTTTCTTCAGCATCGACAACTTGAACCTTGCCTCGCTCGCGAAAGGAGTCGACCACGAGCGACGTCGTGGTGCGGAAGGTCCGGATCCTGCGCTGTATGTTTTCGGGGACGTCGTCGAATCTTGCCCGCGGGAGCTGCCTGGCGAGCATCACTTCATCAGAACACTCGAGAAGGATGACGGTTTTGATCGGGCAGACGACCGCCTCGAAGTAGTCGGACTGATCGAGGTTGCGTGGAAAGCCTGTTGTGTTGCAGCGATGGGCCATTGGAACATGGCGGCAGGCAGTTGGTTAGTTGATTGCTGCGGGCGGCTAAGCGGGTGCTCGACATGGACTGTGGGATTTCTCACCATCCAGGAGGAAGACCCTGGCGCCTTTTGCTGCGCTGGCCAGGATGCGCGCCGGCAGGTCGTCCATAGGCCTTTGAGCAAGGGGACGAACAGTGGGTCTCGGCCATTTGCACAGCTCAGCTCTAACTTTGGCTGATACCACCACCAAGTTGCACCGCAACAGAACAGCGTCTGAATTTGGTGATGGTGCTCTAGTCCGTGGGCGGAATTGTGACTAGCATTTCTGTGCCAACTGGGCGTGGAATGGGGGTAGGGCAGGCACCACTCAATCACCCGAAGTGACTAATCGCGCCTGGCGTTATAAAAAGGCAACCCGGGAGGGCTGCCATATGCGCCCGACTCCCTCGCCTTTTCCGCCTCACTGATCTTCCCCCTCGGAACAACAACCCCTCCAATTTGCCCCTAGCCGTTTCTCCACGATGGCTCAGCTTTGGTCCAAAGACGCGCCGGACAAACCGCGGCCGCCCGACTTCGTGTCACTGGGAATGGTAGTTTTGGACGAGATACGTTTCCCAGAGAGGACCTTGACCGATGTCCCGGGCGGCTCAGGTCTATATGGTTCGTGGCACACGCAAAAGCGCCGGGCGTGATACCTCTAGGGGATCAGTCCGCCGACGACAACGCACACTGACGATCTTCTCTCGGGCAGCCACACTCGGCGCGCGTCTTGGCGCCAGCTACTCGCCCGCTGGCCCTGGGGCCGTCGGCTACCTTTCACTCGTCGGAAAGGACTTCTCGGATAGCATTGAGGATCAAGTTCAGTCCTGGGAAATTATGCTGGATTTGCAACGGCTGCCGGATAGCCCAACCACGAGAGGCCTCCTTGAGTACGAGGACAATGTGTTCGGGCGTAGGTTTTCGCCCAAACCTGCACTTTTGCCACGGCTCGTAAGCCCTAGCGTCGTGCAACGACAGATGCCTAACCTACCATATAGGCAAGAGCTTTCGCTATCTCACGCCGGTGCTGCAGCCCCTGCCGTCGGGCCTCGCCGCTTCTGCGCAGCACCCGCTCATCGAGGCCAGATCCTTCCACTTCCTCGCCCTGCCGCAAGACCTGGAGCGCCACGTGGACTCGCTCCTCTCCCTGCGCCGGGAGCGCGGCATCCGCGAGCGGCCCCTGGTCGTCTGGGAGCCCGCCCCTCTCGGCTGCAAGAGGAGCAACCTCGACGCCCACCTCCGCGCCTGCCGCCTCGTCGACGTGTTTTCCCCCAACCACCTCGAGCTGGGCTATCTCGTGCGCGAGCACGGTGACGCCGCCATGGGCAGCAGCAGCAGCAGCACGTTCTCGCACGAGGCCACTGTCGAGGACGCGGGGCGCTTCCTGGCCGCTACGCGGGGCGGGGCGGCGGGCATGGTCGTCGTGCGCTGCGGCGAGCACGGGTGCGTCACCATGAGCCAGGGCGCCGCGGGAGCCTCGGCCGAGTGGCTGCCCCCGTACCACGACGCCGGCTGCTCTGCCGTGGCCGTCGTCGACCCGACTGGCGCCGGCAACGCCTTCCTGGGCGGGTTTGCCCTCGGCCTCCTCGAGACCGGGGACTCGAGGCAGGCGGCAGTTCGCGGTTCCGTCTCGGCCAGCTTTGCCCTTGAGCAATTTGGCCTTCCAAAACTGGCGCCAGCGACTGCCGACTCTCCCGAGCGATGGAACGGCGCGGTCTTTCACTCACGCCTGGTCGAGTTTGAGGCCAGGGTTCGCAACGCAAGCGAGGATTGCAAGACTACCTAATCATGAACTTTTCTACGTAAAGTGTTAACGAGAAAATGCCCCTTCTTTAGAAAGCAGCCCAGGTTAATCCATAGAGTCTTAAAAACGCAAATAGACAAGCACCACCTCTCCTAGGTGGAGGAGGCTCCAGTTTTGGTCCGATTCTCGTACGCTTCCCAGCCAGCCTTTCGGTACGCCTCGGCGGCAGACACGGCGTCTTCGGACGCGTAGATTCCCCGGCCCGCGATGATGAAGTCGGCCCCGTTGGCGACGGCGCCGGCCGGGGTCTGGTACTGCTGGCCCAGCTTGTCGCCCTTGCTCTCCATGTTGACGCCCGTCGTGAATACCACAAAGTCCTCGTCCGCCCGGCAGCCGCCGCCGTCCCCGGACAGCGACCGCGTCGCGACGAAGCCGAGCATCGAGTCCGGGTGCTCCCTGGCTAGGTCGACGCAGCGCTTCGTGTAAGCGCCCGTCGCCAGGCTGCCCTTGGAGGTCATCTCGGCGAGGATCAGGAACGCGCGCTGCTCGGGGTAGGGGAAGTCGGGGGCGCTGATGGTCTGCGACAGCGCCTCGACGATCCCGTCCCCGCCCAGGATGCTAAGGTTCACGAGGTCCGCCCATTCGGAGATCCTCAGGACGCCTCCGTGGTATTGCTTCTGGACCGTGCTTCCGATGTCCACAAGCTTGCGATCCTCGAAGATGAGGAAGTTGTGTTTCTCGGCCAGAGTCTTGAGCCCACGGATTGTGTCCTCGTTGAAGTCGTGGACGAGGTCAACGTGGGTCTTGAAGACTGCGATGAGAGGGCCGAGGTCTGCGAGGCGATGGATTTGTCAGCTCCGACACGAAGGAGCAGAGCGGAGGAATCCGGAGAAGATACCATCTGCGCATTTGAGGAGGCTCTTGCTGTCCGTGAGGTCTGCCGATATCACCAAGTTCGATTTCTTGGACGTGGCGATGCTGAAGAGGCGCTTCGCGACGGGACTCTTGTGGAGTTCACCGCGCTGCTCGTAGGTAACGTCTGATTTGGACGTCATGCTGGGCTCCGAGTTATTGGGTTCGGATAGGTGATTCGTAGGCGATTCGCGACTGCCCCGTCACTGATGAATGGAGATTGAGTCCGACGCCTAGAGGTAGGTGGACAGGAGGACAGGAATCAGGCGGGTCACAAGAGCGGGCAGTAGGTATTAAGCGATTGGTGGCTGCGGCCAGGCCCTCAATTACCCACAGGTCAGGTAGGTACCTACCAAGGTAATGTAATCCAGTCGAGCCGCTCGTCAATGCCCAGTGGCTTGAAGTTTTTGAGGCATTAAGCGCATTTATACCGAGCTCGGTTTGGGTACGAAGTGCAGTAGATACCCAGGGAGGCGGCTATGTTTACTTTTTGTCGCAGACTGGGCACCGATGGTCCCCGGGGGGAGGTGCCGTGTAGCATGTAGCACGACCGCCTGCTGTCATTAACAAGTGCTGGAAAGTGCCCGTTTGTGCAACCACATACGCAGCACCAAATCACCAGACCACGCCAAACTGCAATCGAGGGGGCTGGTATGTAGCTAGCTACCTACAATCGACTGATATGCGAATATCAGTCGACTTGGACTGCCCACAGTCTCCCGGAGCTAAAGCCCCGGCGCGTCGATGTAACTACAAATATGCAGCTGGAACAAACACGCTATGGTATATTACCACCCGCGGCTGAACTAGACCGAGATCCTGGAAAGTGAAATGCTTTCTTTGTATGTTTCTTTGTATGACGGTTGCGTCAAGTAGGGGGGAGCGGAGGGAAAAGCAGGCGGCACTCCTTCCTTGTGTTCCTATTCCTTTTCCCACTAGTCGAAAAGAGCGACCCAATGGCCCTCTTGCTTGCGTGAAAGCTTTCCATGGCGGGCGGCGGCGCTAAGGGCAGCGAGGTGGGTGGTGGGCGGTCCTGTTGGATCCTAGAAACAGAATCCCGTTTTCTGTCGTTTTCGAAAAGGAAGACAAACGTTGGAGAAATGGTCGCGAGGCTGTGGAGCATGTAGAGCCCATGGAGGGTGGGGCGGCCAGGGCGGGCGGCTATTGGCCAGCGGTCAAGGTCCCGGGATCCCATCGGCTCCGCGAGCACTAATCCAACCCTCACTGGTTTAACGAGGGGAGAGCGGACGGGATCCCGTATATTCCAGTGGGTATGATCGTATGTGTTTGACCGTTGTGTTCGTTGAACTTGTAAAGGTTCCATCATTTCGTGGCTACTTTTGGTTTGCCGTTTTTTCTTTTCTTTTTCTAATGTAACAAAGGCTTGTAAATTTCACATCCCCACCCCATTGCCCAATAGCTCCTCCAAGGGCGCAATCACCAACCTACTAAAGCGCCCCTCCACCGACCCCTTCTCCAGGTCGCCGGAAAGACAGGCTTCCGTGGCGCTCGCATAAGCCTCGCCCATGGCCCCCGCCAGGAATGGCACCGACCGCTGGAGCAAGTACTTCCTCATGGCGGCGCGGTCGCGTCGGTCCTGCACGATTTTGCGCAGTGGCCACCAGTGCCCCAGCTCCAGCAGCACCAGACCGAGGCTGTAGTAGTCGAACTCGGCACGGTAGGGGTCGCGGTCCCCCCCGCCGCCCTCGCCCGCATACTTGGGATGGTGGTACGCGCGCAACTCGGTCGAGGTGTGGTAGCGCTTGCTGGACATCAGCGTCTCGTCACTCTGGCGGCTGTGCGAGAAGCCGATAAGGGCGGGCGCCGAGAGGGCCAGGCGGCGTGGCGGCGGGCGCGGCGAGGTTGGGGCCCCGGAGGAAGGAGTGGCGTCGAGGAAAAAAAGCACCGTATGCGACGAGAGGTTCTTGTGCATCCAGCCGATGTGGTGGAAATTGGAAACGGCGAGGGCAAGATCGCGCGCCAGCCGCACGCGGTCGTCGAGGCCGACCACGAGATTGCGCTCATAGTCGACCGTATGGGGCTGCTCACTCAGCAGCTGAGCGAGACTGGCGACGCGTGTCGAGCTGTCGCTGCTGCTGACGTTGGTAGGATACTTGTAGGTTATGCCAATCAGCTCCTTGTCCATGTCAAAGTAGATGCCGCTACAGCTCAGGGCACGGAAGTCCGGGAGGGTATCAGTGGCGCCGAGGACGAGGACATTCTTCAGCCGCTTGAAGAGGCGGTCGCTATCCTTGGGCTCCGCGTGCTTGGCCTCGATGGTCATTTCTTCGACGACGACAGGAATCTCGACGGCGCCTCCGTCTTGTTTCAACGTGCCTAGCCGGAATGTCGTCGCTGCATCGGCGACCTTGGGCGGATCGAGGAGCGTAACGTCGGTGCTCTTTAACCTGGGGACGGCCTGGTCGCCCTCCTGACGCATCCGTGCGTTCACCTGGGCCACAGCGAGGAGCCGGAGTATGCTGGCGTTGGGGCCCGAAGCGAGCAGCGCGGTCTCGGACACGGAGGTGGCGGGCAGTCCCGACTCGCGGGCCAGCTCGCGAGCGATGGGGATGGCGTTGCGCTCGACATCTCGCCGGATGGAGAGACGGCCGGCCACGTCGAGGCACGACAGTAGCTGCTCGTTGAGCCGGCGGAGCTGCGAGAAGAGCGGGGACTCGAGGTCGTCCTGGGAGAGGCGGCGGAGCTCGTCGAGCAGGGCGTCTATGGTGTTGCAGGCCTGATTGAAGGCCGCATCGGAGGGCAGGTACAGCTGGCCCCTCTGTCCTACCTCTTCCAGGCGGCCGAGCCACTCGCGGAAGACCTGTCGCTCGATGATGAACTCGACGTTCTTGGAGTGTGGCGAGACCAATAGCTCGTCGCAAACGGGTTCTGATTTTTTCTGCAACGTGACACAGCGAAGACGCTGGAGGATCTTTTTGATGTCGGGACGAGCCAAGTCGTTAATGGTGAGCATCTCCCGCACGAGCCGGATGAGGCCGAGTTCGGGTATATGCTGCCGTCTATGGGCAGCCCTCGCTTCGGCCTCGGCTCGAATAGTCGCTTTCATTTCGTCTAGGTGGCGGACGGTCGCCGGATTTAGGTTTCCGAGGCCGTCATGAAAAGCTTTGATGGTCATGATCATGTCGCCGAAGTCCTGATCGAATGCTCGACTAAGTCTGAAGTCTCGCACGGCATCGCGCCCACCCCGCATGAAGGTGTGGACCTCGGCGAGGATGCAGCCCAGCGACCAGATGTCGCCCGGCGGTCCTACCGGCCGTCTGATGCTGTTGACGTAGTCGATGTTCTCGGGCGCGGCGAAGTACAGGTCGCGGTCTTGAGCCAAGGTTGTGGGGTCCACACGCTCGTCCGTCATGGTCGCGAGCCCGAAGTCGGCGAGGATGAAGCGCCCCCCGTCCACGAGCACGTTCCGAGGCTTGAGGTCGTGGTGGCAGCCGATCATCTTCAACTTCAGATCGTCGTTGGCATAGCAGTGGACCTGTTCCAACGCCGATGCCAAGCCGCAGAAGGCAAGGTAGAAGGCGTCGTCATGCTGGAACTCGGGAAGCCGCCGTTCTGCTTCTAACAGGTCGTGGAGATCGCCCTGGACCGCTTCATGGAATAGGAAATTGTGCTTCGTGTGGTACGTATACGAACCGTACAGCTCGAGGAGGCTGGGGTGGCGAGCAGCAGCCAAGAGTCGCAAGCAGCGGAGCTCGCCTCTGTAGGCTTCTTTACCCTGTGATTTCAATTCCTTTCGAACAACGACCATCCCTCGCTTTGACGGCTAGCAGTTAGCCAAAGTATCTTCTGCGATTCACCTTGGTTACTCAGCCGCGGGGGAATTCCCACATACCTTATCCCCGTAACACCGCTGAGGAAGCGCCTCCATGCTCACTTTGCCAAATGCCCCTTGTGGCTGCTGTGCTGCTCCCGCGTCTGCCGTCTCGCGATGCTCCGAATTCGAAACGAAGGGTAGTCTCGTCGAGTCTAGCAATAAGCGGTGAAGCGGCCCCTGGGGGAATGTTGGACTCAAGAACACGTCCTGGATCGACATGAATCTTTGGCATAGATCAATGCACTCCGCCTCCTGTTCCTTCAACCGCTTGAAATTGGGGTTGCTGTCGAGCACCACGCCCTTCTGCTTAGCGTCTTCCACCAAATTATTGATGTCCTCTCGGATGTGCGTCAAGCCCAGCGCGTGCTCTAGCTTCGCTTCCTCCATGGGGAGGCGCCTGTCCAGAAGGCCACACGTATCCTTGTCAAATTGGTCGGTTTGGAAGAAACGGTAGACGAGGTCGGGCTTCCCCATGGTGAGAAAGATGGCGAATGTTTTGAGCCCGAATTTCCAGATATCTCGGGCGACTTGTGGACACTCGTCCTTGTCGATGATGCTGTCGTCAAGTGCCTCTAGAGCGTCGAGAATTCTCTCTTCGGTCAGGAGGTCGGATAGCCATTTGTCCGGTACGAACTCTTCTCCGGCGGTGTTCGTCAGGCGTCGGTTATGGATCTCGCGTCGTAGAGATTCTATCTTCTCGGAAGGCATTGCGAATTGTATTTAGGAATAGCCGTGAGAACCGTGACTTTGTTTTGTCAAGAAGCCCAGGTCATAAGGGCGCGTTGCGTATACTTGACAGAGACGGCCCCTGCGCTGGGAGTACGGGACATTAGCTCGCCAGGGATATACATAGACCAGCCTAGGTCGAGTGGAGCCACGAATCCTGGCACTTGGGCCAACGAAAGCAACACGGCTGCTGCCATTCCCAGCTTTCCACTTGACGCCCACTAGATGCACGGGATCCGTGCCGCTCACCCACTGCGAAAATGCCGCGATATTGGTATGCCGAGGCCAAGAAGAACGAAAAAGCAGGCTGTAAATTTGCACGGGTCCCATCCCATGCGTCTAATGGGCGTTCCTTTCTCCTTTCCTAGGCGAGTTACGCCCCGAAGTTGTCTCCTGGCGCGGCTGCGAGTTACATAGCATCATACTGCTGATACCTAGAAGAGGGCACCTCAGCCTTACCCCTTCCCCAGCCGTACCATTGCTGCATTCCATACCACATAGTCGCTTTGGAGTTGTCTTCCAAATGTGCCCGTCTCGTCATTCAGTGTTCGTCATGACGCTGACTTTCTCTTCCTTCAACCCGCAGACTTAGCACCACACCTCATGAAAGGATGTCGGGTAGTGGCCTCACCTCTGTGAGCACTCGCGGAACGAAGATGAGGGTGAAATTATGCTCCAGCTTGGGCTGTTGACCGACCCAGGGTGGTTAATTGGTGCCGGATGTAGTACCCTGACTGGGCGTAGGCGACAAGACTCACCTCAATCTTGCACCTGACCCCCGGAAACAGTTCTCTGAGCTTCGTTCTCAGCTTCAGAATATCAAGGTACTGCGATGGCAGTTCCTGTGGAACCAATTCCACGGTAGCGTTTGTCTCCATGCTGGCGAACGCGACGACCGATGACACTAGGTACGGCAGAAGAAGCTGAGGGGCCACAGTCGAGCGAGCGAGCGAACGAGGGAGCTAGTATAGACTCTCCGCGGCGTAATGGCCCTGGAATGGGGCGAACAAAATGCCTCAGCCAGCTGATTGGGCCTGGGAAATCCAGCTATATGTACAGCGAAGACGGGGGAGAAGGAGGCCAACGACAAAGGGTTTCAGCTATCAGGCCATTATCTCCTGGGCCCCCGCGATGTGACAGAGAGGCAGCAGTTTTTGGCGAGCACCTCCAGTTCTTATTGGCAGCCTTACCAGCGAAAATAAATAGACACAGCCGAGACCGGGGGAGCAGACGAAGGAAAATGCCTAGCGAGACGCTAACCTATTCAAGTGATGTTCCAACCAATTCAGTGATAGATACAATGCACGTTGCTCATGGTCCTTGTTCACCCACCTGCCCGTTAAGCGCCCGCGTCGCCCCCGCGTCGCCTAGTCGTCGTACTGTAGGCGTGCCGGGGGTCCATTGGTCCCGTCTACAAAGCTGCAGGCGTCGGCCTATCGTCGCCGCAGCCTGCAGCGAGATATTGGAACTAGGCGCCATTGAACATAATACGAGAATTGCAACGCCATAGGATTCGCCAGGACAGAATGGTTTTATTGGCTGGCCGTGCATTAGCGCGTGCCCTCTCCCCGACACCTCCCAGCCTGTAAGCCAAGTGGACCCCTCGACCCCCGGAGCCGTCATCAGGTGCTGCCATTGAAGACGGACAAGTACCCCGCGCTTTGATTTTACTTGGTTTTTTGTTGGTCTCGGAGGCTTACCTACGCACCACGCCCTCAGCCACACAGCCTGACCACCCAGTGATCCGTCCCGCGGCACCACAACATGGAGGCAGGCGCAAGTCTCGTCTCCCTCGGCAGCTGTGACGTAAACAGCATTCGTAGAAAGCTATCAGAACGCCAGCAATCCCTCTTCTCTCAGGAGCATGACGACGCCGAGGTTTGGGTTGCAGGTGACGAGCCCCGTAGGCTGCGAGACTGGCAAATCCCAGCGATCACCGGAGCAGCGCCTGGGGCAGATCCCACCGTGCTTCCCGTGCCGGGAGGAGATGTGCTCTAGTAGGGTTACACCCCGTGGATACCACGGCCGAACTGAAACCCTCCCGAGTTGTGTTCTAATAGCAGAAGCAGTGTCATTCGCCAGTCTCACTCCTGGGACCGCCTCAGGGTAGCCAGCGAGTCCTTCGACAGGCTAGCGAATGCTCTTCGGGTATTTCCATTTTTCTTGGAAACAGTCCTGAATTTTGGCATCAGAACCAGAGACGACAACAACACCTGGCACGGCTTTCATTCAAGACGTCGACATGCAGATACAGGGGTTGGTAAGTAAGCAGCTGGTCAACATGGTGAATACAGGGCAATGGCACTGACAATTGTCACGGGCAGCTGAGACTTGCTACATGCTTCATTACTTTGAGAATAATGGGAGGGCCGAAGGAGACCCTTGGTCCCCCAGGCAGACGGCTGTCTATCATCAGTACAATGCTTCTGGTAACCAATCGTCTTGGATTCTTATAAAACCATCTCCTCATCTAGAAGAGCCACTACAGGCTGAGCTTGAAGGGGTGTCTCGTCTCGCCCTGTCGGGAAAGGGTAGAGCTGCACGCCTTCACGTCATGTTCACTTACTTCACCCTGCGCAACTGGCCGGACTACATCGCGGCTCAGACGACAAAGTTGGAAAGATTTGTATTACTCTTCTCTGCCATTCCGCTCTTGTTCCGTTTGGAGCCGGTGCCACTCGACGGTTGGTCAGGAACAATGTCCGCGCTAACTAGGTACCATATAAAGGAGGCCATATCCTTACTCTCCGAGGCCGACCACGTTCAGCAACACGACTACGACCTTCGTTTTCAGGATCGGCAAAATCTCCAGCGCTTGAAGCAAAGACTGCTTAGGGCGGCGGCAATGCTGGACGCTACCATCGACCTCAAGGCAAGGGTGCAAGATTTGCTAGGTAGGAAGAGAGGTGATGCGTTGGAAGAGGCCATCGCCGTGGAACTAGCAGATTTTAGCGCAAAGGCAAAGCACTACCGCCGCTGCATAAACGATCTCCAGCGACGTGCATCCGACACCATGTCTATGGTTCGACCAACCTCCTCCTTCCCCACCCCCCAACACACTAGCCACTGGGCTGACACTCAACCCAGTTACTCGACATTCTGAACCGCCGCTACGGCAATGACAACCTCCGGAGCGCTGTGGCCAACGAGTCGTCCCTCAAGGCAAACGTTGCCTTACTTTCCAGGATGACCAGCATGGCGCTCCATGGGGAGATGGAGCACAAGCTGGAACAGAGGACGGCGGTGAACCTTCGCGCTCTGACGGTGGTGGCGACCTTGTACTTGCCCGCATCTCTGCTAGCGGTATGACCCCCCGACACTGGGCCCAGGTGTCGGTTGGCTCTTTGGTGGCGAACCCCGTCCGGATTCCACAGCTTGGATTTGATGTTGACTGACGACTGATACGAAACTCCAGGGCATTTTCAGCACAAGTCTCGTAGACGCGAACTCCGAGGGCATCATTGTTGTTTCGCCAGAGTTCTGGAAGTTTGTGGTTGTGTTGATTCCCATGATACTGGTCACCTTTCTCGTGGTTGTCTTGCTGCAAGCGGTGTGGACGGCGAGGCAGCGCGAGAAGATTCGCAAGATGCAGGAGGCCGCGGCCGCCCAGGATGCCGCTGCCGTTGGTTTTTAGGTGTACCTACAAAGTCCGACGACCTGGGCCGACGAGGGCGCTGATGTCGACGACGCCCGCCTAGCACAACTGAGCATCTCCCTGAAGCTATCGAAGCTGATCTGAATTAAATTTCACTTGAACTTGCAAAACAGAAATGTGCCCCCCGACGCCTCCCTCGTTGCCTTCCTCATGCCCCAGTATCCACCATACGCACGCCGCACAGGGTTGGCATGCCCAGTGTATTCCCATCCCTCCTCTTTATTGCCCCCCTCGTGGAAGATGCGCAAGGCAATCTTCCCACCGACCCAGGCTCGCCCCTTGATAACCCAGTTACCCATGTCGTCCCTCGACGTCCCCTCGACGTCGGCGTCCCAACCCCCGTCGTCGGCGTCATCACCACCCTCGCCGCTGCCAGCCCGCGCGGATATCGCCGCGGGAGAGGCCGTCAGGGTGAGTGTCTTGCGGCCCGTCGGGTCCTTCCTAAGCCCTCCGTCCTCGTAGAGATACGTGCCCGTCCACCGACCCGCCACCCAGTCCATCAGTTCCGCAGCATCGCCGAACATCGCCGGGGCGTCGGCAGCCGGCTCGCCGTCAGCGCAGAGCAGCCGGTGCTCCGCGAGTATGTTCCCGATACGCCCTAGCTTCATCCGCCTTGCCGCAGCGAGGGCCTTATCGTAGTGCAGGCCCCCACGGGCGTTGCGCATGCCCAGTGCCGCCACCATCTCGACCAGCGGGGCAAAGCCCATGTCCATGGCGCCTAGGACGGCCGAGGAGGTCCTGCAAATGGCCTCGGTAGGGTCGGCATCGCTCTGGGTGGCAGTAGCCCTTGCCGTCACAATGCCGGCGTCACCCTCCAGCTTCTTGCCGATGGCCTGGATGAGCTCATTCAAGATGGTGTCGGCCCTGCGGCTGAGCAGCGCCGCCTCCTCGTAGGCAGCGTCACCGAGAGCGACAACAGGCTCGTCAATGACGATTTCTGCCGCGGTCAGCTGGTGCGCCCAGGCGTAGAGCGCCATCGCCAGCACGGCTTTGGCGACCAGATACTCTGGAGGCCCCGGGAAGATGTCCGGGTTAAAACTCGGGCCCTCTGGATCGAGCCCCTCGAGGTCGCTGGCGCCCTCCCCGGGCGTAACGATCTCGCTCCTTCCCAGCAGCTCTGCCAGCTCCTCGGCCGGACTGCCCGCCGCGCTGTTCGGAACGCCTCCGCCGCGCCCGCCGCTGTCGCCGGGCGGACGAGGAGGCGGGGGCGGCGGGGGCCACGGAAAATCTTGCAGGAGCCGGACGACGCTGCGTACACTATCAGCCGCCTCCTCGAAGCGGCCTAAACTGAGCAGCATGCTGGCTTTCATCATGGAGCCCTGGAGGTAGGCCGGGTGGCCCTCGGGCACGCTGTGGGCGCGCATGGCGGCCATGTCGTCCTCGACCAGCGCGAGGGCCTCTTTGAAGTGGCCGGCCTTGGCGAAGATGGCGGCGTTCTTACGGCGCAGGTAGGGCTTGACCGTATCCTCGCCGTCGACGAGGCCGTCCAGGCGCTTCGAGATGTCCTCCAGGTTGGCCAGCGCGTCGGCCGGCTTGCCCTCGCGCATCAGGCGGTCCGTCTTATTGTCCAGCAGCATGACCGTGTTCGCGTGCTCGGCCCCGAACTTCTTGTACGTGCCGGCCTCGGCGGCCTCGAAGAAGCGCACCGACTCTTGCGAGCGGCCCATGATATCCAAGAGTCTCGAGATCTGCATGGACAGCTGCAGGAATACGACGTGGTCGCGCAGCTCGTGGTCGACCAAGATGTCGTGCGTCTTCTTGCTGTATGCTAGGACGGTCTCGGCGGTGCTGGGGTCCATGAGGCGGTCGAGCGAGACGCAGAAGTAAACGCGTGTGATGAGGGAGTCGCGGTGCATGGGGCCACGTTTCGGGTCCGCGTTCAACTCCTGCATCATCTTATGAAGGTACTTGATGGGGCCCAGTTGGCTCTCGCTCTCCATCAGCAGGGTGGTGAGGGACCATTTGAGATTCAAGATGGCTGGGTGTGTCTTCCCCAGTGTCGTTTCCATCCACTCGATCTCTGCTTCGCGAGATTTCTGCATCTCCTCCAGCACATCGGGGTCCGCCACGGAGCGGAAGTCGGTCCCGTAGTGTATGGGCTGGATGATGCCGCTAGCACACAGAGCTCGGAGTCTGGCATTGAACGGCTCCTGCCTAGTACGCGTCGCATCTATCATGTTCTGGAGCTGTATGGCCTCGATCCGTCCCACTTTCCCGTAGGCATTGGCGGTCGCGCTGTGCTTCACGGCGCCAAAGCCCACCTCCTTGCAGAACGCAAGCTGGACCGCGGCCATAGCCTTGGTACCATCATCGTCTTTGGCTTCTTTGTACTGTAGAAGAAGGCAGTCGAATATATGCTTCCGTACGCGGAAGTCGGCGTGGCAGAGGCTCTCTAGCGAGTTGGACACCTGGTCGAGCAAGCCGTTAGCATTTTATCGTTGGCTGTAGGGCCCCGCCAAGATGATGCCTGCGATCTTGCCTGAAACTCCTTCGCCCTGGGAAATGCTCCAGGGGTGGGTGGGTTGCCTTTTTGGGGTGCATCGATGCTCTTGATGGGCTTAGTCTCGTCGTTGGAACTTGAGATTCCAGACTCGTTAACAGGACTTCTAGGAGCCACAGTACCAGGCTGCTGATTCCTACCTGATGTCGAGTAGACTCTGGGAGATCTGCCCAAAATCCGTTGCTGTGTCTTGGGAAGTGCGGGAGCTGGGCGTGAATGACAATAGCCTTGCAAACAACTCCCTCAAATCCCGAACCTTGTCCTTGGGTAGCCCCTCCATGAGCAGTCCCTCCACGAGATCCCGCGCTAGCTCAGGCATTTTGTTGGTCAGCTTATCGGGGGTGTTGGACAACTTTAGATGCTCTAGATCAGGCGACGCGGGAGCGACAGTGCTGGACCGTCCGGTTGAGAACCGACTCAGGGCACTGCTAAGCCCGCCGAGCAGCGAGCTTGATGATCTGCGCACAGGAGACGGTGGTATTGCCTCCTCCCCCATCTTGGCAAGTTTGTTTCTAAATATAACCCATAAGCACAGCATGCCGAAGGAGTAGAGGTCCGTCAACTTCGCCTCTTCGTGAGTGGCGCCGTCGAGGAAGGTGAGCTCTGGAGCGCGCCAGGGGTATGTGCCGCCGAGATCGAACAGCTTGTCAGACGCCAGAGCCGAGAAGCCAAAGTCGGACAGCTTCACAACGCCCCCGGCGAAGACGAGCGCATTGCCCGGCTTGATGTCGCCGTGAATGATACCTTGGACGTGAAACTGTCAGTCTCGTCTTCGCCTCAGGGGCCAAGTGTGAAAGGGGGAACCCAAATAGAGCTTACCGTTCCTGTGCACAACAGCGAGTGCAGACGCAATCCCAGCGCAAATGCGCAATCTCGTCGCCAATTCCGTCTCGACGCCCTTGCCGCGCAGAAAATGCCCCAGGTCGCCAAGCTCTGCCTTCTCCAGTATCATGACGGGCCAGATGACGACGTCCCGTTTGAACTTCCAGTCCGTGACGTTTTCAATCTCCCAGCTGATGGCGATGAGCTGGACGATGTTCTCGTGCCGGCGCAGGTCCTCGTGGCCCAGCGCCATGATCTCGGAGCATATCTCGCGGAACGCATGGTCCCTGGCCGACCGGCCCTGGCCAGGCGGCCGGCGCCGCTTGAAGGCGAAGACGGTGTCGAGGCTCGCGCGCGTCTGCGCCACCACCCCTTGGCCGCCGCGTCCCAGCGTGCCCTGCGCGTTGACCCACGAGAAGCCGGTGAGGTCGACACGGCAGTGCTGCGCGCACGCGAGGCAGGAAAGGAGCGTATATTTTCCCTCCCCGGCCTCGTCCTTCTTCGACTTGGCTCGGATATCTTCGGGGTCGTCCGGCAGGGTGGCTGGTGTGCTTTCGAACGCCTGAGGTGGCGCCTGGCGGCGCCTGTTCAGGCCAGACATGGACATTGACATGGTGAAATATGTCCTGTGTTGTCCGCTAAAAGGAGTGATGGAAAGTCAACTGTCGGTAGAGGCCAACCCCTGAGGTATATGGTCCACGCTTGAAAGGAAACTCGGGGAGGGACGGGGTAGTCTCCAAAGTGGTGGGGTCAGGTGCGAACATGCACTTTGCGCCCGCATCAACCCGCCCGCCGACTGGTTCGTTGAGCGGCCAGTGAGCATGTTCGCTCGGCTGTCTAAACCCCTGCGCGGCACGAACGGGCAGCCCTATGGTGGACTGTAATCAGCCTCTTCATTGCCCATCTCGGTGCGTTAGCGTGCGGCTGACAACTCGTTTTTTTTGGGTGGCTGGTGGGCATGGTGACTTGAGCCTTACTGCCATGACAACAATCAACCTGTAACCAAAACTACCATTGGCCAGCTGTTTGGGATCCAATCTCTCTCTGGTATCAAGCCAGCCCTCACTGGTTTGACTAGGGGAGAGCGGACGGGATCCCGTATATTTCAGTGGGTATGGTCGTATGATCTGTTTCTGCCTGTCGCTTGTTTCTAATACCACTGATACTCAGGTACATGGCCAAAATCCAAGCATGCTTTATGTGCGAGAGGCACCGCTTCTCTCTCTCACAAATCCTCAAACTCGCTGGGGCGGGAAAATTAAACCCGTCTCGGAAGCGCAACTGGCAGCAGGCGTCACAAATGTGCTCGGTATGTTAAACGCCTGCCCAGACAAGGCACGGCATCCTCTGTGGTTCGCCCCGAGGCCAGGTTCGCCTCGCCGGAAAACACCGTCTCGCCCCCCTTGCAAAGCCTGCCTGCCCCCCGGCAGTGTAACATGTCTTCTGCTGCTGCCACGGGTCCGATGACGCCAGGGGGTCGAGATCTGCCTTCTTTTTCTTTCATTACCACACACCCGCTTCACTTGCTTTTTTTGTCTCTCTACCTTTTTTTCACCTCTCATCTCTATCAAACACGGAAATGTGACAGTGGCAGACATGACGCCAAGACCAAAACCCGGTGTAGAAATAGCCCGCCACCACTTCGTCCATGCTAATAAGCCCCCCTCCCGATACGCCCAGCCAAGACCCCTCCGTTTTCCTTTTCTTCCCGAGGCCGCACGCCTATCATTTCCCACCCTTTCCCTTCCCCCTTCGGACCGTGGCGACATGCGGCAGCAAGAGTCCTCGGCCGGCTCCGAGTGCGTGCGCGCGCCTCCCACCCCGCCCTCCTTGATGGACGCCAAAGGCGATGGACGCGGAGGCCGGCGTCCCGATGGATCTTTCCTCTTCTCTTTTTTCCTTTTGTCGGGACCGCTTCGTGAACCACCAGGCAAATACGTCGGCGCCGGCGGCCGCG
>NW_008804547.1:5297025-5315429 GCF_000145635.1 Gaeumannomyces tritici R3-111a-1 | reverse complement strand
GAGGGCGAGGAGCGCCTGCAGGACTTGCGCGACCGGCAGCGCGACGCCGCCGCGCGCCGCGAGGCGAGGCTGTCCGAGGCGCTGCAGAGCCCGCGTTGGGGCGCGGCGCGGGTCGCGGCTAAAAATCTGGCGTGGCTCAAGGAGCGGTCGCGAGCGGCCGAGGCGGAGGCGGAGGAAGTGGGGGAGGAGGAGGAGGAGGGCAAGGATGGCAGCGACGAGGCGCTCTTCGTCGTGGACGACCAGGCTGACCTGAAGCAGGTCGTCGGCATGCTGCTGCACCGCATGGTGCTGGAGCGCGCCTTCGCCGACCGCCTCTGCCGCCTGCTCGACCTGTGGATGGCGTGGGCCGACAATGGCGGCATGCGCAAGTCCGACTTCCAGGCGCTCGAGGCGGACAAGGTCACTTTTGCCCTCGCCACGCTCGTCGTGGCCTTGATAAGCGACGCGTCCTCGGCGGTCGAGGGCACCCTGTCCATGGATTTGCAAGAGTGCTTGAGGATGTGGCGCAAGGTTCGTCTGGGTTGAGGGCGCATGTACCATATCACTCTGCTTCCATAGACCTTCACGCTGTTCTAATAAATGTAAGCCCTTGTCATAATCCTGTCAGTAAAAACCACATGCATGCCCAGGTATACCAACCCTCTCCTGCCAATACAATGATGCACAATAAGTAACCTCTCAACGCCAAAAATATCTAGCAGTATGCTACATGGTATCATCGTGATATAGACAGACCCGCCGCACTTCACGCCGCCTTTATACTCGTGTCACCTCCTATTCCTGGTCTTCTTGGGCTGGTCCTTGGTAGTGTCTTCCTCCTCCTCATCCTGTCCCTTCTTAAGGTCCTCGGCGAGGCCCCACTCGTCCTTGTCGTACCAGTCCTCGCCGTCTGACATGTCTCGGCTTGCGCCGCAATGCGCCTCGGCCTTGGACCACTTGAGCACCATCTGTCGTAGCCGGTCTGCACGTAGCAGGCCCTCGTACAGCTCTTTGGTGCCGCGGCAGACCTCCTCTTGCTTCTGGACATACAGTTGCAGCAACCGGCGCACGTCTTCTGCATCCTGCTGCGGCAGACCAGCATCCCGGTCTGGGTATGCTGATGGCGGGGCCAGGAAGTATGGGTGTATAGCTTCTGGATCGCTAGCCAACGTCACCCCGGAACCGTTGACTTCATGAGGCGCGTTAGGAGCGCCAGATTGGACTCCCTTATCCATGGTTGTAAGGCCGTTTACTGCAACTGGGTCTCCGTTTATGCTCGAATTCTTGTCGCCGATTTCCAATTGACGCCTTGCTGCGGCGGAAGCTGTTGCTGACAGCTCGCCATTGGTCGCACTTATCGCGGCGTGTTTGTCCTTTTTACCTGGGGCTGCCTTCTCGCCATCCCCGACTTTATCATCTCTTTTAGGCGCGCCTTCTGAGAGCTTATCCCCGTTGACGGCCGCAGGACCGGCTGTGGCAGATCCATCCAAGGGGTCAATGTCCTCCATTGTGACGTCAGGATCTTCTTGTTTATCTTCCGCTTCGTCCACGCCAGCTTTCTGGTTCGTATGGCCGGGAGGCCCAGACCTCGGATTCGCGCCGTTGGGTATGGACGGCGACGCTGGCTTATGGGCTTCTGTTGCCGCCGCTTGCTTGCGGTTCTGGGGTCGACGGTGCTGCGGTGCACCGGTGGTGTGCATGTCGAAAAGGTTGGTGTCGCTGGGCCCCAGCATCATGTTACAGGATGCCCATGTATGATCACCACAGAGGCGCGTTAAGAGCGGGCGCACATTCCAAAGGGCCTTATTCTCCTTGTGCATCAGGTTCCGGCCTTGTAATGAGAGCTCGGACAGGGCGGTCGAGAGGAAGGGTCGGGAGAGTGTGGCATGGTTTGCGAGGTCCGCCGAGGTAGTTAGAGGGGCGAGGATTTCTAATAGGGCACATGGATCCTGTGAGCAGGGGTTCAATTCGCTAAGAGCAGGCAAGATCAAGCCAGAGGAAACCTACCCTCGAGCCGGATGCTTGCGTATGGATTGACCTCGTCGGCCTCGGCTTGCGCTTCGGCGACGCGCTCCTCCCCGTCATCGCTGTCGATCTCGTAGCCTTCTTCGTCGACAAGCGTTGGGTTGCGGCTGATCACGACGCGCTGGTAGCCAGCGTGTTCAACGGCCTAGATGATTAATGTTAGCAACGGACGCCTGTGACATCGTGTCTGCGGGCGTCGGCGCGATTGCGTGGTGAACTTGCCTCCTTGAACAGCGGAGGCCCGTTCGGTCCGATCTGGCCTCGGCGGACAAAGCGCGCTCTTTTCTTTAGCTTGCCCCCGCGGTTGGTGGGTTGTTCGATGTAGTCGTCCGAATCCGATTCTGCGGGAACCGAAGGGGCCTGATGTTAGACTGCGTCGCTGGGTCGCGAGAGCGGCTGGTTGAAAGCGTGGGACGTGGCTGGTCGGCTTAACCCAGTCTTACCATAGGATTTTCGCTTGACAGCTTTGCCGAGCGCCTTGAAGGCCTCGGCAATGAGGATCGCGTCGCGAGCAGAAGCGGACATTCTGCCGTCGGGGGTTGCGGCGGGGGGAGGGAGAGAGTGGTGTGTTCGTGTGGCAGACGGAGGGGGCGGCCGACGAGAAGGAGAGGGAAGAGAAGACGGGAGCGGGCGCCCGCGTGGACGGGTCGGTTCGAGTTCGCACTCCCAAGACGAGGGCGACAGATGCTGCTAAAGTGCGGCGCGTTGGGCGAGGACGGCTGACCTGGGTGCGAGGGAGGCGGCAGACATTGGAGGCTGTGGACGTGGGCTGCGGAGAAAGCTTTGCAAGGGCGTCAAACCGTGATGGGAAGCTGCACCTGCTTCGCTTTTTCCGCTCGGGCGACAGACAAGGCGGGAGAAAGCGGCCAACCATGACCTCCAGAGCAAGGCTGGGGCCAAATGCGTCGGTCAGGAGCGGCATGACCCTGGCAAGAAATTCGGGACTGTGGCACCCGCCCACTTGCAGCGCTGCCGAGCCAATAGGGAGATGCGATAGGTATGGGTGGGGAGGCCTCGATAAGGACGCGATGGGAGCGAGCAAAAAATCAGGCACTGGTTCCGGTGACGGGCACTTTGGTTTGAATTGGTGCTGCGGGCCACCCACTCAAGCCCCAGCTGAGCACCCTCCAAGCAGCCACCAGTTCATGTCAGAAATGGTCCGGGCAGCCCATTGCCAAAAGGATCCCGCTGGGGTGAGCTGTCATGAGTCGAGAATTGCCTCGCCAGGCTTGGGTTGACACACGACTTCGATCTCTTAGGATCCGATGTTGCTGCCCTGGTTTAGCTGTGGTGGCCGCAGCTGTAGCTGGCACAGAAAATTGTGAAATTAGAGATGTGCGTGGTGGGTGAAGCTCAGCTTCTTTCATGCTCGTGGGTTGGGTTTTAGAAGCGTGCGCGGCTGGGGGTGTCAATTTAGTGGTGTGACGGCTGAGCTGGCCGGAGCTGGCCAACGCTCCATGCGCCTGCCCCAACCCCAACCAACGAAAACACACGCACCTCGACTTGCAGGCCGATGATGCTGTAATGGCAAGCCAGGTCTCAGCCTCCATCTGGCGCCGTTGCAGGTAAGTCGGCAGCTTTTGCACAAGATGGGAATCTGTCGAGGAGGGCGCCACTGACGGTGGCCTACCCCTCCGCCACCTCCAGCTAGAGTCCCAGGCTTCACCAGCTAGCCTCCGCGCCTCCCCCGCAGCCGCCGACCAACCTACACCGGCCCCGGCCCGGCAACCACAACACCCTGCCCTGCGACCGCGGCGGCCGGCTCTGCGACCATGGACGACTACCCGGCGTTTAGCCTGGACCATAACATCCCGTGCATCACCCTGTTTGGCCTGTCGCCGCCCTCGACCCCACCGCCCGCCTTCCCCTCCGATCTCAAGGAACAAGGCGTCCTGCTCCGCTCCGAGGTTTCCTACGTCGAAACCAAGCATGGCGCGGCACTGCTCGAGTACATCCAGGGGCGCGATGCTTCCAAGCTCCCATGGAACGCCACGCCCGGCGCGAGAGGGTACAGGTTCAGGGTTAAGACTTGCGGCGGCACATTCATGCTTCCCCCGCGGCGCGCCAGGCTGCCCGATCATATCAATGCTTCGGAGCCGCGGGGGGCTTTCCACTCGCCCTTCTCGCCGCTAAGTCCGTCCTGCCGCCTATATCCGGATGGCTTCATCGACAACCGGTGGCTGGAGAAGCAGCAGGAGCTTCTCCCGAGCGTCTTTCTATGCTTCTATAACCTCACCTCGGACCTGACGCTCGCTACGCTGCACGATAATCAAATCAAGACTGATATCAGCTCCATGCGCAACACGCTCTTGCAGCAAGGCTACAAGTCCAAAATCATGGTTGTCATTCTGAGCGACCTGCGCACCGCCTCGCTTGACAGTACACGAGACCGTCTTGACAACATTAGGAAGGGCTGCGCCCTCGACTCCAAGTCATTCTTATTCATGCCCTCGGCCTACTCAACCGAGGAGTTCAAGAAGCAGGCGGATAGTCTTCTGATCGCTGTCTATGGCCATGCTGTAGAGCACTACCGGGATCTGGGCCGCCGTGCAAGGAAGAAGAAAGGGCGCGGCGTGGTACCGCAGCCGACGGTGCCGCCGACCTCTGGCACCTCGCAAACCCTCTCCCTGCCAGGATGGAACGTGCGGTACGACTTCAAGTCGGCCGTCTTTGCCGAGTTCCGCCAGGAGATGGACCAGGCACTACGGTCCTTTGAGCAGGCATACGATACCCTCACCGGAGCCGACGTGCTCGATATCATCCCCAGCTGGAGTCCGCGGTGGAACGAAGCCCGGCAGCTCGCCGATATTATCAGTATCCGCTGTCTGCGCTGCCTGCTCTGGGCTGGCCAGACCAGCGCGGCAGTGCGCCGCTGGCAGGCGCATCGAGACAGAATTAGCGACCTAATCGATCGCAGGGGGCGGGGGACTGAAAACTATGGGTGGGCTGCATGGGAGGCCCGCTGGGCAATCGTAATGGCCGAGCTCATCGAGAAGGCCCAAATCACCGACCTCTCAACCGCATCCCCCAACTTGTTTCTCCAGCCCGAGAAAGCGTCCATGGGAATCCGACTACAGCCCTGGGAGTTCTTACACCATCCAGGATATTGGTACAAGGCTGCGTCACAGCACCTGTACGCTCGCCGCGCTTTTGCCCTGAAAATGCCCGAGGAAGACCGGGAGAGGCCTGGCAACTCCCCAGCAGCAAGGGTCGCACACAAAGCCTTCACATACGACACTTACATGTGTCCGGAGCCGCATGAAGAATACCCCCTTCCAAACGCCGGCAACGGAGTGAACCACTCGCAGTTGATAGCCCAGTGCCTTGATGCTGCCAGGGTTGAGTTCCAGAGGCGCGGTCAGACTCGGCTCTGTGCCGAAGTGACGCTCCAGCTAGCCAAGGAATTTGCCTCGTCGCACAAATGGCAGTCTGCAGTGGACCTCTTGAAGCCCATGTGGCTAGATATGTCCTTTAGAGCGGAGGGCTGGTTAGACATCACCCAGGAGCTGGCATGGCTGCTCCGTTCTGCTGCCCGGCCGGTCCAAGATGCCGAGCTGCTAATATCAGTCGAGTGGGAGCTGCTAAACAAGAAGTACCAAGAGCGGCCGAAGTGGGAATACGATCTCTCAAAAATCCTCGACGGTGTTTCGGCTAGCGAAAAGCCTGTCGTTGATATCATCGACGAGTCGAGTCTCCCGCTCCTCTCGAGCTCGTTCGTTTTCAGAAGCGAGGAGGGAAACGCCGGCCGGACAGCTCGAGGCCAGCTCTCCATCACCTCCAACGCGCAGCCGTCGTCTGCGCCAATAGTCCTAAGTGGTATTCAAATCACATTCGATGGGAGCATCAAGACGATACATCTGAAGCACGACACCGCACAGGCCAAAAAGCGCCAGTGCGGCAAAGCAACAGTCTCGGACGTTAGTTTGCAGGAGCAATCCGTAGAAGCACTAAGAGGTGACGACCCGGGCAAAGAGAAAACCACCCCAGCTGCTGTCTCCGTCCTGCTTGGGAGTTGCGATCTCACACTACCCCCCGGACAAACCGTGGTTTATGAGATGGACGTCCCGCTCCGAGAACCAGGCGACGCAAAGGCCCTAGCAACGACACTTTCAGTGGCCAATGACATATTCAGCCTGGATTATGAAGTGCCGTGCAAAGACACTAGTGTTGCGGGGATCTGGCACGCACCGGTCAGGCCAAGGAAGATCCCGCGGGCAAACTCGCACTCGATCCGGATCCTTCCCCGACCACCAAACGTGGAGATCAAGGTGAAAAATGCCATGGAGCAGTACTATTCAAACGAGGCGATCGAACTGGAGCTTGAGATCGTCAACGCCGAGGATGCATCTGCAGAGCTCCGGCTTAATGTGATCATCACCGGCGAAGAGCCTCCCGATTTCCGGCTGGCAGCTGGAGACGAGGAGTCGGCGGTGGCAGAACCGGACACAGCAGGGGAATCTAAGGAGATGATGATTCCTCTTGGCGCAGTCGCTGCGGCAGACTCTACCCGGGTCACCGTCCATATCAGCGCGGTCGATTTCCCGGCATCATTTGACGTGACGTTTGTGGCATCGTACCACCTGCTTACCGATCCCGCGACGCCCATCATCCAGACCGAAGACTTCAAGCTCACATTGGTCAACCCGTTTGAGGCAAATTATGACCTCCTCCCCCGGCTTCACCCAGACCCCTGGCCGAGCGTCTTCGACCACGAAGGCGTGCAGGGCCTGTTTGTCGATGACAGCTCGTACGTCCAACCCCGCGGACTCTTCCAAACCTGGTGCCTCGTCACGCGGTACGCGTCATTCGCGTCCGAGGACCTCGTTGTCGTGAGCGTCGATGTCTCGATCGCGCCAACTTTGGGAGTGCAGACCAGGGCGTCGGGGAAACAGATGCTGCCCGATGGTGGCCGTACCGTCAAACCCAAGACCATAGAGGAGGCCCAGTTCGACATCACAGCCCAGAAGTACAGCCTAGACGAGCGAGATCCCGTCAACCTCGACGTCTCGTTCATTATCAACTGGCGCCGAGCCGACGACCAAGAGTCGCGGGCCAACAAGACAACCCTGCCCGTGCCTCGCCTGGACATATTCGGGCCCGAGCCCCGCGTCCTCGCGTCCGTGTCGTACGCCAGGGCGGGCGGCGACCGGGCCCAGCTGGGGCTGGCGCACCTGCACATCACCATCGAGAACCCGTCGAGCCACTTCTTGACCTTTGGCACCAACATGGAGCCCAGCGACGACTTTGCCTTCTCGGGCTCCAAGACGGCCACCCTCCACCTCCTGCCCTGCTCCCGGCGGGTCGTGACGTACTCCATCCTGCCGCTGGTCAGGGGCGCCTGGGTCCGCCCGAGCCTGACGGTGCGGGACAAGTACTTTCAAAAGGTGCTTAGGGTCATCCCGACCGAGGGCATGAAGCTCGACAAAGAGGGCTTCCTCATCTGGATACCTGCACCGGAGGAACAGGCGGTGGAGGGTGAGGAAGGCGAGGACGACGAGGATGAGGAAGACGAGGAAGATGGTGATGATGATGACGACGATGACGAAGAAGAGGAGGAATAAGGGACTTGAGCATGTTGGAAGCGGATGAACTGTGAGTGGTTTTTGTTGGCAGAGAGGCAGGCCATACATAATAGGAACTTGTATCGGGACGATATTGCAATTTAGAGCCCTTCTAGTCTGGGTATGGGGAGTCTAGTCTTGGAACTTGATACGACACGAGATGATACAGCCCATCTATCAGCAGGGATCCATCCCACCCCCTGGAGCAAACACAAACGCTCAAGTGTCTCCACTTGAGAAAAAGAAAGGTGATATAGTACATGGATGCACGTATAGCCCAACAACAAGAACAAGTTACAACTTGGACCTCCTGGGCTGCCCGATCATGGCCTTGAGTTGGTCGTCGATGGTCCACTTCTCCCGATCCGGCTTCCGCCACCAGGCCTGGAGGTCCTCCTCCTCCTTGCGCCAGCGCTCCATCTCGCGGCCGATCCAGGCGGCGGCCTGCTCGGCGCAGACGGTCGGCCTCTCCATGGGGACGAGGTGGCCGACGCCTTCGACGACGTGCTCGGCGACGCGGCCGGCCGCGACGCCGCCGCTGCCGCCGACGCCCGTGCCCGTGGCGGCCAGCTTTTCGGCGCGCAGGGCCGGGGTGCTGAGGTTGCTGGTGCTGCCAAAGATCCACAGGACGCCAGGCGCGACGTCGGGGAGGCGGCGGAAGACGCGGTCGCTGTCGGGCTGGTAGAAGTCGTAGTCGGGGAGCTCGCTCAGCATGGCGGGCTGGATGTCGCGCAGCAGGGCGCGGTCGAAGACGAAGCGGCCCGTGGCCGGGTCCAGTCGCTGGGCGCGCTGGCGCAGGTACGTGAAGACCTCCTGATGCTTTGTGGTGGCGAGGGTGACGGAGCCGGCGGGCGCGTCGGGGTACAGGGCCGTGGGGCAGTCGCGGAGGCCGTGGCGGCACCAGGCGTCGAGCGCGCGCGGGTCCCAGGTGCGGTAGAAGGGGGAGCGGCGGAACGAGGCCTCGGCGTCGCGCCTCGACGGCCACAGGTCGCGGCGGGCGGCCGAGGCGACCTGGGGCCCGCCGCCGACGACCTGGGGCTCGATGGAGCGGAAGTGCATCAGGACCGGGTCCATGAGCACCAGGGCCTCGAACAGGCGCGGGTGCATAAAGGCGGCGTTTGCGACGATGGCGCCGCCGAACGAGTGGCCGACGCCGACCAGGGGCCGCGGCATCTCGGCGCGGAAGACGTTGACCATGTGCAGCATATCGCGCGAGGCGTCGGACCACGACGGGTCGCTGCCCAGCCGGCCCTCGTTGAGCGCGCCGCTCACGCCCTGCCAGGCCATGTCGGCGATCCAGATGGCGCGGATGCGGAAGCCGCGGGCGGCCGATGCCGACACCAGGTCCTCCCACATGGCCTCGTACAGCTCCTTGGGGAAGCCATTGGCGTGCACGCCGATGACGGTGACGTCGCCGGGCTGCGGGTTCGGGTTGCTCTTGGGTATGTACTGCTTGACGGCGACCTTGAGCACCTCCTCCTGGGAGTGGGCTGTGGCTCGCGGGTACTCTCTGATGTGTGAGGCGTCAATGATGTGCTCCTTAATTTCGAACACCGGGGACGACATGGCGACCGGCCAGGCTGAATTGACCGGGCTCGCTCACTGGTGTTTGAAACGGGCAAGACAAGGAAAGGTACTCCCGAATCAGCTCGGGGATAAATCGACAGAGGACTGCAATAAATTAACAAGCAGATGGACAGAAAGAGCGACGTGGATATGAAAAGTGGCCTAGCCAGAAAGCAAGTTCGTTATATACACCACATTACGGACGTATGCGGACAAGAGGTACGTCAAGGGTCCGGGGTAGGTACCTTCCTCGTCGGACCGCTTGGTCTTTGCACCCGGCTGGAGCGCATCGCAAGAGGACACCGACTTGAGCCTCGGCAGATGCCAACGGGACGGTCGTGCCTGCCCGCTGCTTCGTCGCAATCCTGGCGAACCCAGCCGTTTCCCGTTGCGGAGTGTGGGTTACACGTGCGTGTGGGGGGTGCAACCCCTGGCCAAGTCACCTGACCTTCGTGGGGCGTTCGCGTCTAGGCTGCAGGGGTTGCTTAATTGTTTGGGCGCCAAATTGGCGCGGCCGGGCACTTGCGCGCATCTCCGACGCGCCTTCTCGTCGACTCCACCCCTCGAGATTCGAGATAGAATGGATTGATTCGGCGTTAAAGCTGCCCCTTCGCTACAGGCTCCGAAAATCGCATCCGGATCTGGCTTCTTTGGGCTGACAAGGCTGCTACGCACACCGACTGCCCGGTATTCTCTCGTCGTTTGCAGGTCCTGATACATGTACGGCACTTGGGAGAGGGTGACCCTCGTCGCGTCCGCTTGACCCTCCTCCTTGCTGCCTCGCGCGTGCGCACCACGCAGGATTCAAGATGGCGGCAGACGGGAGCCCGATGCTGTTCGATGGCTGCAGAATTGCATTTGTGCCTAGCAGGTCGCTATCAATGGCCACCATCGCCGAGGTAAGCCCAGTCCTTTGATCCTGAAGTGCCGGTTTGCCATTCGCGGCGTCGCTGACTGACAGCTTCCCCTCACAGGCATCCAACATAGTTACCAAATATGGCGGCGAGGTCCTCGAGCCGGAAGATGACGGTAGGGTGGCCATACACGAGGCCACCCACATCATCGCCAACACCATCGACTTTGAGGAATACGAACAGGTCCATGACCGCATGGTCCCCGTCGTCGCCAGCAGCTGGATCGGCCACAGCCTGCACAAGAAGAAGCTTGCCGTCCTACGCCCGCACTCGCCCGACCCCCGATTCATATTCCACTCCGTCAACGTCACATGCGCCGACATCCCCCCGAGCGACAAGGAATCCATCATTGGCGCGACCCTGGCCTTGGGAGGATCCGAATCAAAAGACCTCACCAGACTGACCACCCACATATGCGCCCTCACCCTCGACCACCCCAAGTGCGTACAGGCCCTGGCCAAGAAGCACAAGTGCAAAATAGTTCTGCCGCACTGGTAAGTCGACCGAGACGGCTGCACTTCTCCCCCGGACTATGCCACGTCTGACCCACTCCTCAGGTTCGACGACTGCTTCAAGCTCGGCAAGAAGATCGACGAGAGCCCTTACCTCCTGCCAGACCCAGAAATCCTCAAAACCGATATGGATGCAAGGAGGGTCGGTATGCTCTTCCCTCAACACCTGGAAGGGGCCTCGAGTAATATCCCGTCGACGACACCGGAAGAACCGAAGGGCCGGTCATTGACAGTCTTCGGTCATAAGAAGGTCATGCTGGGCGGCGACCTCCCGGTTAGCGATCGTTTTCTTGAAATCCTCCGCGGCACCATCGACAGAGGAGGCGGAAAGCTGGTCGACAACGTGAACGAGTGCGACATGTTTGTCTGTCACTATCGAGATGGAGAAGATTATGTTCGCGCCTCACAGAAGGGGATATCGGTCGGAAACCTGTCTTGGCTGCTGTACATGATTACGCTGGACCAGTGGTCCTCGCCGCTGGGAAAGCTCCTCCACTATCCAATCCCGCGGAATGGCATCCCCGGCTTTGAGGGGCTCAAAATCACCGTCTCAAACTACGCAGGCGAAGCTCGCGCGTATCTTGAGAACCTGGTCAAGGCGTGCGGAGCCGAGTACACCAAGACTATGAAGCAAGACAACACCCACCTCATCACAGCTCGCGCCAACAGCGAGAAGTGCGAGGCTGCCCTGGATTGGAACGTGACAATGGTAAACCACTTGTGGATCGAAGAAAGCTACGCTAAGTGCGAGCTCCTGAAGCCTACCAGGACACCCTCATATACACACTTCCCCCCAAGGACAGACCTGTCCGAGGTCATCGGCCAAACCCGCTTCCAGGAGCACACCTTGCGCGAGCTTTATTACCCTGGAGGCGACGTGCAAGACAGCGAGGCAGCTCCAACGGATTCGGACGAGCCCATGCCAGACGCCGAGACCTCTGTCCCACCAGGGGACGGGGAGCAGCTGGAGTCAGAGGATGATGATACAGATGCCGGGAGGGAGTCCTCAACCGCAGCCGAGCCTAGGAGCTCCCAGACAGCCGCAGGCAAGAAAGCCGGGGCAAAAACTCCAAAAGCACCACCCTTGAAGAAGGCCGCGGCCAACAAGGCTGCATTCGCGACGCCTGCTAGGCCCAGCCGTCACGCGGGTGTCGGCAAGGAGAATGAGACGCCGACGCCAAGACCAAGTACAGGCCGGAGTGCCAAGGACAAGGCCCTGAACAAGCTCCACGGTCTCGCCCCGGACATTGCCCTATACGAGAAGGAGAAGAAGCGCACGAAAGACAACCAAACGCCCTTCGGTGGGAAGCGCGCACTAACGGCGCTCGAAAAGCGCAAGGCCGAAGCGGAGGCTGCCGAGAAGGAGAAGGAGGATGTACAGGACGATTCAGAGCGTCCCACAAAGAGGGCACGACCGTCACAGCCGCCTGTACAGTACCGCATCATGATAACGGGCTGGACGAGGTGGATCGACACGGGTGACAAGACCAAGGGCGGGGCGCTACAGGAGGACAAAGAGCGGGTAAGTTCAAGTCTACATTTCAACCAAGATTGTGTTGGTGCGCTAATGGATTCTTGCCGTGTCTAGCGTAAACTCCGACAAATGGGGATCCAGATCGTGCAAGAAGGGCAGCCGTGTGATTATCTGGCTGCTCCCAAAGTTGTGCGGACGCAAAAGTTCCTGACAACGCTGGCCCGAGGGCCAGACCTGATCAACGTCGACTTCCTCACTCAAGCGCTGGAGACGGGTGAACTGCCGAACATTGAAGAGTACGCACTCAAGGACCCGACACACCCGGAGATCCTCAAGTTCGTGGCCAGGGCCCGGCAGAACAAGGGAAAGCTCCTCTGGGGCGTTCCCGTATACTGCACAGCCGAGGTGCCGCACGGGCCGTCAGCGTTCAAGGCCATCGCCGAGGCCAACGGGGCCATATTCAAGGTCTACCGCGCCCGGAGTGGCTCGACAATCCGGCCGACCACGGCCGAGGAGGACGGCGGCGCGCCTCCGGACCCCGTGTATCTCGTGAGCGGCGAGAGTGCGGCCGAGAAACAGCTGTGGGCCAAGTTTTCCGAAATGGCTCGGCAGGGCCATATGGAACCTCGCGTCGTGGGACCCGACTGGCTGCTCGACGTTGCCATGCGCCAAAAGCTGGATTTCCAGGAGGGGCATCTGCTGATGTAGCGTCATGGCACCACCGCCGACGGCTTTCGGCTGATGACGATTCGATATCCCCTCCTTCCACCCCATTTTTGGATGCCTTTTCTTTCTGTGGCCATGTGATGCGTCGTTTGCACATGCGCCTTTCAGAGGAGTAACAAGTGGCGTTGCCGGTGTATTATTTAATGGGGCGACCTGCGGCCAATGCCATGTGATCATGGGGGCCTTTTGTTATGTTTTTAGACGCATGGGGTCGTTTGGTGCACCGCTCGGTGTGGCTTCCAGGGGCGCTGGTTTGTGTTTGGCATGTTTTGGGCCATGTCGCCGGCATGGCAAAGCGCACACCATAGCTGTAAATAATTTGATGCCCATCAAAGTGTCAGAAGAACTTGACACCTTGAGAGTCTTCCTGGCCGAATATCTGCGCCTTGCCCCTCTTGACAAGGACCTGTAGTGCCTTTTGCAGCAAGTCCGCATCCATGCCGTGGATCTCTGTAGGGTCAGGTCCTTTGTTAGCGGCCATCTCACCCCAACATAGGCCGGTACGGCAGTCTGGGGGGTAGATGTCTTTTTCTTTTTTTTTTTTTTGCTCACCGGTGCCCAGCGTCCCATCGCCCTCGACGAGCTCGTACAGGGTCAGGACCGTGCCCTTCTGGGCCGTCTCGTCGACCCAGGCCTCGATCAGGGCGGCCCACTCTTCGGGCTTGCGCCAGTGGATCCAGACCACGTCACCGCCAGCGCCGCCGCCGCCGGATCCCGCGCCGACGTCCTTTTCCCTGCCACCGACGTACTCGGCGCGGCCGTCCTTGCGCATAAAGTCGATGACCTCGCGCACGTCGGCGGGCGCGAGCCGGCGGTTCAGCCGCCTGTTGTGAAAGAGCTCTTCTGCCGTCCCCGTCGTCGTTGCGTCCCCTGTTGGTGTTGCTGCTGCTGTTGCTGCTGCTGGCGGTGGTGGTGGTGGCGCGTCACCGTCGTTGTCGCCGTCGTCGTAGTAGTAGTTCTCGCCACGAACCGGGGCGGCGGGCAGCGCGGCGGCGGCGGACGACAGCGACAGGCGGTAGATGCGGTGGTGGCGGCAGTAGGCCAGGACGAGGGCGGCCCACTTTGTGAGCTGGGCGTGGTGCGTCGTGAGGTTGGTCTGGCGCGTGAAGAAGGGCGGGAAGTGGTACTCGCGCGGGAAGGCGAAGGGCCCGGGCGCCGCCGGAGGGGGCATTGCTGGTGTTGCCGTTGGGTGTTGGATAGGTTGACAGGAGGGAGGGTGTGAGGTATGGCTAGCTAGAGGGGGGGTGGCTTTTTGGGGGATTGACAAAATGGTCTTGTCTGGTAGAAAACGACCAAAAGGCACCTAGAGGGGGTTGAGAATGTGAATGCGGCTGGCGAGGGTGGGGGTGGGTCAAGGGCCAGCCGAGGCCTGTGACGTCGTTGCAGCCAAATGTGGCGCTTGCGGTAAAACTGCTCAAAGCCGCAACTCATTTAAAGCATAACAGACCCACTCGCGCATAGGAATATGCACTCACCTCACACTTCACATGGGCGCAGATTACCAGCTTTTTGAACATGTCCATATCTCGAGAGGTGTTATTCCGTCTTCCCCAAGTCGTCATACATACGTAAATCCGTTCCTAATATCCTAATATGCCACAGGAAAATAGGGCTCTTTCCCAGCCCGCGCCGCGCACGCTCGCTCGTCTATGCATCCAGCAGCTACGCAAACATACCGTCTAATAGTTTTTACAATCACTTTTCTTTTCGCCTTGATGATCTCGACCATCAGTCGGCCTTGATCTTCCCCGTCTCCCCCGCCCACTTCCACCCGGCCTTGCGGTGCAGATGGTAGTCGCCGCTCAGGATGCTCCTGTAGATGCCGTACAGGCCTCCGATTGGCCAGATGCGCTTGAGCCTGTCCTTGAAGCCGACCCCGGCCCCCTCCTCGCGCACCTTGACCTTGTCGTAGACGCTGGGCAGCGGCCCGGCCCTGTATCTGGCCCGGACGGCGTCGTACCAAGCCCGGCCGCCGTAGATGTCCCAAAACTCGGGCTCGGCGTAGTACGTGTGGGCGTACAGCCACTTCATGCCGCCCAGCTCGCGCACCTTGGCCTCGAGGTCCTTGTTGAGCGCCACGAAGCGCGCGCGGTCCGTCGGCCCCTGGCCCCAGAGCCCGATGTTGAGCATCTGGCGCTCGTCGGCCGGGTTCGGGTCGGCGCCGGGCGGGGTGGTGACGGGGTGGAAGGTGTTGTGGCCGCCGCCGGCCCTGCGCCGGAGCGGGCAGAGCCACAGCGGCCAGATGCCGAAGCGGTCGGCGGTATAATCGACGAAGCGCTCGGCCGTCTCAAAGGGCAGGGCCAGGTCCTGGACGACAAAGGTCTGGTGGTGGGCCGAGGCGTGCAGGGCGCGGTAGAGCATGCGCGTGTGCAAAAAGTCGTCGAGGAACCAGCGCGTGAAGCGGTTGAAGGGCACCATGAAGAAGTACTTGAAGGCGTGCCGCGCCACCCAGAAGCCGCCGCGGTCGTACCGGAACAGGTACTCGGCGAGCGGGACGTACTCTGTGACCGAGGAGACGGAGGAGGAGGAGGAGGCGGGCGGGAGGGCCTTTGTGCGGTTCTGGACGTGCAGGTAGAACCAGGGGTCCCAGGCCCCGCTAAAAGTCTGTACCCTCTCGGCCTCGGGCTTGTCGTCGGTCATGGTGCCGGTGATGATGACGCCGTGGTCCTTGCTGAACAGGATGCCGTCGACGTAGTCGTTCCCGGGCCGGTCCACCTCCTCGCGGACGGCGCGGACGGCCTCGGCGACGCTGTGGACGCGACGGTACGTGGTGCGGACGAACCGCTTAGCCTCGATCAGGTCCAGCTCCAGCGCCGTGGTGACGCCCAGCGTCCCGACGGAGCCCGTGGCGGCGGCGAACAGGTCCGGGTTCTCCCCCTCCCCCTCGGCCTGCGACGACGGCGACGACGCGCGCACGACCTCGCCGTCGGCCAGCACCATCTCGACGGCGCGCACGTTCTCGTCAAAGTAGCCGTGACGGAAGCTCGAGCTCTCGCCGCCGGTGCCGGCGAAGCCGCCGCCGCACGTAATTCCCGGGAACTCCATGACGACGGGCGGCACGAGCCCGTGGCGCAGCGTGCCCTCGACCAGGCGGTCCATGGGCACGTTGGGCTCGACGAGGGCGCGGCGGGCGGCCCGGTCGACGGACAGGACGTGGCGCAGGGCCGAGATGTCGACGCGGCGGTCGCCGGGACGCAGCGGGCGCGTGGTGTTGGTCGAGCCGTGGAAGATGCGGTACGGCTCCTTGGCCTCGAACAGGCGCGCCACCGACCCGGCGATCTTGGCCACGGCCGCCCGGTGCCGCTCCATGGCTGCGGCTTCTGTTGGGGTTTCTGCTGGTGGCGCTGGCGCTTGGGTTGTGTCGGCGCTCGAGTCCATTTTCTCAGAGGCCGTTGAATCGTGTCGAGTTTTCAGTGGAGTTATAGGGGGTCTGGTGTGGGCCTGGCGCTGTTATCTCGACACTTCTTTTCATGTCACATTGACAAATTCCTTGCCGGTTTCTTCACTCGGCTTCACTCAGAGTTGCTCCCATTTATTGAGGGATGGTGGTTTGGTGAGCTTTGGCATTCCAACGAAATATTAGCTAGAGCCAGCAAATAAACCCCGCCTTCATTCCACATTGTTTTCTCCAACCAACAAACAGCACACATGACATGGATGCGACACTCTGTCAACCGACACCACCCCTTACAGCTTAGCAGCCGCCCCCGCCGGCAACGCCGCACCAACACCCACACCCCCCTGCATCAGGTGCCTATACCTCCTCCCCAGCTCCTCCCTCATCTCCTCCTCAGACCGCGGCCTCAGCTCCTCGGGCGCCAGCGGCACCTCGTCGAGCGTCCTGGCCCGTATAGTCGTAAAAGTCGACGGCCCGTCCCTCCCGGCCCCCGGCCCCGCCACCACCTCCCTCACGAACCCGGCCCAGGCGTCGAAGCACCTGTCCGAGGCCGCGAGGCGGCCCCGGAACACGAGCGCGAAGCAGTGCGGCATGGCCTCGTACTCCTCGAGCACGACGCGCACGCCCGCGCCCGCTAGCCGGCCCGCCATGGCCTTGTCCTCGTCCGCCAGCAGCTCCCAGCCGGTACAGATGTAGGTCGGCGGGGCGCCGGCCCAGTCGCGCGCCGCCAGCAGCGTCGCGAGCGGGTGCAGCACCAGGGAGTCGTCGATGTATACGCTCCTGCGGGGAGGGGAGGCCGGCCACGCGGCGCAAGGGGGCCGGTTCGGCGAGTCCATGTGGTCCCGCCCGCCGGGGGGTAGGTAGTCCCACTGGACGTTTGTGCGCCACGACGGCGAGCTGAGCGTCATGTCCAGCCACGGTGAGGAGACGGCCACGCCTGCGGGCAGGGGCAGGTCGCGCTCCTCGCCGAACCATGAGACCCGGCGCTTTTGTCGGTTGAGTTCTAGGATTGTCTGTACCAACGCGAGGCACAGGTTTCCGCCCGCACTATGAAAAAAAAAGGGGGAGTTGTATTAGTAAGGTATGTTGTGTCGATGTGAGGTAAAGCCAACTGCCAAAAGGCGGCAACGGTGACCATCTATCCCGGCCTAGACATACCTGTCACCAGAAAACACAATGTGCTTGGGGCTCACGGCCTCGTGGAACGCGTCGGGCGGCGGGTAGAGCAGCGTGAGGTAGGCCACCAGGCCGTCGAGGATGGCGGCGGGGAACGGGTGCTGCGGCGCGAGCCGGTACCGCACCGAGTAGCAGCGGCCCCCCGTCAGCTTGGCCAGCCTCTTGACAACGGGCCGGTGCGTGGCCGGGTCCATGAGCCAATAGGCGCCGCCGTGCATATACATGATGGTCGTTGTCGACGTCGTCTTCGTCTCGGTGCCGCCCTCGCCGCCGCCGCCGCCGCCGCACGCCTTCATCATCTCGTCGTACCGCTCCCGCTCCGAGCCGCCCGGCAGCGGCGACTGCGGCGTCGCTGACGCCCGGTAGCCCGTCCACTCGGCCTCGACCGACACGACCTCGGGGGTTTGGGACAGGAGCGATGAGGCGGGTGGTTGTGCTGCCTCGCTATTCTTCATCGAGGAGGAGGAGGGTGTGGAGTGTGAGGATCCGGTCTCGGTCTCAGTCTTGCAGTGCATGTCGGCGGCCAGCCCGTCGATGGCGGCGAGCAGCGCGTCCCGGACGCTCGCGGCGTCGGCCGGCACCGGGTTGGCGTACCGGCTGACCCATATGCGCCCCTTGACGCCCGGGTCGCGCCCCAGCAGCGCCTGCGTGGCCGTGATGCTCAGCGGCCGCGGGCTGTTGACGAAGGACCGGAGCGCGGCCACGACGAGCTCGGTCCGGAGGTCCAGGTACTTTGACTGCTGCGACAGCCGCAGGACGTGCAGGAGCGCCACCCGCGCCAGCGACGGCACCTGCGACAGGGTGTCGAGGAACAGTCTGAGCCGCTGCTCCGAGGCCATGTTTGTGTGCTTCCAGGCGAAAGGACGACGGGGGCGTCGTCGGTTGGGGACTCGTGGGGTTGTTGCTTGCTGTTCCTTGCTCCTGTGCCGATATACGTACGAGAAAGAGAGAGAGAGAGAGAGAGAGAGAGAGAGAGAGAGAGAGAGAGAGAGAGAGAGAGAGAGAGAGAGAGAGAGAGAGAGAGAGAGAGAGAGAGAGAGAGAGAGAGAGAGAGAGAGAGAGAGAGAGAGAGAG